>NC_136962.1:230000-330000 GCF_032717465.1 Coenobita brevimanus
TATGCTCGTCGCGTCTGCATAAGAAGATATCCCCATTGTATTCTCTCATATATGTTTTTATTATTATTATTTTATCATTATTACCACTTCTAACGTTTATTTTTTATGTCTGTTAAGTGATAGCTCCATAACATGTCTCAGATTTTCAAACTCATCAAACTTGGAAAAGACGTTGACATGGCACCACTGCTGTCTAGGGTACGAATCTAGAATGGCGGCCAATTTTATCAGCATGGCGGCATTTAATTACTATAACTTAAGAGTGGAGGTCAGTAAAGGGAGTCCATAAGCCGTTTACATTCCAGGACTTGCTTCAGTACATGGTCGAGCCTGCCTCCCTGAATATGGGTAGGAACATTTTCACCTGTCAGTAATGCGGTATCAACAGCATCTAGAAGGTCTTTCTAACACACGCCATTAACACTGGAGGTTTTAACGCCACCCAGACCTGCATGGATGGTGTTAAAGTCTCCGGGTAGAACAGTTCTCGCCTCAGGAATGCATGTGGGAAGGGTAGCCATATGAAAGGAACCGTTTTTATTCTAAGTTGGCCTAAATTTTCGTCCTTTTGCGCTTACCCAAGATAGTGACAGAAAAAGGCAATGCTACCCTGTACATCCTTTCCATAGCACTTTTTTATGACTAGCACCATATTCCAGTGCTAATTACTATGCTGTCAGGATGTAAGCAGACTACTGTATATTCAGTTCCTTTGTGTACACCTTTTTTTAAAGAGTGTAACAGGGAGACGAGGCTACACATACACTGGCAAGCCCCTGCAGGTGCCGTCATCTTGATCCGGGGTGGAAACACTCTTAGGTGGGACACATCACGTCCTGCCTCCTGTAACGGCAGGTTTGTTACTATGAGTGTAGGTCAGTACAGCCAGACCGTAAAATGTGTACACTGCAGGTCAGTAAGGTGTGGTGGCAGTCATTCACTGGCTGGTGGTGGCACTGCCATCTGTCGCACCGCTGCCGTTAACTGCTCCATCGAATGCCTAAATTCTGCCACGTCTCGGGTCAAGGCATCGTGGTCTCTTGTAAGCTTGTCTACCTGGGTGTGGACAGGTGGCCTAGTGTTGCCCTCAGGGCCTGCCCCCGTGGGGTGCGCGTGTCCAGTGGTAGTCTCCTCACCACCGCCATCACCTCGATGAGGGGAAGCCCCGGCTGCAGTATCTCAATCGTCGTGCTCCGTGTGGGACTCCACACAGACGTCCCTCAGTTGTTGTTGCTGATGGGAACGTGTGTCCAGCTGCTACAGTCTCCGGGACAGGTCTTGTACTGCCAGCTGATGATCCCTAACCATGTCCCGTGGCCCTGGTTCCTGCTGACCGGCATTGCCATCTGGGGCTGGCCTGCCAAGGACTCAGCAGGTCGTACTGGTGGCTGGCCTTGCACGGGGAGCAACAGCGGATGATTGTCCCAGGTGTGGGATATTTGAGGCCTGGCACCGGGTGTCCCAAGCACTGGTGGGAGGCGGCGGTGGTGGCTGGGCTACATGAGGGTGAGCGGCAATGTACCGTGGCGCCAGGGTGGTGTGTGGTGTCTGGGCACACAGGAACGAGTGGGTATGGTGTTGCCCTCCACGGCTGCAGCACCTGGGTTGGAAGTGCTCGCCCTTCTTGATTTTTTCCAGGCAAGTTGTACCTTGCTGCTTCCCAGCACAGAAGCGGTGCCTGTGTGCTGCACTACACTTCCACGCCAGGCGCCCACACCCGCTACAGCGGTGGCAGGGCCAGGCGCCGAAACATAGCGTGCGACGCTCCTGTATGCCAGTGCCTTGATGAATACTTTCTCGGGAATCAGCCCCTCTAACAGAGCCATAGCTGCAGCCTGGGATATTGGCCAACCATGCTTCTCTTCACCCACAGGACATTTTCTAGTGTCTCCAGGTGCTCCACGGCCCAACAGACAGCAACACCATGATTGATAGTCCTGGCATGGCGGACCACAGCACCACCACAACGCCCTGACACCCCTCACTGGCCAGGCTGTGTACCGCAGGGCCACCATTCAGCCACGTAGGGATGTGTCTTGCCTTCCCTGAACAGCACCTCAGCACCAGGAAACTGTTTGGCCCGTGAAACGACCCACTTGGCTTGGTCAGAGAGGGAGAGTCACAACCCGAGGGAATATTCAGCATCACTGGCATCACGTTGTTCCCTTGGCACACCGGAGTCCATGACACATTCCGGTGCTGGTACATCGCCGTGCTCCTCTGTGTGTTGGCGTTTCTTGACATTTGTACCCGTGTCGCTTGTGTCGTACGGTGCTGCTCGATCTCTAGCTGCGGCGCCACCTTACACGTTCATGTTTTGTGTTTGTGGCGCCCTAGGTCAAGCGCCGGTCCTTCTTGTCCCTCCACGTCACTCTCCAAGGCCCGTGACGCTTGCGGTGACGGCGGGGGTGACGGCACACACCCACGCACTACGGCCGCTCGGCAGTTACTGATTAATAGATGTATTTTTGTCTATCTGTCATACAGGTAGATTATTGTGTATATATTTATCTGTTTTGTCAGCAGCACCATCCTCCTTCGCCTCCTCCTCCTCCTCCTCCTCCTCCTCCACCTCCTCCTCCTCCTCCTCCTCCTCCTCCTCCTCCACCTTCTCCTCCTCCTCCTCCTCCACCTCATCATTATCATCATCTATCCAACGTGGCCAAAGAGAGACTGACAAGGAGTGTATGAGATGGAGGGATAGGGGGAGACCGAGGATGAGGTGGAGGGGGAGGATGAAGAATGAGAGACTGACCAGGAGAGTATGAGTTAGGTGGAGGGAAAGGATGGAGAGAGACTGACTAAGGGAGTGTATGTAAGTGAGGTGGAGGGGGAGACCAAGGATGAGATGGAGGGATGTGAGTTGGAGGGAAGGCAGCCAGATAGCCTTGACAGGGAGACGTGGAAGAGAGAGAGAGAGAGAGGCGATGTGAGTTTAAATACCTCTTCCTTAGCGATTTATTTCAATCAGTTCCGTATCCTCTCTTATCCTGACCTAGGTGAATCTCTCTCTCTCTCTCTCTCTCTCTCTCTCTATTTATATCTCTGCCCCACATTATCTCATTTAAACGCATAACATTCCTTTGAAATTTAAACTGCCTTTACCATAATGCATATGGAGTCGATCTAACGTTTTTCAAAATTTGACTATTTCGAAAAGGGGATTTGAATTTAACATATATTTAAATTGGCAGATAAAAATGTCATCTTTATTTTTACACTTGTACTTTGTGATGGAATCCGTTGGAGAAATATAGAGGATCGAAATCTATAAGGGACGGATTGGCTACCCTGTGTGGAGGATCGTATGCACTGTTGCCAGTTAGAAAAAATTTGCCTCACCTAATATAGCGGCTCTCCACGCTGCTCGATCTCTGGCAGCTTCCTTAATCAGTCCCATATCTTTTTAGGTCTGCCTCTCACAACCCTACCCTCAACGTTCACACCTCTCACCCTCCACACCCAGTTGTCATCCTCCATCCTCTCCACATGCCCAAACCATCTCAGTCTACCCCTCCTCATCACAACACCAATACACTCCAGTCCCATCCTTCCTCTCAACTCTTCCATCGTAAACCCAGCCCCCCCAGGCCTCACACTCAGGGACGCACTGCACATCCACCTAATCATTGTCATTTCTGTACGTTTGAGCCGGCGAATATCCTCTTCCTTTACTGGCCAGGTCTCACTACCATACAGCATTACACTCCTAACACATGCTGCATACAAAGCTCCCTCAGCACATAGGGAGAGCCCTCTCAGTGTCAGGAGAGGCAACAGCTCCCTGAACTTCTTCCAACCACTGCTCACTCTAGCCACAGAGCTGCTCCAGCCCCACCTCCAGCACAACATGTCTCCCAAATAACAAAACTCCTCCACACACTCAACAGACTCACCAGCAAGATCAATCCTTTCACGCCTGACAATCTCCACCTGCTGTTCCTGACACACCACACACATATGCTCTCCCCACCACACCACACACACACATGCTCTCCCCGACACACCACAAACACACATGCTCTCCCTGACACACCACACACACACATGCTCTCCCTGACACACCACACACACACATGCTCTCCCTGACACACCACCCACACACACACACACACACACACACACACACACACACACACACATATGAAATCAGCATTATCTCACAGTCTTCCTCTAATACCACTACATCTGTTACACACCCACTCTGCCTCTTCTTTGACAGTACCACCACCAGCCCTACACACCATCACTTGCGTTTTATCTGCATTTACTCTTATGCCCTTGTGCCCCATACCATCTCTCCACCTCCTAAACCTTTCCTCCACCTCCTAAATCTTTCCTCCACCTCCCGTATCATCTCTCCACCTCCTAAACCTTTCCTCCACCTGCCGTATCATGTCTCCACCTCATAAATCTTTCCTCCACCTCCCATACCATCTCTCCACTTCCTAAATCTTTCCTCCACCTCCCATATCATCTCTCCACCTCCTAAATCTTTCCTCCACCTCCCATACCATCTCTCCACCTCCTAAACCTTTCCTCCACCTCCCATATCATCTCTCCACCTCCTAAACCTTTCCTCCACCTCCCATATCATCTCTCCACCTCCTAAACCTTTCCTCCACCTCTCGTATCATCTCTCCACCTCCTAAACCTTTCCTCCACCTCCCGTATCATCTCTTCACCTCCTAAATCTTTCCTCCACCTCCCATACCATCTCTCCACCTCCTAAATCTTTCCTCCACCTCCTAAATCTTTCCTCCACCTCCCATACCATCTCTCCACTTCCTAAATCTTTCCTCCACCTCCCTTTTTTCCTTCTCAATCTTTCCTCCATCTCTCCACTTCCTAAATCTTTCCTCCACCTCCCTGTCATCCTTCTCAGTCTTTCCTCCATCTCCCCACTTCCTAAATCTTTCCTCCACCTCCCTTTCTTCCTTCTCAATCTTTCCTCCCTTTCTTCCTTCTCAATCTTTCCTCCATCTCTCCACTTCCTAAATCTTTCCTCCACCTCCCTTTCTTCCTCCTCAATCTTTCCTCCATCTCTCCACTTCCTAATTCTTTCCTCCACCTCCCTTTCATCCTCCTCAGTCTTTCCTCCATCTCTCCACTTCCTAAATCTTTCCACGTCTGATCTCACTCCCTCTCTCCGATTTTTTTATGCAAGGAAAAAGGAACCCAGGGCTGAAAAAAGAAGATAGTTACCTGCACGAAAAAAAAAAAAACATACCAAATAACAGAGATCCGTTCCATTACCTTCGTCATGTAAGGAAGCTCCGTAACACCCTCTCGTAAGCGAATTAGTTTGATATTTGCACCTTTCTGTCCTATTCTGTGTTAATTAAATCCTTCCAATATCGGTTTACTCTGCTTAAAGCTCCCTAACACCTTTTCCTAAGTGATTTATTTTGTTTATTACACTTTCTTGTCCTATTCTGCATAAATAGCGTACAAAAGGATATTAACCAGCCATATCCAAAAATAGATCGCTAAGGAAGAGGTGTTAGGGAGCTTCCTGGCGTGACGAGAATGCTATAATGGAGAGAGAGAGAGAGAGAGAGAGAGAGAGAGAGAGAGAGAGAGAGAGATGCCGTGGTAAAGAGAGAGAGAGAGGATGTCAGAGAGAGAGATGTCACGGTAGAGAGAGAGAGAGAGAGATGGATGCCATGGTACAGAGAGAAAGATTGATGCTGTGACAGAGAGAGAGAAAGGGATGCCGTGGGAGAGAGAGAGAGAGAGAGAGAGAGAGAGAGATGCTGTGGTAGAAAGAGAGAGATACCTCAGTGGAGAGCTATGGGAGAGAGAGGGGGATGCCGTGAGAGAGAGAGAGAGAGAGATGGATGCTGTGGCAGAGAGAGAGAGAGAGAGATGGATGCTGTGGCAGAGAGAGAGAGATGGATGCTGTGGCAGAGAGAGAGAGAGAGATGGATGCTGTGGCAGAGAGAGAGAGATGGATGCTGTGGCAGAGAGAGAGAGAGGGAGAGAGATGGATGCTGTGGCAGAGAGAGAGAGAGGGAGATGGATGCTGTGGCAGAGAGAGAGAGGGGGAGAGAGAGAGACCGTGGGATAGAGAGAGAGAGAGTGGGATAGAGAGAGAGAGGGAGAGAAATCCCATGGTAACGCTGTCGCCGATGCTCACCTGTGTGGAGTATTTTGGCCAGGGGGTCGCGGATACAGTCGTCTATAGCTGAATGAAAGGTGCGGCCATGTTGTGATTGTTGAGATGGGGTGTTGGAACAATATTAGATAAAAATGCCAAGCTGTGAGCCCAAGACACGTTTTATACCAGCCACGTGTGCTTGGACGCTTCTTCTAGCCTGCACGACTTTATTTTTCGTCTACCCGTGAGTATGAGACCCAAAGATAAGGGAAAGATGGAGGAAATATTCATGGTTGTTCCTGGTTAAAGCGTAAACAGACTTGGAAATCGAGGCTTCTGGTGGTCAAAAACGGAGATATATTGGGAAATCAAATGGCCAAAATATTAATGGATGTTTTTAGGAGATCCACATAGCGTTAAATGAAACCCAGACCTGATAATTTGGCCATATTTGGTCGGGTTGTCAGTTTCGGTCTAGTGAAGCCATATCTAGACCGCTTCCTACATATTCTGAGATTTCAAATGTATTTCGAGTTTTATGACTCTTTTTCGAAATATTTACTGCTCTGGACACTCTTATTTTATTTTAATGTATTTTTCTGACCAATCTAAGCTGTCTAACACTCCTAGTCAGTCTCAAACCAGCCTAACCTAACACCCACCCATCCTAATCCAGGCAGTCCCCAGTATATATCGAGATTTCAAATATATCTCACAATTCTTTTACGTTTTTTCGATCTATTTACAGCTGTGGACACGTATATTTAATTCTAATGTATTTGTCTAACAGATCTAACCAGTCTAACACTCCTAGTCGATCCCAAACCAGCTTAATGTAACACCCACTCTGACAGACCCAGTTCCCTTCAATCCTAATTCAATATTTCAACTATACCTCGATTTTTTTATGCTTTTTCTAGATATATTTGCAGCTCTGAACACTGATATTTAATTTTAACATTTTTCTAACAAATTTAACCCATCTAACACTCCTAGTCAGTCCCAAACTAACCTAACCAAACCTCCACCCATCCTAACCCAACCAGCTACCTGCATGTCTCGATTTTGTTGATGTTTTTTCGATATATATACAGCTCTGGACATTTACATTTCATTTTAATATATTTTTCTAACAAATTAAATGCTTCTAACACTCCTAGTCAATCCCAAACTAACCTAACCTAACCTCCAGCCATACTAATCCATCTACCAGTGTCTTAAATGGAGTTATAAGTTCTTCGAAAATCCTGAGACTCAAAGTTTGTTTATATATGGTAGGGTTGCCAGATGCTGCCATTTAGAAAAGCCATATTGAGTCAGCTTTTTATTTATTCAAAGTTTTGGATATAACACAAAATTATTATTATTATTATTATTATTATTATTTTTTTTGTATTTACTCTTTTGGATACATTATCTATTTACTGTATCTATCTATCTATTATCAGATGCCTCAATCCCGTAAGGGGTGGCCACAAACAAATTGCCTCCATGTCGCCCTGTCCCCCACCATTTCACTGCCCTCCCCCTAGCTCACACCCCTCTCTCATATACCTCTCCACTCCATCCATCCATCTCATATTCTCATCCTTGGTCACTCCCTCCGCCTCTTCCCCGCCGCCTCACTCACATGCAGCCTTCTAGTCAGTCTCTCGTTCTCCATCCCTCCATCTCATCCTCAGCCTCCCCTTCCTTTCTCCCCCATCACCTAACTCAATACTCTTCTTGTTAGTCTCTCACTCCAGCCTCTCCACATGGAAGTACATGTTATTAAAATAGGTTGTACTACTACTACTACCACGTCTGCCATTACTACTGCTATTATTACTGCTACCACCACTACTGCTACTGTCACCATCCACTATGGTACTATTACTATCATGACTATCCTTGTTATATTTCAGGTTTGTCACTATATCCGTGAGTCCTTTAAATATTACTATTCTCCTACCACTACTACTATCATTACTATTACTATCCTTGTCGTATTGCAGGTGTGTGTCGCTGTACATCCGATGGGGGCTTTACGTGCCTGTTTATCAAGGAGTCGTCACACTCTTCGTTGTGCTCAATTTTTCTCTCGCCACATTCATGGACCCGGGAGTCATACCAAAAGGTGAGATTTTGAGTTTTTCGATGGATTCTGATTGGTGTAGGAGCTTAGCACTGGTTCTTGATTGATTTAGCTTGATTATTACACCTTTGTTTGCGAGGTGGAGGATGGCAACTGGGTGTGGAGGGTGAGAGGTGTGAACGTTGAGGGTAGAGTTGAGAGGAAGGATGGGACTGGAGTGTATTGGTGTTGTGATGAGGAGGGGTAGATTGAGATAGTTTGGCCATGTGGAGAGGATGGAGGATGACAACTGGGTGTGGAGGGTGAGAGGTGTGAACGTTGAGGGTAGAGTTGAGAGAAAGGATGGGACTGGAGTGTATTGGTGTTGTGATGAGGAGGGGTAGACTGAGATGGTTTGGGCATGTGGAGAGGATGGAGGATGACAACTGGGTGTGGAGGGTGAGAGGTGTGAATGTCTGGGGTCAGGTTGTGAGAGGCAGACCAAAAATGACCTGGGACGAGGTCATAGAGTGTGACCTAAGGGGTAAGGGACTGAATAGGGAGGCTGCCAGAGCTCAAGCAGCATGGAGAGGATGGGAGCTGTGAATGTTGGGGGTAGGGTTGTGAGAGGCAGACCAAAAATGACTTGCGATGAGGTCATAGAGTGTGACCTAAGGGATAAAGGACTGAATAGGAAGGCTGCCAGAGATCAAGCAGCATATTCTGTGTTATCTGTCCACCCACACCTTTGTATACCCAGTGTTTGTTAATAATTTCTGTTGTTTCAGCGTCGACAGATGAGGATCGCGATGATGACTTTCGTGCACCGTTGTACAAGAACGTTGAGATAAACGGCATTACAGTTCGCATGAAATGGTGCGTCACGTGTCACTTCTACAGACCTCCAAGATGCTCACACTGCTCTGTCTGCAACCATTGTATTGAGGTACGGAAATCTCTCGTTTAATCTTAATCATAATGTGCGTGTGTGTGTGGGAGGGGGGAGTATTTGTGTTTGTGTGTGGGAGGGGGGAGTATTTGTGTTTGTGTGTGTGTAGGGGGAGAGATGTTTGTGTGTGTGTGTGTGTAGAATGGTGAATGTTTGTGTGTGTGTGTGTGTGTAGAACAGGGAGGGATGTTTGTGTGTGTGAGGGGGGGGTGTTTGTGTTTGTGTGTTTAGGGGGAGATGTGTGTGGGGAGGGGAGAATGTTTGTGTATGTGAGGGAGGAATGTTTGTGTGTATGTGTGTGTGTGTGTAGGGTGGGGGGAGATTGTTTGTGTGTGTGTGTGGGGAGGGATGTTTGTGTGTGTGTGGGGGGCAATGTTTGTGCCTGTGGAGGGGAGAATGTGTGTGTGTGTGTGTGTATTAATGTTCGAGTCAATTCTCGTAGTTAAATATTGGCACAGTGATGAAGACAATAATGACAGTAATAATAACGATGATAATGACGATGATAATAATAATGATGATGGTTTTTCTTCCTGTTTTCAGACCTTTGATCATCACTGCCCATGGGTGAACAACTGCATAGGGCGTCGCAACTATCGCTATTTTTTTATGTTTTTGTGTTCGCTCAGCATCCACATGATCTCCATCTTTGCCTTCTGCCTCGTTCACGTCCTGGAGAGAAGGGACCACCTCACGCAAGTCAACACCATCGTTAGGTGGGTCCAGTGGCCATCGTTCGGTCATTTGTTCATTCCTTTCTGACTTTCCCTCCTTCTTTCCTTCCTTCCTTCCCTCCTTCCTTCCTTCCTTCCCTCCTTCCTTCCTTCCCTCCTTCCTTCCCTCCTTCCTTCCCTCCCTCCTTCCTTTCCTCCTTCCATCATTCCTTCCTTCCAAAATTACTATTATTCCTTACATTCTTCCTTCCCTTCCTTCCTTCAAAAATTGCTGTCATTCCTTCCTTCCTTCCTTCCCTCCCTGTGATGATGATGTTTGAAATGTGGATAATCATAAAAATTGTGATTTTATTAATATTATTATTATTATTATCATTATTATTATTATTATTATTATTATTATTATTATTATTATTTACTTTAACTTGGGTCATGTGTGTGTGTGTGTGTGTGTGTGTGTGTGTGCATTTCCCATCACTGATACTTAACACCTTCTCAGGTTTACTAACAATCCTGCCGAGTCGATGTTGGTCAGGTTAGTGACGTAGTTCAGGCGGTGGTTCGTTCTGGGGTATATTGTCGGTGATGTAGGCAGCTGTAGCATCCTTTAGCACCCTTTCCTCAGTGGTTAATTCCCATCTCTCACATTTTTATTCCATAGGTGATTCTGTAGAAGGTCCCCCAGACTACTTTATATCATAGAACACCTTAGCGTCATTTCCTAATTGATTTATTTCACAGGAGACATTGTAGTGTGTCTCCCATCCCTGTTGAATCCCAGTATGGAAGAATTAGCTTGCTTGTGGTTGATGGGTTTGCTTGGCCAAGAGAGACAGGGCTTGCTAAACAAATTGTCAGACATTAAAACACACACACACACACACACACACACACACACACACACACACACACACATACATACATACATACACACACACACACATAGATACTGACACACACACACACACACACACACACACACAATCTTATCACGGGTATTTTTAGTTGTAATATAAATTGGCAGTAAAAGGTAGAGTATTTTTTATCATGAAGTAATAATGATAATTTTAATCTGTTACAGTAGACCCTCGCTGCTTGATCTCTGGCAGCAAATCAGTCCTTTATTCCAACTATGACATTACAGTAGACCCTGGCTATAATGGACTCATTGGGGGGGGGGGAGTAGCCTGATCCTTTAAAGCTGATAGTCCGATAAACCGAAAGTCTGAGAGTCAATTGTCCCTTATATCCAATGGTCTCCCTTGTGGTGGGATTCCAAGCGCGTGTTTGAAAGTAAATGAGTAGCACTTCTTCATGACTAGTACGGAATTATTATAGTCTGTTTAAGTGAGTGCAAGAGCATATTCTACTACTGAAAATATCAACTATACTCATTTTACACCAGCCTGGCCCATAACTTCATTTGCAGCTTATTTCACATGCTTTTCATAGCACTTCTTCATTATTATGGCATTACTATAAGCTTTACAACTCAGCAGTAACGATGGGGAGGGCAATTTCAGGCCAGGTTGGAGTAAAAGGGGTTAGGAAACAGGTACAGTAATCCCTCCAAGATCCGATGTAATAGAGCCAAAGGCATGTCCAGAAAGTGGGTTTGTCCGGATTCTGGGAAAATGCCTCCTGGACAGGTACTTATGGACCCCAACCCAGCCTGACTTTGAAAGCCACCTACATAACTCCCTACCGGACCTGCACAGCACCTGTTTAAGACCCTATGCACACAAATATGGGACAGAAGCCATGAAATAAATGAAAAGGAATCAGAGAATGAGGAATTAGAAGTGAGTATGGAAAATATTTAGCAGTGTACAGGGTACTTACAACAGGTCCGTGGCCGTTACGAAGATTAACCCGCCTCCTCTATGGCTGTGACAGTGGTGAAGGTGCACCTGAAGCACTTACAGTGTTGTGCTGCACTTAATCCTTTGCACTGTGAATTATAATTGTTTAACACTGCACATTCTGTTCTTACTTGCGTCATACCAGTTGCAACCGCCAGTGTTGCACTCTGCACTTAATCCTTTGCACTCTGAATTCTAACTTCTTAACACTGCACAACACTAAATTCCCATGTGGTCTAGTGCTGAGGTATTGCAGTCTATTCACTGTTTATTCACAAAAACGAGCACATGGGCAGCCATGGTGACGAATGTGTAGTCACGACGGTAGGTAGGCGGGAACTGGGGAGGATGCCGGGGTGCTCTGGAGGACGTTGCCGGAACTACGCGCCAAAACACAGCTGTTCGTAACCGCGCGGCAAATGTAGAGTAGAGATGAACACATATCTTTTTTTTTCCCCTTCCTAAAGACCCGAGCCCAAAATGTCCAGGACTTGGGCGGCCGGGTTTTGAAGGGATTACCAGTACTGTACTTATTAAATCCGATATCCAGTCTATTGATGTCTGTTATAGCCAGGGTTGACTGTAAATAACCTTGAATCTCCATACACAGGATTGACTAGGCATCTCTACCCCTTACCCTTTATATTTAACTTTTCTTCTCCCAGTATGGTGGTTTTGGCAGCTGGGGATAGTGATAGATGGTAATGGCAGTGAGTTTTCCTTTGCAGTATGGTGGTGATGGGTGTCATAGCCCTGCTGCTCATACCAATCCTGGGTCTTACCGGATTTCACATGGTTCTGGTCAGTAGAGGGAGGACCACGAACGAACAGGTGACGGGAAAGTTTCGAGGAGGCTACAATCCCTTCTCCCGAGGCTGCTGTCGAAACTGCTGCTTCATCCTATGCGGACCACAGTACCCTAGGTGAGCGAGAGAGGGAAAGGAGGGGGGGGGAAGGAGAGAGAGAGAGAGGATGATGCATGACAGGGAGAGAGGGAAAGGAGGGAGCGGAGGGAAGGAGAAAGAAGAGAGAGAGCGGAAGGAGAGAGAAATGTATATGAGTGATGATGCTGTGAGATGGAGAGAGGGGAAGGAGGGAAGAAGAAAGAGAGAGAGGGAAAGGAGGGAGGGAAGGAGAAAGAGAGATAAATGTGTGTGTGATGATGCTGAGAGAGAGAGGGAAAGGAAGGGAGGGGAAGGAGAGAGAGAGGAATGCAGGTGAGTATGCTGTGAGGTGGAGAGAGGGAAAGGAGGGGGGGGGGAGAAAGAAATGTATGTGAGGGCCAGGTGAGGAGTAGATTATTATTATTATTATTATTATTATTATTATTATTATTATTAATATGCCGTAGGGTGGGAAAGGATGTCTGGATGATGATGATGATGATGATGATTATTTTTATTATTCTTCTCTCTGCAGTATAAAGCGTCCAGGGAAGTATGTGGGGCGTCACACCAAATCCAAACCTTCCAGCAACTCTCAGGCTCCCGTGTCCACCATCACCAGCCAGAGCCAAGTCAGGGTGTACATGGACAATGGTGTACAGGCCCCCAACTCCACCGCGTACAGCCAAGTGAGTGGCGTACATGGTAGTCTGATGTACACGGATTTTTTGCTGTCTTCTCCAGGGGTGAGCAAATTTTTCTGACACTCCTCTGCTGGTTGTGTTTTCTTTCTTCGTGTAATTTGTGTGCGTGTGTGTGTGTGTGTTTTTATGCGAGGAAGAAGGAAGCAAAGGCTGAGCCTGCAAAACATTCCTTCCAAGAAGAAAAAAAAAAACAATACAAAAGAAAGCCAAATTCAAGATCCGTTCATTACGAGATGCCTGGACACACTGCGTCTGAAAGACTGGAGATCATAGGAAGTAGGAAATACAGACAGAGGGAGACAGTTCCAGAGTTAACCTGTTGCATAAATGAAGGACTGGGAGTAACGGTTAACTTTTGCATAAGAGAGTTGGACAAAAAAGGGATGAGAGTTTTTTGCTAGACGGGTGCTATGTGCCAGTCGTAGAGGTGGAGGACTGCAAGCAGGCAGTTCAGAGGAGCAGTGACCACTGAAGTAGCGATAGAAAAGAGATAAAGATGCAACAGTGCGGCAAAGAGACAGAGTTGAAGGGAGTCAGTAAGAGGAGGAGAGCTGATGAGACGAATAGCCTTTGACTCCACCCTATTGAGAAGAGCTGTATGTGTGGAGCCTCCCCACACATGAGAGTTGTACTCTACACGGGCAAATAAAACCCCTGTATAGAGTCAACAACTGTGCAGGGGTAAAGAAGGTATGGAGTCGGCTTAGCACACCTAATCTCTTGGAAGCAGATTTTACAAGAGATGTAATATGATCTTTCCAAGATAAGTTCCGAGTGAATGAAACCCCAAGCATGTTCAAGGATGATGCAGGATTGAGCTGGATATTATTAAACATAAGTGGGTATACCTGTGGAAGATTTTGTCAGGTTGATAGGTGTAAAAACTGAGTCTTTGATGCATTAAAAACAACCAGATTATTTTTACCCCAGTCAGAGATACGAGCCAAGTCAGACATCAGGTGTATCATAGCCTCAGCCCTTGCCTGTTGAAGTAACTGCTGAGATGGACGTTGCGGGAACTGAATGGAAATGTGTCATACTGCCTTCCATATCTCTCACTCCTCCCCAAATGACGATATCCTTCCATCTCATAATCGTTTGTGTGTGTGTGTGCATGCGTGCGTGCGCGTGCTTCTGCCCCTAAAAATAATGCCAATAAATCCATCCATTGTCATAGCCAGCAGATGAGTGTTAGTAAACTTTTGCACATTACTGTTAAAATAACTTAATAAATCAGTGTTCCTATATATATATTTCTCTGTGTATTGAGTTATTTATCTGGTTATTGCACTCACTTGTTATTTTTATCGTATACTTCCATTATAGAGACTAACTAGGAGAGTAAGAGATTGACTAGGAGAGGGAGATTACAAAAAAGAAATATTGAGGTAGTCATAAATTGATAAAGATAGAAGTGAATGGAGAGAAGGATTGAAGTTGATGGAAGTGTGACAATTACTAGAATATGATGCTAGTCACAAAGAAGTGCTGTGTTTGAGTAGACAGGAGGACTGAGAGGGAAAATAAAGCAGGTATATGTGTTTTACTCTAACTTGGCCTAAAATTACCCGCTCTCCATCTTGAATTCTGAGTTGTAACAATAATACTAGAATGATGCTAGTCATGAAGAAGTGCTATGGAAAGGATGTAGGGCTGTGTTATTGTCTTAATATTTATTAGAGATATGCCAAGATCAACCCCTGAATATTATGCTAGTCACGAAGAAGTGCTATGGGGAGGATGTCGAGCCATAGTATTGTCTTTTTCTGCCATTGTGTGTGTGTGTGTGTGTGTGTGAGAGAGAGAGAGATAGAAAGCATTAGGATTAATACACTGAGGTGGTTTGGCCATGTAGGTAGGATGGAGAGAGAGAGACTAACTAGGAGAGTGTATGGTGGGGTGGAGGGAAAGAGAGGGAAGGGGAGACTGAGGATGAGATGGGGGGATGGAGCAGAGAGGTATATGAGAGAGGGGGTGTAAGTGGGGGGAGGGCAGTGAAATGGCACGGGATAGGGTGACATGGAGGCAGTTTGTTTGTGGCCACTCCTTGCTGGATTAAGGCGTCCGGCTATAGATAGATAAATAAAGACAGATAGATAGTAAGTAAATAGATAGATAGATAGACAGATGGATAGATAGAACTGTTTGGGGTAGGGAGCTCCAGCCTTAAACGCAGTGTGTCCTGGCATCACAAAATGAATGGATCTTGCATGTGGCTCTCTGGCAATTTGGTTCTGTATTCTTTGGAGGGAATGATCTAGCCGTTAGAAGATGTTAGACCGCTGGGAGGATGTTAGCTAGATTTAGAAGATGGTAGTGGATGTTAGAAAGGTGTATATATTAATCAGAAGCACATATAGCCAACTTAAACTCATCACATGTCTTCTACGAGTGAAACATTGGAAGAGGATGTGGGTGATGAGTTTGGGTGGATGTTAGATGGTGTTTGGTGATGTTAGGAGCCTGGGGGGGATGTTAGGAATGTGTACAGTACTAATTAGCAACATGTACAGCCTAAATTAATCCCATAACATCATCAGTAAACCCAAATGAGGGGAAAAAATAGAAATTGGAGAGAAGGTTTGCATGACACGCAGAACCCGATCTTTAAGTGGATGTTAGATGGGGTTAGAAGGTGTTAGGAGGCTGGGGGAGGTGTTAGGAATGTGTACAGTACTAATTAGCAAGATGTACAGCCTAATAAAATAATCAAAACCCATAACATTTCCCCATACACGCAAAAAATAGAGAATCGAAAGGAAGGGTAGGTTTCCATGACACGTAAACCCCGATCTTTGCCCTACAGGATACGGCAGGGTTGATAACACAGGATAACAATGTGAGTACCCCCTGCATGACTCGTTACCTGCTCGTTAGCCCCTCGTTTGAAGTTGTTTACGTCGTCGGTTGGTTAAATTTTGATTAGGGTCGCGGAAAGTTGATCATGCTGGCGCTTTTAAAAATAGTGATTGTGGATTTTCAGAGTGGATCAGTGTTAATTTGTGTTTTTGCAAAAGTACATAGATTTGGAAGGTACACACACACACACACACACACACACACACACACACACACACACACACACACACACACACACACACACACACACACACACACATACTACATACCTCTACACACACACACACACACACACACACATACTACATACCTCTACACACACACACACACACACACACATACACACACACACACACACACACACATACACACACACACACACACACACACACACACACACATACTACATACCTCTACACACACACACACACACACACACATACTACATACCTCTACACACACACACACACACACACACACACACACACACACACACACACACACACACACACACACACAATTATACCACCATGACCTTAGCATCAAATATTGAATAATAAAATAAATAATAATAATAATAATAACAATCGTAACAACTTTAAACGGGGCTGATTTTACGTGCATGGTGGGCGTAGATAGATTGATAGATAGATAGATAGATAGATAGATAGATAGCCAGTGCATGACAGTGTAGTAACAGTTGGGTTAAAAGTTTGCATAGTAATTCTCCCTCGCTGAAATGTTAGAGACTGACTTGGAGTGAAATATTAGAGACTGACTGGGAGAGGTGAAATATTAGCCAGCAGAGTTAAGTGACAAGCAGAAGAGGTGAAATATTAGAGACTAACTGGGAGAGGTGAAATATTAGCCAGCAGAGGAAAGTGACAAGCAGAAGAGATGGAATATTAGAGACTGACTGGGAGAGGTGAAATATTAGCCAGCAGAGGAAAGTGACAAGCAGAAGAGATGGAATATTAGAGACTAACTGGGAGAGGTGAAATATTAGCCAGCAGAGGAAAGTGACAAGCAGAAGAGATGGAATATTAGAGACTGACTGGGAGAGGTGAAATATTAGCCAGCAGAGGAAAGTGACAAGCAGAAGAGATGGAATATTAGAGACTAACTGGGAGAGGTGAAATATTAGACAGAGAATCATACCAAACCTCTCAGCTTAGGAATATTAGCCAGCAGAGGAAAGTGACAAGTAGATGAGGCGAAATATTAGAGACTAACTAGGAGAGGTGAAATATTAGCCAGCAGAGGAAAGTGACAAGCAGAAGAGGTGAAATATTAGCCAGCAGAGGAAAGTGACAAGCAGAAGGGATGGAATATTAGAGACTAACTAGAAGAGGTGAAATATTAGCCTACAGAGGGAAGTGACAAGCAGAAGAGGTGAAATATTAGCCAGCAGAGGAAAGTGACAAAGAGAGACTAACTAAGAGAGGTAGAATATTAGAGACTAACTAGGAGAGGTGAAATAATCAAACTTTTTACCCAACTTTGTAGTGCATGTCTGCCTGCATGAGTCATAGTTTAGACCCCCCCCCCTCCAGTCATGCCCCTGCTCTCCTAGTCGATCCCTACCCTTACACCGCTAACACCAGGGGTATTGGTGGTGCGTTGGTTAGCTCTGGCAGGGCAATAGTAGAAGGACTGGAGATCAATTGTATGGTTGGATTTCCTTGGTAGATTGTATCCCCCTATTCTTTGGTGTACATAGGGACCTTGCTGTAACATTGGTGGTTGTGGGTCTTATTCTAGGGGAAGGATTTGACTTTGAAAAACTGTATGCCTTAACCCTTGCAATCCGGTAACTTATTTTGTATTTAAACTTCATATTGACCTGTTACTATTGCTGCTATTATTACTACTACTACTGCTACAACAACTATGACTACTGCTTTCATTACTATTACTGCTACTTCTACTACTACTACTACTACTATTACTACTACTACCATCTTCATTTCTCATCCATAACAAGAGCTTAACACTAGAATATTATGCTAGTCATGAAGAAGTGCTATGGAAAGGATGTAGAGTTGTATAAGGCTTCTGAGCTGACAGTAGGTTAATGCTAGAATGATGCTAGTCACAAAGAAGTGCTGTGGAAAGGATGTAAAGTGTTGTTGTTGTCTGCCATTGGATTTTAATAAGAGTAAGGCTAGAATGTGATGCTAGTCACGAAGAAGTGCTAGGGAAGGAATGTAGAGCCATTGAAGTGATGTAGAGAGACTGACTAGGAGAGTGTATGTGAATGAGGGAGAAAGAAGAAAGGGGAGACCGAGGATGAGATGGAGGGATGGAGCGTGAGGGACTAACTAGGAGTGTGAGTGAGGTGGAAGGGGTGAGAGGGAGGGGGAGACTAAGGATGAGATGGAGGGATGGAGTGGAGAGGTATATGAGAGAGGGAGGTGTAGGTTGGGGGATGGGGAGTGAGAGACTGACTGGGAGAGCATGTGGATGAGAGGGAGGGGGAGATGGAGGGATGGAGTAGAGAGGTATATGAGAGAGGGGGGTGTATGCGGGGGGGAGGGCAGTGAAATGGCAGGGGACAGGGTAACATGGAGGCAATTTGTTTATGGCCACCCCTTATGGGATTATGGCGTCTGACAATAGATAGATAGGTAAATAGAAATAATAGATAGATAGCTACACATATCCTTAAAATCTATTAAATACTGTATATGTTAGTAATAAGGTCGGAAATCTAGATCAGCCAGGATAGACATACGACCCTAGAAAATAATGGAGTTTGATGCTGGTGTTAGAATGACAGAGGATCGGATCTGGTCTTAGAGATGAATTTCTGTGTTTATATTTCAGTCAGTTATTCTCCATGTGTAGAGGGAGGGGGAGGCCGAGGATGAGATGGATGGAGTGGAGAGGTGTATGAGAGAGGGGGGTATGAGCTGAGAGCAGGGCAGAGAAATGGTGGGGGACAGGGTGACATGGAGGCAATTTGTTTGTGGCCACCCCTTACGGGATTAAGGCGTCTGGCAATAGATAGATAGGTATAGCGTAGTCTCCCCAGCTAAATCTACACCAGGGCTAAATCACTGCTGGTCTGGTGTTAAGGTGGTATTGGTGTGGCTTGTCTGGTATTAAGATGGTGTTAGAATGGACTGGCCGGTTAACGTGTAAACTTTCTGGTATTATCATCTAGAATTGGTGTTATGCCTCTTGGTCTCCGTTTTCTGTGCTTATAGATCCGGTATTAAACTGTTATTAAAGCTGGTATGGAGTTGCTTGTCTCGTAAATTAACACCAGGAACTTTTAAAACACCACGGATCTGGTATTAAACTGGTATTTGAGGTGGTAGGGGGTTGCTTGTCTTTTAAATCCACACCAGGGACTTAAAAAACATCACATTCTGGTATTAAAGCTGATATGAAAGGTGGTATTGGCCTAAAAATCTTCACAGTTCTGGTATTAAACTGGTATTAAATTGGTATGGGTTGCTTGTCTCGTAAATCCACACCAGGAACTTAATTACATCACAGTTCTGGTATTAAAGCTGGCGTGGTTTGCCTTGTCTGTCTGAAATCCACACCAGGGACTTTTAAACATCACAGGTCTGGTATTAAACTGGTATTTGAGGTGGTATGGTTTGCCTGTCTCTTAAATCCACACCAGGGACTTTGTAAAACATCAGTTCTGTTATTAGACTAGTATTGAAGATGGTATTGGCTGTAACCCGTGGATTGCAAGCCATCTCAGGCTGGGAAGCGCTGTGTTGCGAGTTCAGGAATTTCTCAGGAAAGTTCCCCTACGCTAACTTAAACATGGCACTATGCAGAGACGGAGGGAGTCCCCCCCCCCCAACAAGATGCTGCCCCGGATATTTATCTTCCTTTATAACAAACAAAAGCTAAAAATATTTTCTTTTTGCACACTATGGGGTGTGGAGAAAATAGGTACAGTGGAGTTGCCTAATCCGCAGCAATTAGAGACTGGTACCCACCCACGGTTTAGGAAATTCGCGGTTTATATAGTTAAGAACCAATGGGAAAAAAGAATATTTTGTCTGGACCCTCTTGGAACCCCCCTGCAGCACCGTACCCACACCTAACTAGCCAACAGCAAACACAGACAATCATAGAAGTATTCAGTGTATGTATTTAATGGAAATAAACTATAATTAAGTGGAAATAAGCAATAATAAAGGGGCCTCACCGGACCCCGATGGACAAAAATGCTTAAGTGGCCCATCAACAGGAATGTTCTCCCTGGCCTGCCTCAGCACAAACATAGCCAGGCAGCGTTCAGCCCATATTAATGCCTCGTCTCGGGAGCGAACCTGTCCATCAATTGCTTCAGTCCCATAGGCCTTGACACACTTCAAAATGTTTGCCTTGTTCTTGTAAATGGTGCCAATTGTTGACTTGTTCAGAATGTACTCGCTGGCCAAGTGTGCAAATTTCTCTCCTTCTCCACCAGACGAATAACATCCAAACGCTGCTGATAACTGAGGAGTTTTTTATTTTTTTTTTCCCCTCCCCCAGCTGGGTTGAACATCGCCTTGGGGGGTTGGGGCCATCCATAACAGAGCCCAGGGAGAGGCAACCCTGACAAAAAGCAAGGCCAGGTAGCTCAGGCCTCACGGGGGAACACACATAGTTGGCAGGACAGGAGGTAAACAGAACATGGCGGCTCTATCACGCTTGCTACCAGGGCCGGGCTGTGATTGGCTGCTGGGTGTAGGTGGTCTGTGATTGGCTGTTGGGGGGTCTAGGTGGTCTGTGATTGGCCAGCAGCTGCGGAATACATCATGGCTGCCCAAATATAAATCTCGGAAATGACCCACTTTGGAAACTGGAAACCACGTTTTTTTTTTTAGTTTTTTCCGCGGAATAAAAAAAATAGGGACTGGCAGAGTACCGCGGGTTACGGATACGCGAATTAGGCGAATCCACTGTAATTGCGCAATCAACGGATAAAAGCTTCACAGTTCTGGTATTAAAGGTGGTATGGATTGCCTGTCTCGTAAATTCACCGTAGATTCTTCAAGACATCACAGTTCTGGTATTAAAGCTGGTATGAAGGTGGTATGGGTTGCCTGTCTCGTAAATCAACACCAGGGAGTATTAAAACACTACAGATCTGGTACTAAACTGGTATTAGAGGTGGTATGAGGGTTGCTTGTCGACAAATAACGGTCAGTCTGCCTGTGTGGTATTTTTAAAAGGATGGGTTTGGTTTGGTTGACTCTTGCAGATGGTGGCAGTCCCCTCTCCACTACCACACCACCACAGCCACCACCACAGCAACAGTCGGTGGATCCAAACCACTGTATAGCCACCTGTTCCCTTTGTGTTCCACCCCCCCCTACCACCACCACAACTACCACCACTACCACCGCTGCCCTACTTCTCCTCCCTTCAGGTGAGTTACTGAAAATGCTCACCTACACCTCAAACACATCCTGTCTATCTATCTGTCTGCCTACCTACCTACCTTCTATCTGTGTGTCTGTCTGTCTATCTGTCTGCCCAGCTCACCTGCACCTCAAACTCTCTCTCTCTCTCTCTCTCTCTCCAAATGCCCTAATCCTAAACATATTGCCTGTCACCCTGTCCTTTGCCATCACACACACACACACACACACACACACACACACATACATTACCTTTTTTACTACCCTGTACACACACACACACACACACACACACACACACACACACACACACACACACACACATTACCTTTTTTACTACCCTGTACACACACACACACACACACACACACACACACACACTACCTTTTTTACTACCCTGTACACACACACACACACACACACATTACCTTTTTTACTACCCTGTACACACACACACACATTACCTTTTTTACTACCCTGTATACACACACACACACACACACACACACACACACCTAATTATATGAACATGTGGTGGTGGCTAAGTGGTAAGGGAGAAGGTCTGGTGTCCCTAGAACTCTGAGATCATTCCCCGACTGAGACAGGGACAAGTTTAATATGAAATACGCTAAGACAGACTTCACTGATCTGGATTATAATTGGTGTAGACAGTCGGTATTAGTGCCAAATTAGTGACATGTAAAAATATCCCCTTCCATCACCCTAGTATTCAATATAGACGGTCGGTATTGGTGCCATGTGGAGAAGATGGAGAGAGAAAGAGACTGACAAGGAGAGTGTGTGTGAGTGAGTCGGAGGGGGGGAGAGGGAGGCCAAGGATGAGATGGAGGGATGGAGTGGAGAGGTATATGAGAGAGGGGGGTGTGAGCTGGGAGCAGGGCAGTGAAATGGCGGGGGACAGGGTGACATGGAGGCAATTTGTTTGTGGCCACCCATTACTGGATAAGCTTTAGGAAATGGGCATAAAAAATCTCTCTCTCTCTCTCTCTCTCTCTCTCTCTCTCTCTCTCTCAAAAGATTTATTATATTTTCTCTCCATTCCCTCTCGATTTCTGTCCGTCTTCCCTCCAGTTCGCTCCATTTTCTCTTCATTTCCCTCCATTTCTCTCCATTTTCCCTCCATCCTCTCTAATTCTCCTCCATTTTCCCTCCATTTCTCTCCATTTTCCCCCCATCTTCTCCATTTCCTCCTTCATTTCTCTCCATCTTATCCATTTTCCTCCTCCATTTCCCTCCATTCTCTCCATCTTCCCTCCATTTCTCTCCGTTCTCTCCATTTTCTCTCCGTTCTCTCCATTTTCCCTCCATTTCTCTCCATTTTCCCTCCATTTTTCTCCATCCCCTCCATTTCCTCCTCCATTTCTTTCCATCTTGTCCATTTTACTTCCTCCATTTCCCTCCATCATCTCCATTTTCTCTCCATCCTTTCCTCTTCTCTCCATCCTCTCCATTTCCTTTCCAGTCTCTTGATTTGTCTCCATTTCCCTCCATCCTTTGTATTTTCCCTCCATCCCCTCTGTTTCCTCCTCCATTTCCCTCCATCCTCTCCATTTTCCCTCCATCCTTTCCTCTTCTCTCCATCCTCTCCATTTCCTTTCCAGTCTCTTGATTTGTCTCCATTTTCCTCCTCCATTTCCCTCCATTCCCTCCGTTTCCTCCTCCATTTCCCTCCATCCCCTCCGTTTCCTCCTCCATTTCCCTCCATCCTCTCCATTTTCCCTCCATCCTTTCCTCTTCTCTCCATCCCCTCCATTTCCTCCTCCATTTTTCCTCCATCCCCTCCATTTTTAATTTTTCTGTTTCTGTTAGTATAGATTTTTATATGTCCCGCCATTTCTTTTAGTTTGAATTATTATTATTACGATTCTTACAATTATTTCTATAACTATTTTTACGTTTATATTTACGATTAATTTTAGTTACTTTTACAATTATTTATACGATTATATTTACAATTATTTTTACAGTTATTTATACGATTATTTTTAGTTTCTTTATAATTATTCTTACAATTATTTTTACGATTATTCTTACAATTATTTTTACGATTATTCTTACAATTATTTTTACAATTATTTTTGCAATTATTTTTACGATTATTTTTTACAATTATTTTTACGGTTATTTTTTACAATTATTTTTACGATTATTTTTTGCAATTATTTTTACGATTATTCTTACAATTATTTTTACAATTATTTTTACAGATATTTTTACGATTATTCTTACAATTATTTTTACGGTTATTTTTTGCAATTATTTTTACGATTATTTTTTCAATTACAGTACACCCTCTATACCGAACTCTCCTTTGTGAATTTTGGTTTTAACGACCTTGAGGTGGCCGAACGTTTGTTGGATTTTTGTTTGGTAAAAAAAACGGATGCGCGGGAAACACCGACCCCACACACACACACACACACACACACACACACACACACACACACACACACACACACACACACACACACACTTCCTCTATCCACTCACCAATCTCTCTCTCTCTCTCTCTCTCTCTCTCTCTCTCTCTCTCACACACACACACACACACACACACACACACACTTCCTCTATCCACTCACCAATCTCTCTCTCTCTCTCTCTCTCACACACACACACACACACACACACACACACACACACACACACACACACTTCCTCTATCCACTCACCAATCTCTCTCTCTCTCTCTCTCTCTCTCTCTCTCTCTCTCTCTCACACACACACACACACACACACACACACACACACACACACTTCCTCTATCCACTCACCAATCTCTCTCTCTCTCTTTTTTTCTCTCTCTCTCTCTTTCTCTCTCTCACACACACACACACACACACACACACACACACACACACACACACACACACCGCATCAGTCTTTGGGTGACATGAGAGTATCCACAAATAAAACATTGATTGAGAATAAGAGCCATTTAGAACTGGCTGTATGTTCCTGTGTACGACTGTATGGCCAAACGACCCTCTGTATTTAACGATCTTGTTTGGTAAAAGCCACGACGCCTGGGAAATTACTAGCATGGAGAGGGAGAGACTAATGAGGAGAGTGTATGTGAGTGAGGTGCAGGATGGGAGAGGGAGGGGGAAGCCAAGGATGAAATGGAGGAATGAAGAGGTATATGAGAGAGGGGGGTGTGAGCTGGGAGCAGGACAGTGAAATGGCAGGGGGACAGGTTGACATGGAGGTGATTTGTTTGTGGCCACCCCTTACAGGATTACTGGCAATAGATAGAGAATAGCGTAGGGTTCGGCCATAACAAACCCTCGGCTTTGATGTCAGTGGTCTGGTACCAATTCGTTCGCCGTATCAAGGGTGTCCTGTACATTGACAATTTTTTACTGTTATATTTAATGATTTTTTATTATTATTATTATTGCTACTGTTATTATTATTATTATTATTATTATTATTAACAAATTTATCTTTTTACATTAGGTTACAGAAAATAATATGAATTTCTTATCATTATTTTTCTTTTCTGTTGCTCTTTCTTATGTTAATTTTCAAAGATAATTTTTTCCTAAGCATGTATCAATAGTCAGCTTCTCTCCATGCCTCTTGCTAACAGCGCTATACCCTGGGATGCAGGCTAATTAATGCTTAGATAACGGTAATAGAAGATGGAATAGGCTAGCCTCCGCATATATTGCTAACAGCGCTGTTGATGGCATGCAGGCTAAAAATTTTGTGGCATGCCTAGATTTCGTAGCTTATTTCACATCCCATAGCACTTCTTCATGACTAGCATGATATTCTAGTGTTCATTTTATAAGTTAGTGGCAGAAAAAGGCAATGCTACAGCTCTACATCCCTGCCATAGCACTTCTTCGTGACAGGCATCATTGGCATTAATCTCGCTACAACTCAGCGTTTAAGATGGAGAGACGGAGCGGTAGGATGAGGTTTGAGTGTAATCTGTTGAACGAGTTGGTAAGGAAGAGGTGTAAAGAATCTCCTCCACCTCATTGACATGTAGTAAGAAGTGTACTATATTTAAGTGGCTTGAAAGGTGACAAAAGTGTAATCTGTTGAATTAATTCCCAAGGAAAATGTGATAAGAAACTGTACTCTATTTCTGTGGCATCGGATATAAACACATACTTACCCAACAGGTGGTTGCCGGCCCCTGCCCCACCATGCAGCCCCCTCCATCTTGTAGTCATAATTACCACTACTTCACTATTAATGACGTAGAATCCTGCCAGCCTCTCGAACGATACTAGAACGACCAAGAGTGTCTTAACGATTGTAGAGTCCTGTCTGCCTTTTGAACAGTGCAGTAAGCTCTCAATTATCCAGCGTAATTCAGCCAAGTCTCACGCCAGTTAACCGTACACGCCGGGGGTTTCCGATGATGCACACTCCTCCCTACGGGGGATATCCGTAACAGAAAAAATACCCTTACTTCTAACCCTAATATTTGCCTAGCTATAACAGCTGGAGAAAAAATTAAAGACACATGAGACTTACCAACTCTTGCTCTTTCAAGTGAAAGTATCGCCACGTCTCCAGGTGGTCCCGTCGATGAGTAAGGATAAGTTAAAGTTCAAAGGGTGGCGGGAACACGCTTGTGGTTATACACGTCAACCGGTGTTGCACCACGCCCAGAATTGTGATGTTTATACACGTCAGCCAGTGGTTAGGGGTTAAAATGCCGGATATTGCACAGTACCCCCATCAGCGTTGAGCTGGATATTGCGTTGCTCTCCGTCTTGATCCTTGATCCTAAAAACTTTCCCGTGAGTAAAAGTTAAAATTAATTATAAAATACATTAAAGTAATGGTCTGTCTGTCTGTCTATTGTCAGACGCCTTAATCCTGTAAGGGGTGGCCACAAACAAATCGCCTCCATGTCGCCTTGTTCCCCGCCATTTCACTGCCCTGCTCCCAGCTCACACCTCCCTCTCTGATGTAATGATACGATACAGTAATACAGCGCTGGTTGGCTACCGTTTACAGCCGTTTGATACACCTCGGCACCAGATACAGGCATACCCCGGTTTAACAGTCTAATTGGTTAGGTAAAACCCCATCGTTAGGCGGGGTATGGTGCAATTTCTACCCTCATCATTAACCCGGGGTATCGTATATCGAGGTATTACTGTATTGCATAGAACTTCTGGTTATTGCGTTGGGCCGAATATTGCGACATCGGATAATTGAGAGTTTACTAAAACGAGTGACAGTGACCTTGAACGACGTAGAATCACCAGCCTTTTGAACTGTACTAGAATCATTGGCCGTATCATGAGGAATCGTAAAACCACATATTAGAGTCATGAGGAATAATTTTGATGTAGGAAACCAGCCTATCAAGCCCCCAGCTTACCATCCACTCATCGGGTTGATCAGTACATCAGTAGTGTTGTTAAGGATGTAGAGTTGTGATTTTGGAGTCTTAATCCTGTAAGGGGTGGCCACAAACAAATCTCCTCCATGTCGCCCTGTCCCCTGCCATTTCACTGCCCTCCCCCCAACTTACAGCCCCCTTTCTTGTATACCTCTCTACTCCATCCCTCCATCTCATCCTCAGTCTCCTCCAGCCTCTCCCTCCCTCCATCTCATTCACATACACTCTCCTAGTTAGTCTCACTCTCCATGTCCGCCAACCTACACCCCCGTCTCCCATATACCTCTCTGCTCCATTCCCCTATCTCATCCTCAGTCTATCCCTGCCTCTCCCCCCTGCACCTCACTCATATCCACTCCTAGTTAGTATCTCACTCTCCATTTCTCAGATTAATAAAACTGCCAGGAAGTAGCAAGAGTAAAGCCATGAAGTTTTTAAAATCCAACCTAACCCAGGGAACGGATTGAAATTGGAACACGAGATGTGTTCCTATTGTTCGTATCGTTTATAAAGGCTCCAACGTGCTTGCCTGCGTCGGCCTTGGTCACCTAATGGCAGCTTTCCCCTCTGCTCGATCTCTGGCTGCCCCCTTGTTTGGTACCTTATCCCTGAGGTCACACTCTGTGACCTCATCCCAGGTCTTTTTCAGTCTCTCTCACAACCCTACCCCCAACATTCACACCTCTCACCCTCCACACCCAGTTGTCATCCCCCATCCTCTCCACATGCCCAAACCATCTCAATCTACCCCTCTTCATCACAACACCAATACACTCCAGTCCCATCCTTCCTGTCAGTATGCTTATTTGGTTGAGTTCCCTGCCTAAGAGTGTTGCACAAGGGTAGCTACCATGCTTTTGTCCCCACACCACTCCCATGGGCAGTTCAAGCCATCTGCCTTCTGCTTCCATGTGTAATCAGTAACCCCGTGCAATCTCGTTTGTGCGGAACTTCCCCTAACACCTCTTCCTGAGTAATTTATTTTGCTTATTACATCTAGCCGTCCTCTTTTGTGTTACTTAAATTAGCTTATTACACCATGCTTTCCTGTGCTGCTTAAATCATTCTAATTTCACCATACTCTGCATAAATAACATGCAAAACGATATTAACCAGCCATATCCAAAAATAAATCATTGAGGAAGAGGTGTTAGGGAGCTTTCTTAACCAACCCGAATACATGCCTTTGAGTACATGTAACAGCAGCTGTACATGTAATATTAGTGTCTAGGAGCAGCAGTACAAATAATATCCCATAAGTAGTACAGGTTCATAGTGACCTCGTACTATCTCCCCGGTGCGGAGCTTGTGGTTGAAGGTGGGAGTGGTGGTAGGGCCTTCTCGTCAATGTCTGTGAGTTGCCGGGGCACAAATGGCTGGGATGTCAGTCAGCATTCCAAGCCGATAAATTCCCCATGCCCTGAAAGCTTGTAAAAACCCTCGTATTCTCTCCCCAGTGTGTAGCGTATGAAGAGTAGTGGTGTAGTGGTGGCAGGGCATCTTTGAGTATATTCAGTTGGCAATTTTAGTGTATAATGCAGCATAAGTCGTGGGAGTCCTTGTAGTGCAGGCTTGTGGTGACCTCGTACTCTCTCCCCAGTGCGGAGCCTAGGGTGGTAGTGGTAGGGCATTGTCGTCTGTGGCTGTGGGTAGTAAGGATGATGCGTTGGGCAGTGCCACAAGGGTAGGGTACAATCGGGTACAGTTCAACACCCTCCTGCTCCCTTGAAGCTTGTAATAACGCTCGTATTATCTCCCCAGTGTGTAGCGTGTTGAGAACGGTGATAATGGAACGTCACCAAGTACACACATCAAGAACCATCTGTACACATGTAATTTAAGTAGTGTATATGTAGTGTAGGTAGTACATATGTAGCGCAGGCTTGTAGTAACCTTGGTCCTC
Source organism: Coenobita brevimanus (assembly GCF_032717465.1). Taxonomy (NCBI): domain Eukaryota; kingdom Metazoa; phylum Arthropoda; class Malacostraca; order Decapoda; family Coenobitidae; genus Coenobita; species Coenobita brevimanus. The sequence goes on from NC_136962.1 coordinate 258,762, forward strand.
TCTCCCCCGTGCGTAGCTTGTTGAGGGTGGTGGTGGAGGGGCATCGTCATCGGTGGCTGTGGGTAGTGGGGGGGGCACTGTGAGCAGCGAGTGCCATGAGGACGGGGGCCAGCCACCTCCAGGCATGAGTCAGAGCCAGGACTGTGAGCCAACACCCCCTCTCCCTCGACACCCTTCCAAGACTAACTTCTTCCAGCCTGATGCCCCACCTACGCACCACCACCCAGCCTTCCACCACCACCATCACCACCATCACCATACCTACGTCGACTCACCACGCAAGGTCACCACAGGACAGCAGGTTACGAGGCCACCGCGATCACCACACTCCACACGACCAAGGTTAGTTGTGTCACCATCCAGTTGAATCATCACTGCCACCTAAATCACCACTTACCACTCACTTACACCAATGGACAGGAAACTCGTATTATTTCTCTGCCTTGTTATGTTCTTCCTTTGCTTTTTTGATGTTCCTTGTCCTCAATAATTTGCCAAAAAAAAATATATATATATGCTTGTTGAAGTTACGTTCTTACCCACAAAGCAATATGTTAGTGTTATGTCATCATTTTATTATTATTATTATTACAGTAAGACCTCACTATAACGGACTAAGTGGGGTCCAGGCCATTCCGAAAAAAGTGAAATTCCGATAAAAGCGACATTCGGACTTTTTCCGATATATCGGACATTAGTCCAGATCGCACCAAAAGTTTTTAAACTGTTTTCTCTACCATTGCAGTACTGTACTGTGTTATATATTCACTACAATAATCCAGTGGTATAATATATATAATAATACTGTATTGTACACTGATAAACATGTCTTTTATTTACCTTATTGTGGTGAACACAGCTGAAGTGGTCAGGCAGTCCGCACTGCTTCTGGCCTGATTGGACTTTTTCCGATATGTGGGAATTTAGTCCGGTAGCTCCTCGAGTCCAATAAAAGCGAATTCTGGTCTATTGAAGTCCATTATATCGAGGTTTTGCTGTATTATTATTATTATTATTTCTACAACAACAACAACAACAACCACTACTGCTACTACTTACTTACTTACTACTACTACTACTACTACTACTACTACTACTACTACTACTACTACTATTTCCCTGATGTATGTATATAATTTTCCATTCCTATTTAGAAGGCCAAACAACACATTTCCACCTTCCAGTTAACTATACAATGAATCACAAGCAACTTTGAGTGAAGGATGGGTTGGAAGAATGGCTAAATGTAGCAGTGTTTAGCTGGCACTATAGTCTGTTTGCATGACCTGTGCAGCTGAGATGTATGGAGCAAGTAGGGTGTGTTTGATACGTGACTGCTGATTGGCCGCTGATCATGTCATTGAAGTAAATGCAGGCATATATTGTTGTGCAACACGCATACGTAGATGTACACCTTGAGTGGATATTACAGTGCAACGTGGACGTGGGTGTACACTGTGGGTGGATGCAGTACAACATGCGGATCTGGGCGTACATCGTGGTTGGATAATTTACTTCAAACATCACTCATTGTTTGATAAAGCTTTATCAACTTCCATTTTCTTGATGATGGTAAACTTTTAAAGCTAATTTTGCCCTCTTTAGCTTTGGAAATTATTCTATATTTAGACTGGCTGCTTATATTGCAGGCAGTTAAAGATATAAATATATAGTGTTAAAATAAGAAGAGCTGTAGATATTCACTATCGGCGGCCAATCAGCAGCTGCAATACAAACACCTTACTCGCCCCATACATCTCAGCTGCACAGGTCAATCAAATAAGGTATAGCTAATATCCTGCTGAAGAGGGTGCTGTAATTCTTTCACCTAAACATGGCTTAATTTCCATCCATTACTCTTATTCCACATTAAAAAGAGTAAGGAAAAAGAGGAGAAAGAGTATAGTTCTAGTTCGTCTGTACAAAAAGAGGTGATGAAGCTGTGAAATACTCAAAATCATGCTAGTTTTTTATAAATTTCAGTCATTCTGTCTATCTATAGCCAGACGCCATAATCCAGCAAGGGGTGGCCGTTTATCTTTGAGTTAGTTGTTGTATGTCGATCTGTCTTTTTATAGTCAGACGCCATAATCCCATAGGAGGTGGCCATTTGTCTTTGAGTTAGTCGTTTTATGTCTGTCTATCTGTCTGTAGCCAGATGCCATTATCCATTAAGGGGTGGCCGTTTGTCTTTGAGTTAGTTGTGTTACGGGGAGGGTCACTAACCCTCCATCAACCCACTTGTTGACACGTAGGGAACGTGTATGGGTTGGTTATATGGTAACAACCCAGTGGTGTAAATGGTTTCCTGGCTTACAGGAAACCATTAGGCTTGTCACTCAATATAAAGCCACCTGAAAAGAAAAGAAGAGTAATAAAAAGTGACAGGAAAGATGGGAGAAATAGGAAAAGAGGAGGACAGATCCAGAAAAAGAATGATAAAGGTGAAGGAAGAAGTAGGCAGCGCTACATCAAGTGAGTGGATACACTCCTTATGGGGCAGCACAGGATTAGATGATGATGATGATAGGGTGTTGAAAAAACATATGACAGGGTGGATAGACAAGGATTATGGAAAGTGTTAAGAATATATGGAGGAGATGGGAAGTTGTTGAATGCTGTGAAGAGTATGTATGAGGGTGCTAAGGCTGCAGTGCGTGTGGATAGTGAACTGAGTGAATTTTTCTGTTTGAAGGTTGGATTGAAACAGGGATGTGTCATGTCTCCATGGTTGTTCAATCTGTACATGGATGGGGTAATAAAAGAGATACAAGGTAGGGTAGTGGATGTTGGAGTGGCCCTGGTGAGAGAGGGCAGTGTTTGGAAACTCCCTGTACTGTTGTTTGCAGATGATACTGTGTTGTTGAGTGAAGACGAAGGGGAGCTGCAAGGCTTGGTGGATGAGTTTGGGAGAGTGTGTAAGAAACGGAATCTAAAGGTGAATGTAGGGAAGGGTAAAGTTTTGTTCTTTGAGAGAAATGAAGTCAGTGAATGTACAGTGAGGCTGGATGAGGAGGAAATGGAAAATGTAAGTGCGTTTAAGTACTTGGGTAGTGTGATGAGTAAAGATGGAAGTTTAGAGGGTGAAGTGCTTGACAGGGTAGAACAAGGAAGAAAGATTGTTGGTTCCTTGAAAGCAGTGATAAGAAACAGGGAAGTGAGCATGGAAGTGAAAAAGTCACTACCTGACTATTGTGATAACAACTCTAACATATGGAAGTGAAGCTTGGACGTTGTTGGAAGGACACAAGTCAAGTTACTGTATTTGAGAGGAGCCTGTGGAGTCAAATGGAGAGACGCTGATAAATGAGGAAGTGAAGGAGCGTTGTGGTGTGGATGTGGATGTGGTAGAAAGCATGAGGAGAAACACACTGGGGTGGTTTGGCCATGTGAAGAGGATGGATAGTGAGAGACTGATGAGGAGAGTGTATATGAGTGAGGTGGAGGGAGGGGGAGGCCAAGGATGAGATGGAAGGATGGAGTGGAGAGGTATATGAGAGAGGGAGTGTGAGCTGGGAGCAGGGCAGTGAAATGACGTTGGACAGGGCGACATGGAGGCGATTTGTTTGTGGCCACTCCTTATGGGATTAAGGCGTCTGGCAATAAATAGGGTGTTGAAATGTAATCATGTGCAAAATGTAATAGGTTGTGCATATATAGTACCAGTGTAACAATAGGATGTACATAGGAAGTGTAATGATAAGTTGTACATAAGTAATAATAATGTGAACAGTTTGTGATAGGGTGCACATATGTAATCGTGTACAATTTGTGATAGGTTGTACATGTGTAATAACGAGCTATGTGCCATCCTGTACACATATGGTAACACGTGTACATAATGTGCTAAGTCGTATATCTGTAGTAACGTCTGTGTGTAATGTCTTGCTTGCATTAGGATAAAAGCGCTTCCTTGGAATAATCCCTGCCCCACCATTACAAGAAAAGCACCTTTCAATTATCACAGGTCAGTTCCACATCGTTTAGCCCCCAATTAACCACCAACGCATCATTTAACGACCTCAAAGGACCTCGTACCAGTCCACGCCTAGCCATAAATGCGTGGTACAGTTGCACGAGCATACGATTTCTTTGTACACTCAAACCTCGATTTAAGGGACCTCTAGTTAAGGGATTTTGGATTTAAGGGACTCCATATTCTACATGACAAACAGACAAGACCATTCAAAAGTGATATGTAATGTCTGGGTTATACACATTAATATGTTTCTTTATACAGTACCCATAAAATAATATTCATAATCATATAAGTAAGATAAGTGAAACAATCATTGCATTTCATAATAAGACTGTCTTTATATGTGGTAAAACAATGAACATTTTCAAGTAAGGGACATTGTCAAGTAAGGGACATTGTCAAGTAAGGGACATTGTAAAGTAAGGGACATTGTAAAGTAAGGGACATTGTCAAGTAAGGGACAAGTTGAATCCCCACTAGTCCCCTAAATCGAGGTTTGAGTGTATTCGTCCATGTTGTATCGTTTATAAAGGCTCCAACTTGCCTGTCTATCGATCTTGGTCACCTAATGGCGGTTCTCCACGCTGCTCGATCTCTGGCAGCCTCCCTTTTAACCATGTGCTCAGTACACTTGCTCCAACATGTAAATCATTTGCATTGTTTATGGAGACTCCAACGTACTTGCTTCTGTCAGTCTTGGTCACCATTTGCAGCTCTCCATACTGCTCAGTCTCTGGCAGCCTTGCATCTGTCAGCCTTAGTCACCTAATGGTAGCTCTCCATGCTGCTTGATCTCTGGCAGCCTCCAGTAAAATGAAAGATTGAGCAGTGTGGAGAGGGTGGAGGATGACAGTTGGATATGGAGGAGGTGTGAATAAGGAGGATAGGGTTGTGAGAGGCAGACCAAAAAAGACATGGGATGAGGTCATTGAGTGTGACCTCAGGGATATGGGATTGAATAGGAAGGCTGCCAGAGATCAAGCAGTGTGAGAGTTGCCTTTTGACCCCAAGATAAGGCACTGAATAGGGAGGCTGCCAGAGATTGAGCAGTGTGGGGAGCTGCCATTAGGTGACCAAGGGCGATGGATGCAAGCGTGTTGGAGTCTTTATAAACGATACGAGTAGAAGCATCATAAGAACGTAATCCAGAATAATAATCGTAGCGTCTATTGGTACCGGATCCTTTGAGCCGATAAATGGAAGATTAAATTCCACAGATAGCATTTGATCTGCTTAATTCTTACTCTAAATTGATCCAAAAATCTACAAACTGGAAATTAGAGCTTGCTTTCCTTATCTCTTTAGTGAAATGTGATAGAAAGCATTAGGAGAAATATATTGAGGTGGTTTGGCCCTGTGGAGTGGATGGAGAGTGAGAGACTAACTAGGAGAGTGTGTGAGAGTGAGGTGGAGGGGGAGACCAAGGATTAGATGGAGGGATGGAATGGAGAGGGGGTTGTAAGTTGGGGGGATGGAGAGAGAAACTAACTAGGAGAGTGTATATGAATGAGGTGTGGGGAGAAGGAGGGGTAGAGCAAGGAGTAGAGGAATGGAGTGGAGAGGTATATGATAGAGAGGGGGTGTAAGTTGGGGGGATGGAGAGAGAAATTAACAAGGAGAGTATATGTGAGTGAGGTGAAAGGGGGGAGAGGGAGGGGGAGAATGAGGATGAGATGGAGGGATGGAGTGGAGAGGTATATGAGAGAGGGGGGTGTGAGCTGGGAGCAGGGCAGTGAAATGGCAGGGGACAGGGCGACATGGAGGCGATTAGTTTATGGCCACCCCTTACAGGATTAAGGCGTCTGGCAATAGATAGATAGATAGATTGAGAGGTAGATTAATGGATGGAGTGATAGATACGGTAGATAGATAGAGCTCCCAGTTCCCAGAAAGGGGATGGTGGAATACAGGAGAGGGCTGGTAGGGATTTGTGTATAACCAGGCTGCTCCATCACCACAGTGCCGCCACACGAAGGCCCCTGCACGCCACCCACTCGATTGAATGTCTCGAATTCTTCATTATTAAGGTGGTGGATGAATAGATGCTGTTTTTTGCTTAAAGTTGCTTGTTATTCATTGTATAGGTGTTGTGGAGAAGTGTGTGTGTGTGTGCGTGTGTGTGTATGTGTGCCTGTCTCTGTCTCTCTCTCTCTCTCTCTCTCTCATTTAAGATAGCATTTTACATTCATACTTGATAGACTTACGGGTTTTATTATTATCCATCCATCCATCATCCAACCCTGTGTTGCCCCATGAGGAGCGTAGGAGGCCGGGGCTAGGCAAGTTGGTGCTGACATTTAAGATGAGAGTGACCAGCCTCACTCATCCCTGAGTGGCATTATGTGGGCAATAAACCCCAACCACCCCTTGGATATAAACCTTCACCGGCTCAATCCGATTGAAGCGCCTTAATTACCCACTAAACCACCAGGCGCCATAATTTGGTGTTATGGTTACCACCCAGCATAGTAAATGGTTTCCTGGTGTACAGGAAACCATTTGGCTTGTCACTCAGTGTAGAGTCACCCACAGGCAGAAGGAAGAGGAAAGAATGAAGGAAAGAAAGACAGAAGAAGAAGGAGGGAAAGAAGGAAGGAAGAGAGGAAAGGGCAGGCTCATCATCATCACCATCATACCACACCACACCATCCTCTCACACCGCACCGCACCACACCACACCACACCATCCTCTCACACCGCACCGCACCACACCACACCATTGAACATATCCATTGCCTTTTTATCACCACAAAATACATTCTATCCTTATTTACCCTCACGTCTAAATCACACTGTATGTTGTAAATGTTATTGTGTTGACGTAATGTTGTTTTTTTCATTGCAGAGGTCTGGAAGGTCGTTCTCGGTCAACCACCCCTGACCCACTTTCCCCGGAGCGCCCCCTACAAACCTCGCCTCCTGTGGGCAGTGCGGGGCGTGTTGGGGGCGGGAGTGGGGGTGGTGGAGGGGGTGGGGGTGGGGGGTCAAGTCCCAGTGGGGGCCAGGTATATCAGGGGGTGCCAGGCTCCCCCACGCTCCACCACCGCATGAAGCAGCTCGGGGGTGTTCCCACCCCACTTGCCGTGTCCTCCCCCCTCCGCCGCTCCAACCCCTCCACCCCCACCCAGCCACGTCGCCCGGACTTCATCGGGATAAGCGGGGACACAAGCCGGGGTCCCCCACAGTACTACCCGCAGTTTTCCTACGAACCCCCCCACACCCACGCCAACGGGTCGCCGCAGCGGCGGTACATGTCCGAGTCGGAGTTGATGCGGCAGCCGGAGCCGGGCCAGTACCCGCGCACCACCACCATGTTTGACAACATACAGGAACTGGCCGGTTCACCGCAGCACGGCCAGTACACGTGGCGGGACCAGTCCCCCCAGTACTGCCAGGGTGGCCCGGCGGACCCCAGCGTGGTGTTCCAGCCGTGTGCGTCCCAGGAGTACCGGTCCAACCCCACCAGCCCCACCCAGACCTGCCCCTCATCCCACTACTACCACCCCATCCACCACCCACAAGTGGCCGGCATCCACGGCACCCACTACCCACCCTCGCATCAGGCGCCATTCACTCACCACATGGGGCACCAGACCCACCAGGCCTACCCCACACCGCAGCAGGTGCCCGTCGGCCGACGCAACTCCGGGCCCAGCTACGTGGGGCCCCAGTCCCCCCAGATCAGGAGGAAAAACTACGGCGGGGGGCTCGTGACCCCCCCAACACCCACCGAGGGCAGCCGGCCCTCACCGGGGCAAAAACGGCCAGTGTCGTTCGTGAGGTCGCTGGACATGGACAGCATAGAAATGTCGTCCAGGGGTCCACTAGGGCCGCACCATCAGGGCGGATTGGTGGTGGGGCCGCACGACGGCCACCACGCAGTGATCCACGCCCAGAGGGGGCCACACCCGGCCACTCACTCGGCCACACTCAGCCCCACACACACCCCAAAACCCGACCATCGCTTGGCCACCCCACAGGACATAGATTGCCGTTCATCCTATGATATGAACTACGAGATCAGTGTGTGAGGGGCACAGGCAGCCAGTGAGGGTTTTTATGTACAGTATGGTGTGTGACTGAGATGAGGAGGAGGAGTGTAATAATGATGATTGTGACATTGATGATGGTAATGATGATGATGATGATGGTGAAATGTGACTACTATGATTGTGATTATAATGATAGTGAAGAGGAGAATGAGTGACTATGATAATGACGATGATGATGCTGGTGGCGGCTATTATTATTATTTTTTTTAGTGCCAAGCAGAGACCCACGAGTGAAAAAAAACATTGACTTTCTTAGTGAATAAATTTTTAAACCTTCCCTGATGCCAGAAAATCGAAAAAAGATGAAAGAAAATGGAAAAAAAATATCCCTTGCCAAAAGTGCACCAATGCTAGTCACAAACGGTTTATATTAATTTGCCATACCTTTCAAAAAAATAAAATAATATAATAATAATAATAATAATAATGATGTGTTGTGTTTGAAGCAGCTGAGGAGGTTGGCCAAAGCTACTGAAAGTCGCTGAGTGCGGTGGCGGCCATTTTCGTGACATGGCGGCCATCTTGGTGACAGAAAGCACTTGTAGGCAATCCTTGTTATTTAGGAGGCCTGGTAGCACTTCTTCCTTACAAGCATTTATCATTATCATCTTTATTATTATTATTATCATTATTTTTACGCTTCTTCCATTTAACGTCAGTGCTATAACATATCTATAAACCCAACACACTCACTGATTATTTTACACATACCCAATATCCAACCCCCCCTCCCCCAAAAAAATGGATCAGCGAGGGGTAGGGGGGGGCTGAGTCAGTAGAGAAATTTGCTGATTCAGTGGATGTGGGTTTGAATATATTTTTTTGAGTAAGTTAAAAGGATTGAAAAGAATAAATGGATCCTGTTTTAAACCACCATAGTAACCGGTGATACTTTTAGTTAACATTAAAAATATTGGCCCCGGACTCCTACGCTCCTCATGGGGCAACGTAGGATTGGATGATGAATGGATGGATGGTAGGGATAGGTTTTAGCAGAATGAACCAGTAAGAGAGAGGTGTTAAGGGCCCTCTACAAAGCATGGCTATAAAAAACTATAAATAATGTAAAGGAATATTATGATCTGCAGAATAAACCACTTAGGAAGAGGTGTTAGGAGCCTTTGCGAATAATAAATAATAAAGCTCGATGAATCAAGGTCTGCAGAATGAACCACTGAGATTTTTTTTTTTTTTTATGCAATGAAGAAGGAACCAAAGGCCAGGAGCCCACAAACTGTTCCTTCCAAGAAAAAAACAAAAACAATGCTAAAGAGAGCCAAATTCAAGATCCGTTCATTTCGAGATGCCTGGACACACTGCTTTGGAAAGACTTGAGATCATAGGAAGTAGGAAATACAGACAAAGACAGTTCCAGAGTTGACCTGTTGCATAAATGAAGTTGCAAAGGACCTCTACAGACTGCATTGATAAAAACAAAATATCTACAGGACAAACCACTAAGATAGAGTTGCAAAGGGACCTCTGTAACGTTTGTCAACAATAAAACTCGGTAAATTAACATCTACAGAACGAACCACCAAGGTATGGGTGTTAAGGGCCTCCTAACGACAAGGATAGATGCCATTGTCCCCTCCTTATTTCCGATTATTAATTTTACCATTGTTATTGATAGGATTTTACTCAGTGTATGTATGTATGTACGGATTATGTGATGTTCGTGTTACATAGAGCGCATTCTGTTTTACCTTCGAGGGAGAGAGAGAGAGAGAGGGCTGCCTTCATGTGGTGGCACTGATAACTAGAGGCGGATCCACTGCCTGGTTATGCGAACGTCCTTCAACTCCCTCCCTATCCCCCAAAAGGATGATGGCAGAGAGCGGAGTTAGGAATGTGTGTGGTGTGTCTGCGTTTTATTTTTTACACATTCGAGGGAGAGAGAGAGAGAGTTCATGTGTGTGTTGAAAGAGTATTAATTTGTGTGTGTGTGTGTGTGTTGCTAAAGTATTCATTTGTGTGTGTATGTGTATTTGAGAGAGAGGGGGGGGGTAGCACTGATATAACTGGTCGGATCCACTGCCTGGGTATACAAACATCCTTCCACTCCCTCCCTCTCCCCCAAAAGGATGGTGGTGGACTGCAGGAGAGGGGTAACTTCAGCCTGCAGTCCTCTGGGTTCACTTTGAGATGAGCCAGGGACCACAACAACAAAAAACAACAACAACAACAGACCCTAGTTCTAAAATTATCGTACGCTCACCAAAACCTCCATTTTTCCTTGCTTGCTTGTGGTTGATGTATCTGATCTGGAAGGCCCCTGTTTTGACCCAGTCTAGGTGCTGTCATGTGAAGGTGGCTACTTGCATGTGGTTAATGGGTCTGCTCATCCACAACAGATCAACGTGGGGCCATCTTTAACGTTTTTTATTAGTGGGTTAGAGCACTCCACTCTGACTGAAGGGTCGGAGGATCGAATCCACCCAAGGGTCATTGGTAGACATCAGGAAGGGGATCCGGTCATAAAATGCTACGCGCTCCAGTCCAAAAGTCCTCTACCCAGGGGCAACGCCTTAGCCCTTCGGGGATACCCGGCGTAAAACCAAATTATTTTTTTATATATTATCATGTCTCCATGGTTGTTCAGTCTGTACATGGATGGGGTAATAAAAGAGGTACAAGGTAGGGTAGTGGATGTTGGAGTGGCCCTGGTGAGAGAGGATAGTGTTTGCAAACTCCCTGTACTGTTGTTTGCAGATGATACTGTGTTGTTGAGTGAAGACGAAGGGGAGCTGCAAGGCTTGGTGGATGAGTTTGAGAGAGTGTGTAAGAATCGGAATCTAAAGGTGAATGTAGGGAAGAGTAAAGTGATGGTCTTTGAGAGAGGTGAAGTCAGTGACTGTACAGCGAGGTTGGATGGTGAGGAATTGGAAAATGTGAGTACGTTTAAGTACTTGGGTAGTGTGATGAGTAAGGATGGAGGTTTGGAGGGTGAAGTGCTTGAAAGGGTACAACTGGGAAGAAAGGTTGCTGGTTCCTTGAAAGCAGTGATAAGAAACAGGGAAGTGAGCATGGAAGTGAAAAAGTTACTACATGACAGTATTGTGATCCCAACTCTAACGTACGGAAGTGAAGCTTGGACATTGTTGGAAGGACACAAGTCAAGAGTGAGAGCAGTGGAAATGAGTTATTTAAGAGGAGCCTGTGGAGTCACGTGGAGAGACAGGCTGACAAATGAGGATATAAAGGAGCGTTGTGGTGTGGATGTGGATGTGATAGGAAGCATTATGAGGAACACACTGAGGTGGTTTGGCCATGTGGAGAGGATGGAGGGTGAAAGACTGATGAAGAGAGTGTACTGTATGTGAGTGAGGTGGAGGGGGGAAGAGGGAGGGGGAGGCCAAGGATGAGATGGAGGGATGGAGTGGAGAGGTATATGAGAGAGGGGGGTGTGAGTTGGGAGCAGGGCAGTGGCATGGCAGGGGACAGGGCGACTTGGAGGTGATTTGTTTGTGACCACCCCAAACGGGATTGAGGCGTCTGGCAATAGATAGATAGAGAGATAGATTTATTTTTAGCCAGACTTTTACTCTGTTTAGGAGAGGCAGTATGTATTGAAAATATCTATCTGTCTGAGTTATCTACCTACCACCCCATCTAATTATCTGTCTACTGTATCTATCTGTTTATCTATCTGTCTAAGTTATTCTATTTGTTACCATACAGTTTTTTTTGCATAGGAAAGGAATCTTTTGAAAGTATTTATCTATCTGTACCTCCTGGATCTATCTCTTATCTATCTATCTATCTGTCAACCTCTTAGTCTCTCTACCTACCCATATATCTGTCTATATCTACCTATCTATCTATCTAAGTTATTCTGTTTGTTACCTTACAGTTTCATCTGTATAGGAAAAGAATCACCTGTTGAAACTATGTATCTGTCCATCCTTGATCCACCTCATCACTCTATCTATCAGCTTATCTATCTACCCACCCATCTATCCATCTATCTATCTATCTATCTGTCTATCGATCTATCTATCACACTGAAGGGGGTTATTGAAGACCAAGGCCTTGTGTTAAAAATGTAATTACCTGATATTTCAATTTTTCTCATCCTGTCTCCATTTCTTTTTTTCTTTTTCTTTTTTTTTTTTTGATGGAGAAAGAGGGAGACTTTTTAATGGGGGGAGGGGGAGATGTAGCCTTCCTTAACCCCTTCACTGTGAGAGAGAGAGAGAGAGAGAAAAAAAAAATAATGTTCTCAGGTTGGTTTAGTTGGTTTTATGCAGGCTCTCTCTCTCTCTCTCTCTCTCTATCTATCTATCTATCTATCCATCTACATATTTGGGATCTGTATTGACATGTTATATAAGCAGTCTGTTTTGGTGTGGTTCTAGTTGTGATGTGACAATACATTCATTCGTTTCGTTTATAAAGGCTCCAGCGTCCTTTCATCCATCAGCCTTGGTCTCCTAATGGCGGCTCTCCACACTGCTTGATCTCTGGCAGCCTTCCTGTTCAATCCTGGATCCCTGAGGTCACACTCTATGACCTCATCCCGGATCTTTTTCAGTCTGCCTCTCACAACCCTACCCTCAACTTTCACACATCTCACCCTCCACACCTAGTTGTCATCCTCCATCCTCTCTATGCCGCTCAATCTCTGGCAGCCTCCCAGTTCACACCTCACCCTCCACACCCAATTGTCATCCTCCACCCTCTCCATGCTGCTCAGTCTCTGGCAGCCTCCCAGTTCACACCTCTCACCCCCCACACCCAGTTGTCATCCTCCATCCTCTCCACACTGCTCAATCTCTGGCAGTCTCCTCCACATTGCTCAATCTCTGGCAGCCTCCTCCACACTGCTCAGTCTCTGGCAGCCTCCTTATTCCAGAGATCAGCAGCATGGAGAGCCGCCATTAGGTGATCAAGGCTGACTCATGATAAACGGAACACATGAAGGTGGAGAAGGTAACTCAGAGTGGGCGTTGTGATTTAACTGAGCTGAAATCTTCCTTCTTTGGCACTCCACCACCCCCTTTTGCAAGATAGGGCATTGAGGGGCAGTTCCTTAACCCCCTGCTATATCAGTGTCACCACCTGAAGGCATCCCTCTGGCACCCTGTTTGTATATGGAGATCGGTAACATACAGTGGCAGTGTGTTAAGGGATTTGTCTATCTATCTTTCTATCTATTGCCAGTCACCTTAATCCTGTAAGGGGTGGCCACAAACAAATCACCTCCATGTCACCTTGTCCCCTTCCATTTCACTGCCCTGCTCCCAGCTCACACCTGCCTCTCTCATATACCTCTCCACTCCATCGCTCCATCTCATCCTTGGCTACCTTCTCAGTCTATCTGTCTATCTATCTATCTATTGTCAAATGCTGTAATCTCATAAGGGGTGGCCACAAACAAATCACCTCCATGTCACCCTGTCCCCTTCCATTTCACTGCCCTGTTCCCAGCTCACACCCGCCTCTCTCATATACCCCTCCACTCCATCCCTCCATCTCAGTTGTGTTTACGATCTTATTGGGTGGTATTTCCCCACTAAACGTATATTCATGGCTATAGGCCACATTTGACAGTGTCTCCTATTTTCATATTATATTATTCAAGGGGAAACATTTCTCCCTAGAAGAGTTATATCATCAGGTCTTATCTTGTTTAGTGCCATATCATCCTTATCAGTTGGTTATCTGTACGTCCTCTCAATTATCTAACTTATCTCTGGTGAGGTATGTGAGAGAGGGGGGTGTGAGCTGGGGGGAGGGCAGTGAAATGGCAGGGGACAAGGTGACATGGAGGTGATTTGTTTCAGGCCACCTCTTATGGGATTAAGGCATCTGGCAATAGATAGACACCGGTAGATAATCTTTTGGTGATGATGATGACGAAGATGATGATGATGATGGTTCTTTTGTTTCATAAAGGCACCAATATACTTGCATACGTGTCTTGGTCACCTAATGGCGGCTCCCCACACTGCTCAATCTCTGGCAGCTTCCCTATTCAGTCTCTTATTCCTGAGGTCACACTCTATAACCTCATCCCAGGTCTTTTTTGGTTTGCCTCTCACAGTCCTCAACATTCACACCTCCTCCACATCCAGTTGTCTTCCTCCATCCACTCCACACTACTCAATCTCTGGCAGCCTCCCTATTCCAGTTGTCATAATATATCCTCCCCACAATGCTCAATCTCTGGCAGCCTCCCTATTTCAGTTGTCATCCTCCATCTTCTCTACACTGCTCAATCTCTGGCAGCCTCCCTATTCAATGCCTTATCCTTGAGGTCACACTCTATGACCTCATCCCAGGTCATTTTTGGTCTGCCTCTCACAACTCTACCCCTGACATTCACAGCTCTGACTCTCCACACCCAGTTGTCATCCTCCATCCTCTCCACACTGCTCAATCTCTGGCAGCCTCTCAATTCCAGTTATCATCCCCCATCCTCTCCACACTGCTCAATCCCTGGCAGCCTCCTTAGTCATTGAGAGGGTGGTGTGATGTGGTATGAGAGAATGGTATAGGGTGTTACGAAAGTCAGTATTGTGATTGTTACTCTGCCAATTTTACGATTATAAAATTTGGTTAGGATTGTTTGAGTGTTTAGGACGCTCTGTGTATTAGTTTGATTAAGGCTTCTCCTCTAGTCGATCAAGGAAGCTCCCTAACACCTCTTCCTTAGCAATTTGTTTTTAGATATGGCAGGAAAGACTAGACAAGGAGGTATTTCTTCATCCCCATTCCTAAATCATCCTACTGAAAGAAAGATGTAGCCTTTAATTTTCATCTCCCAGCTGTTTTTATGAATGTGTGTGTGTGTGTGTGTGTGTGTGTGTGTGTGTGTGTGTGTGTGTGTAAGAGAGAGAGAGAGCATATATGAATTCTGAGTTACAGGATGATAGTTTGTTTTTGTTTGTTTGAGAGTGTGTGTGAGTGAGAGAGAGGAGAAGGGGGAGAGGGAGAGAGAGAGAAGGGAGGAAGGGAGAGAGAGGGAGGGGGTGGAAGGGAGGGAGAGAGAGGGAGGGGGTGGAAGGGAGGGAGAGAGATTGTGACGAGAATTGATCATGTGTTCGTTTATCTGTCTCAGC
This sequence comes from Coenobita brevimanus, assembly GCF_032717465.1. Taxonomy (NCBI): domain Eukaryota; kingdom Metazoa; phylum Arthropoda; class Malacostraca; order Decapoda; family Coenobitidae; genus Coenobita; species Coenobita brevimanus. The sequence continues at coordinate 273,857 of NC_136962.1, forward strand.
TGTCATGACTCTACACAAATGTACCCTGTTACTAGAGTTACCCCATGGATAAGAGGGGTAGTGAAGGCTAGATCTATCCCACAGAAGTCTCTCTAAGCTGAATAAAATTGTCTGGAGATAGATAAATAGATAGATAGAAGAGGGCATCATCCTTTAAGAGATTGATAATTTTCTGTGTGTTGTGTTTATTTCCAACTCTGTCTATTTTTTATCTATCTGTGGTAATTTTGTATGTTTGTATGTTTTCAAGTTTATCTATCTATTATCTATCTGGGCTGCCTTCACATGGTGGCACTGATGTGGTTGGTGGATCTGCCTGTCCACAAACGTCCCTCAACTCCCTCCCTATCCCGCAAAAGGACGATGGTGGACTGCAGGAGAGGGGAACTTCAGCCTGCTGTCCACTGGGTTCACGTTCAGATGATGATGATAATGATAATAATAATAATAATGATGATTTTTAAGTAACAGTTGGTAGAGTGAGTGGACAGAATAATAATGATGACGATGATGATAATGATGACGATGATGATGATAATGATGATGATATTTTTAAAACCCATATTCTTGGAACCGTGTAACATCATTCCACATTCAATTACATTTTTTACAAGCCCCCACCCCCCCTTTTCAAACTTAGAAATAATGTGTGTGTTATATTTGGACAAACGTAGATGATGATGATGTTGAAATCCTGTGCTAACACCCAACCTGATTTGATCTGAACTTTGATAGGACCTTATAACCTGCCCTGCCCTGTCCTTCCTTGTCCTGCCCTGCCCTGCCCTTCCCTTCCCTTCCCTTCCCTTCCCTACCCCTCCCCTCCCCTCCCCATCACATCACATTCACCCATACATAAATCCCTTCATTCATCCTCCAGCCCCTACATCACATTATCCCTAAACCCATTTTAGTTTTTGATTCATTCCTTGTATATACACCCCCAATCCATGCCAGTTCATCGTGTTTGTATATTCGCACTCTCATACATTGCTATTTACACCAATATTTGTAAAAGGATTCATTTTACACACAACTAGACAGACTGTAAGATTGTCACGATCCTTTCTTCACACACACACACACACACACACACACACACACACACACACACACACACACACACACACACACACACACACACACACACACACACACACACACACACACACACACACACAACCAATACTACTACTACCACCACCACCACCACCACTATTACTACTACTACTACTATTTTTATTATTATTATTCACTGTTTCTTTGTTAATATTCCTTTTATTTTATTGAAAAATGTAATTGAATAACTGTACAGGAGAGAGAGAGAGAGAGAGAGGTTAAGAGAGTCTATGTGAGTGAGGTGGAGGGGATGTGAGGGAGACCAAGGATGAGGTGGAGGGATGGAGAATGAGGCTAACTAGGAGTGTATGTGAGTGAGGGGGAGGGGGAGACTGAGCATGACGTGGAGAGATGGAAAATCAGACACTGACCAGGTAAAGGTATGTTTTAGGGGGAGGGGTAGACTGAGAATTCGGTGGAGAGAGGAAGAGATGAGAGAGGGGTGTGAGTTGAAGGGAGGGCAGCCAAAAGGAGGAGGACAGGGATCAAGTGGCTATAGATAGATAAATAGATAGATAGATACTTGAATTTGAGATATTTTACGAAGACTATACTCTTGGTATTGAGTTTAAACCCAGTGGAGTGCAGACTGAACTCTCCCATTCAATCCAACATCTTTTAAAACTCTCCCAGTTCCGAAATCCATTTTTAAAAATCCTGTTTATGCCATATATTGATTTGTAAGAGGGGCAGTGTAACAGAAAAAAAGTATATGTGGATTTTGAGAGGCGTTGTTGTGGAAAAAAATGATTCTATGTGTGTTTTTCTCTTTTTATCTCATTTTTGTTTATATTTTTTAAACTAGGGCATCTGTGCTGTATTTAAAATCGTTAGGTAGGATTATTATTGTTGGTTGTATCCCTCTACCACACTTACTGCCTTCCTACCACACACCACACTCACCATACCACACTTACTGCCTTCCTACCACACACCACACCACACCATACCACACTTACTGACTTCCTACCACACACCACACCACACCATACCACACTTACTGACTTCCTACCACACACCACACTCACCATACCACACTTACTGACTTCCTACCACACACCACACTCACCATACCGCACTTACTGCCTTCCTACCACACACCACGCTCACCATACCGCACTTACTGCCTTCCTACCACACACCACACTCACCATACCACACTTACTGCCTTCCTACCACACACCACACTCACCATACCGCACTTACTGCCTTCCTACCACACACCACACTCACCATACCACACTTACTGCCTTCCTACCACACACCACACTCACCATACACTTACTGTCTTCCTGCCGCACCACATCTCACTATACCACACTTACTGTCTTCCTACCACACCACATCTCACTATACCACACTTACTGCCTTCCAACCATAACCTGACCATACCTCATCACTATACCACACTGCATAATCTCCACAGTCATACCCACACTACCACACCTTACCATACCACACACCACATAGCCTTTTTATCTTTCCTCATCCCTAACACACATACACACACACACACACTTTATTCATCTATCTCACACACACATAAACCTGTCTATCTGTCTCACACACACACACACACACACACACACACACACACACACACACACTATTCATCTAACTATCTCACACACACATAAACCTGTCTATCTGTCTCACACACACACACTCATCCTAATGCTCATTTTAACCCCCCCCAGACCAAATTTGATATATTATTGCCGTTATCCCCTGTGTAAATATAACGAGAATGCCTGTCAGTCTCCATTAGTCATTTGTATAAAGAGTTTACAGATTAAACATGGAAAAGTGTTTATAGATGGGTGTTTAATTGACCACGAATGTTTATAGCTGGTTATTATGGGCTAGGAATGTTTATAGCTGGTTATTATGGGCTAGGAATGTTTATAGGTGGTTATTATGGACTAGGAATGTTTATAGATGGTTATTATGGGCTAGGAATGTTTATAGATGGTTATTATGGACTAGGAATGTTTATAGATGGATATTATGGGCTAGGAATGTTTATAGCTGGTTATTATGGACTAGGAATGTTTATAGGTGGATATATGTGGACTAGGAATGTTTATAGATGGTTATTATGGACTAGGAATGTTTATAGATGGTTATTATGGACTAGGAATGTTTATAGATGGATATTATGGACTAGGAATGTTTATAGATGGTTATTATGGACCACGAATGTTTATAGGTGGTTATTATGGATTAGGAATGTTTATAGATGGTTTTTATGGGCTAGGAATGTTTATAGATGGATATTATGGGCTAGGAATGTTTATAGATGGTTATTATGGGCTAGGAATGTTTATAGATGGTTATTATGGGCTAGGAATGTTTATAGATGGATATTATGGGCTAGGAATGTTTATAGGTGGATATTATGGACCAGGAATATTTATAGGTGGTTTTTATGGACTAGGAATGATTATAAATGGATATATGTTGACCAGTAATGTTTATAGATGGATGTTTATTGGTTTATGGATCAGGGATGTTTATAGATGATGTTTATTGGGAAAGATGTTATTGTCTTGCAGTAGCAGTTACAGTGGTTGTAGTAGTAGTGGTGGTGGTGGTGGTGGTTACAAAGCAGCAGTAGTAGTAGTAGTAGGAACAGTATAGTAGCAGCAGAATTAGTAGTAGAAATAGTAGTAGTAGTAATAGAAGTCATAGTAGTAGCACAGGAGTAGTAATAGAAATAGTAGTAGTAGTAGTAGTAGTAACAGTAGCAGTAGCACAGGAGTAGTAGTAGTAGTAGTTTCCCTTCTGCCATCTCCCATCCTTTCGGGGAGAGAGAGGGAGTAAGGGGCGTTTGTAGGGCAGGGGAGCCGCTTGGTTTTATCGATGCCACCACGTGAAGGCGCCCCTCCAGCACCACCTCCAGTAGTGAAAGGATGAGTTCAAGTTTTCTCCTTAGAACAATAACAATAACAACGCAGGTGAGTCATTCTGGTGAGATTTATTATTGTAGCGACCTTAGGGAGTTGGTAACAGTGATGGGGTTGTCAGATTTAGCAGGTTTTTAGCTAGATGTAGAGAGATTAATATAGCGACACCATTCCATAGTCACGAGAAATTGGCGGTATTATCTAGAGTTCTACAAAGTTCTAGAAATACAGAAACTTCTCGAAATTTTTGTGCATAGCAAAATTGTAGCGTTTTTTGAGCAAGTTGGGCGATACAGGAAATGGATTAGCAACTTGTCGACACCACCCAATGACGAATAGCGTTATATAGACAGTATTTACACTTGCGTTTACATACATAATGGATATTTCTTGGATTTTACCCCTGGGGAAGGGGGGAAAGAATACCTCCCCAGTATCCCTGCTTGTCGTAAGAGGCGACTAAAAGGGGCCTTGTCTCCAATCTTTCCCTTCTTACTTTCCTCTTCACCTCTTCCGTCCAGCCTCTCTTCTTGATATTTCCGGCCTTTATTTTCCCTCTATCAGACTAGATTTTTAGTTTGATAGGTGATTAAGACTATAGTTTTAGTTTTATGGGTGGTTAAAAGACTCGATTGGCGTTGGCCTTTACCCCTGTTCTCCACATCTACGCCAAAACTACTTTACGCCAGCCTGTGCCATATAGTTCATTTATTTCCAGTTATTTATTCCTTCCTTCATTCACCTTTTACAACAATATTTCAATTCAATTATTTACATGTGAGTAGCGGTTCTAGCAAGTTTAGTGTTTTTTGAGGATTGGCAACAGGGAACCTCATCCCACGGCAAGCAGAAGAGCACGTACACCTGACCCAGCTTCCACCCCAAATTTCACGTGTTTCCAGGCCAATGGAGACTGAAGGTGAGCATATTCCCCCAGTTATACCTAGATATATGGTAGATTTAATTGGTGGACGAGTATAATGGCGTTTTATTAATATTAACCGGTGGAGAAATCTTATCTAACGTGATAACGGTTCATCTTCACGGATCTTGCAGGCCTGAGATGACGTATAAATAAAAATCGAATAATCAATGGATATTTTTGAATTTCTAGACAATTACTCCTCAAGGTTCAGTTAGGTTAGATTATATTAGAAGATTAGTTAAATGTTAGGTTAGGAAGGGAAATTGGAAATAAATATATATGAATAAGTGCCTCCCGTAAACTCAAGACTTCATATATTTTGGGAGGGTTGGTGTAGTGCTCATTCATTTCTCTGATTTATGCCCTTTTTTTTGCATATATCATTTAGTTTAATGGTAGAGAAAGACAATAATTCATCACTACATCCTTCCATAGCACTTCTTCATGACTAGTGGCAGAGAAAGACAATAAAATACATCACTACATCCTTCCATAGCACTTCTTCATGACTAGTGGCAGAGAAAGACTATAAAATACATCACTACGTCCTTCCATAGCACTTCTTCGTGACTAGTGGCAGAGAAAGACAATAAAATACATCACTACATCCTTCCATAGCACTTCTTCATGACTAGTGGCAGAGAAAGACTATAAAATACATCACTACGTCCTTCCATAGCACTTCTTCATGACTAGTGGCAGAGAAAGACAAAATAATACATCACTGCATCCTTCCATAGCACTTCTTCATGACTGGTGGCAGAGAAAGACAATAAAATACATCACTGCAGCCCTCTATAGCTCTTCTTTGTGACTAGCAGTGTTTAAATCAATTACAACTCAGCGTTCAGGATGGAAGGATGACAATTTTAGGCTAAATTAAAACAAAAACAGTGTTGCCTCTTAGAATATATGTCCAAACCAATTTAATTTTTCCAATAATGTGATATATTTATATAATATTTCTGTGCGAAGAGAGACAGACACCATCTTAGAACATCATTTTTTATCCAAACCTAATCAATTTAATGCTAACCCAGACACTCCTAACCTAACCTAACCTAAACAGTTTTTATGCCTACCAAACCATACAATCTGTAATGCTACCTTTCTGTTATATACCATAATAATTGTATCTTAAATGTCAGGACCAACTTGCCTAGCCCTGGGCTCTTACGCTCCTCATGGGGCAACGTAGGATTGGATGATGATGTATTTATCTTGTTTATTGATGGAATCTCCTCATACTGTTATTTTGGTAATATTTTTCTTGGAAGGAACAGTTGTGGCTGAGGGAAACACACCCAGAAGTTTCATATATTGATTCACCAATACCTCTCCCTAACTGAAATGCAAAAGGCTGTGTTTCCCTCTACTTTCTCCTTGTGCTTGATAATCTCCAGCTTCTGCCGGTGAGTAAGGCGGAGATGTTTCTTGGGTGGCATGCCTGGGGTAGAGACAGCCAGACCAAGCAAGGGCAGACTATATCAGAACAGACCAGAGATGAGTACAGACTCATCAATGGCTTTGGGGAGGTGAGGGGAAGGTGTGCAGACCATGACGTTGGCCCCTCCCTCACCACCACGCACACACCAGCCCCACCCCACCACACATACTCACCAGCCCCACCCCACCACACATATTCACCAGCCCCACCCCACCACACATACTCACCAGCCCCACCCCACCACACATACTCACCAGCCCCACCCTTACCCATTGCGCGCTACAAATAATGCTCGTGAGTTGTGAGAGAATACCGTATTTGCCTCAATTTTTCATGGCCGTCACACATTGCAAGTAGCAGACACACTTTCTAAATACACTTTGTGAAGGCGCACTTTATGCGAAATGACTGTATATATATATTTTTTTTATTATTTCATCCCTCCATCATCCAATCCTGTGTTGCCTCATGAGGAACGTAGGAGGCCGGGGCTAGGCAAGGTGGTGCTGACATTTAAGATGAGAGTGACCAGCCTCACTCATCCCTGAGTGGCATTACATGAGTAGTAAACCCCAACCACCCCTTGGATATAAACCTGCACCGGCTCAGTCCGATTGGAGCGCCTTAATTACCCACTAAACCACCAGGCTCCATAATTTGATTATATGGTTACCACCCAGCTTAGTAAATGGTTTCCTGGTGTACAGGAAACCATTTGGCTTGTCACTCAGTGGAGAGTCACTCACAGGCAGAAGGAAGAGGAAAGAATGAAGGAAGGAGAGACAAAAGAGGGAGTGTAAAGTCACCCATAGGGAGTGCGGTAGCTCGGTGGTAGGGTGTAGGGCTTGTAATCGTGAGGTTGCGAGTTCGCGCCCCGCCTGGTGGCTGCTGTGCTGGGAGGGGTAGCACTCTCCTGATGAGGTCTAGCTCGGTGATTAATCCATTAAAAAAAAAAAAGTCACCCATGGGCAGAAGGACGTGGAGAGAATGAAGGAAAGAAAGACAAAAGAGGATGGAAGGAAAGGAGGATGGAGGAGAGGAAAGGGCAGACACCCGAGAGCAGGACTACATCGAGTGAGTAGATGGTGAGTGCCCCCACCTAATTATTATTATTATATTATTATTTATTTGCTTTTCAGGACAGAACCCATTCTCTCACCTCCTGTCCGAGATCAAAATCGGGAACGACACCTTCCAGTACTACAACCTTCCCAGTTTGAACGACCCTCGATATGGTAACTATTTTTTGGCCTGTCCTGGTTGGTGGAGGGTGAGAGACTGACTAGGAGAGTGGGGGAGACCAAGGGTAAGATGGAGGGATGGGGTGGAAAGGATGCAGAGTGTCTAGGAGTATGTGTCAGTGTGGTGGAGGGGGAGTCCAAGGATGAGATGGAGGGATGGGGTGGAGAGGATGGAGAATGAGAATGAGGTGGAGGGATAAAGTAGAGTGGATGGAGAATGAGAGACTGACTAGAAGAGTGTATGTGAGTGAGGAGGAAGGGGAGACCAAGGATGAGATGGAGGAATAGAGAGGTATATGAGAGAGGGGGGGGTGTTAGTTGGAGGGAGGGCAAGGAAATGACAGGGGACAGGGTGACATGGAGGCGATTTGTTTGTGGCTGTACCATATGGGATTAAGGCCTCAGCTGATAGATAGATAGATAAAGGTTACAAGACTACCTGATAGATAGATAGAGGTTACAAGACTACCTGATAGATAGATAGAGGTTACAAGACTACCTGATAGATAGATAGAGGTTACAAGACTACCTGATAGATAGGTGGATAGATAGTTAGAGGATATAAGATGAAAATTAATATTATTCTTTTCAGAGCAACTTCCCTTCAGCATCCGAGTCCTGTTGGAATCGGCCGTCCGAAACTGTGATAACTTCCAGGTGAGTAGAGAGCGAGAGACTGACAAGGAGAGTGTATGTGAGTGAGGTGGAGAGGGAGGGGGAGGCCAAGGATGAGATGGAGGGATGGAGTGGAGAGGTATATGAGAGAGGGGTGTGTGAGCTGGGGAGATGGAGAGTGAGAGACCGAAAAGGAGAGTGTATGTGAATGAGGTGGAAGGGGGGAGAGAGAGGAGGAGGCCAAGGATGAGATGGAGGGATGGAGTGGAGAGGTATATGAGAGAGGGGTGTGTGAGAAGGGGAGATGGAGAGTGAGAGACTGACAAGGAGAGTGTATGTGAATGAGGTGGAAGGGGGGAGAGAGAGGAGGAGGCCAAGGATGAAATGGAGGGATGGAGTGGAGAGGTATATGAGAGAGGGGGGTGTGAGCTGGGAGCAGGGCAGTGAAATGGCAGGGGACACGGTGACATGGAGGTGATTTGTTTGTGTCCACCCTGTACGGGATTAAGGCGTCTGGCAATAGATAGATAGGTAGGATAGGTTATTGCTATGGCCTCCCTTGCTGTGTCTGTCTGTCCGTCTGTCTATTCAAAAATATCTCTATCAGTCTATTAACCGTAAGTAATTGTGAGCATTTTCAGAATGTGTGGGTTAAAATATTGCCACAGCCTTCCTTGCTATTTATCTGTCTGTCTGTCTAGTTCTTCATCTAAGTTATCTGTCTGTGTAATTCATCGTTGTCATCATCATCGGGACCTCCTTTCCCACCCTAGGGCAGGGTGAGGAGTAGCAATGTCCAGACAGCCCAAATTTGCCCAGTCCAATGGGCCACGCTTCCATTCACTCATCATTCAAGCCCCTGGAATCCTGGCTCTATCTGATACACCAAAAACATTCACCACGTTCTGTAGCTTCACATAAACGTATCCGATAGAGTCAATGGGCCACGCTTCCATTCACTCATCATTCAAGCCCCCGGGATCCTGGCTTTATCTGATACACCAAAAACATTCACCACGTTCTGTAGCTTCACATAAACGTATCCGATAGAGTCAATGGGCCACTCTTCCATTCACTCACCATTCAAGCCCCCGGAATCCTGGCTCTATCTGATACACCAAAAACATTCACCACGTTCTGTAGCTTCACATAAACGTATCCGATAGAGTCAATCCGGACGCTGCCACGTTAAAAAGGGGTGCCCAATCCCTGATCATGCACTTCTCACAACATTCATCCAGCCAGCTTCATCTCTTATCAGTCCCTTAGCCTCACCGACTTCCATACCTCTCTTCCTCACACACTCATCCACCATATCTCTCCACTATTATTATTATTATTATTATTATTATTATTATATTGTTAATTTGCAGGTAAAGGAGAAAGACATACACAATATCTTAGCATGGGAGGAGAACCAGAAGGATGCCGGCGGGATTGAGGTGCCGTTCAAGCCATCTCGGGTGATTTTGCAGGTGAGTGTGTGTGTGTGTGTGTGTGTGTGTGAGTGTGTGTGTGTGTGTGTGTGTGTGTGTGTGTGTGTGTGTGTGTGTGTGTGTGTCATGAGAGTGTATGTGAGTGAGGTGGAAGGAGAGACCAAGGATGAGATGGAAGTAGACAGGTACAGAGAGATAGATACGGTGGCTATAAACAGAGGTAATTTCTACAGGATTCCTTTGGAGTCCCTGGCATGATGGATTTTGTGGCTATGGGATTAAGGCGTCTGGCAATAGATAGATCAATAGGTAGATAGATAGATGGGTAGGTAGATAGATAGAGTGGGTGTAAACAATCTATTTCTACAGGATTTCACTGGCGTCCCTGCCGTGGTGGACTTTGCTGCCATGCGTGATGCGGTGAAGGATCTTGGTGGCGACCCAGACCACATCAACCCTGTGTGTCCCGCTGACCTCGTCATTGACCACTCTGTGCAGGTGGAATTCTCCAGAACGTACGTATACATGTGCGCACGTAGATACATAGATACAGACATACATACATCGTTATCATCATCATCATCTACGCATATATATAGACACATATATCTTTATACATACATATTCCTCACCCCACCCTAGGGTGGGAAAGGAAGTTCGGATGATGATGATGATACTGACACACACACACACACACACACACACACACACACACACACACACACACACACACACAATTTTACGTTTGGATATTATGCATTTTTGTTATTTATGCAGAGTGTGGTGATAATGAAAGGATTTATGTAGCATAGAATAGGACAGTAAGGTGTAATAAGCAAAATAAATCACTTAGGAAAAGGTGTTAGGGAGCTTATTTAACCAATGGGAATGCCGACCATAGAGAACTGAACTCTGGATATTTTGTTTGAGTGAGAAATGTTCAAGATGGGCTTCAGAAATTCTCGTCAGTCTTTCTGTCGCTGGTACACCCCCAAAATATATTATTGTTTTGTTCGTTTCGTTTATAAAGGCTCCAACCTCCTTGCATGCATCAGCCTTGGTCACCTAATGGCGGCACTCCATGCTGCTCAATCTCTGGCAGCATCACTATTCAGTCCCTTATCCCTGAGGTCACACTTTATGACCTCATCCCAAGTCTTTTTTGGTCTGCCTCTCACAACCCAATCCTCAGTGTTCACACCTCTCACCCTCCACACCCAGTTGTCATCATCCATCCTCTCCACATGCCCAAACCATCTCAATCTACCCCTCCTCATCACAACACCAATACACTCCAGTCCCATCCTTCCTCCCAAACCATCTCAATCTACCCCTCCTCATCATAACACCAGTACACTCCAGTCCCATCCTTCCTCTCAACTCCTCCATCGTAAACCCAGCCCCCCCAGGCCTCACACTCAGGGACGCACTGCACATCCACCTAATCATTGTCATTTCTGTACGTTTGAGCCTGCGAATATCCTCTTCCTTTACTGCCCAGGTCTCACTACCATACAGCATTACACTCCTAACACATGCTGCATACAAAAAGCAGTAGAAAAAGCTTGGCATCTTTTGACTGAGTGGTTAATTGATGATGATGAGTTACAGTGATGATGTGTGGTGCTATAATGATGATGATAATGTTCATGTGGTGTGGTTATGATAATGAGGGTGATGTGGTGTGGTTATTATAATGATGACAGTGATGAGTGTGGTGTTATGATGATGTGGTGTGGTGGTGATGTGCAGTAGAATGACAGATATCTGATAGTGTCTCTCCTCCTCAGCCGCGTTGCTGGTGGTGGTGGTGGTGGAGGTGGTGGTAGTGGTGGTGGTGGTGGGGCTTGTAGTCGCTGTGTCAACCAAGGCCATCCAATGTGTATGGCATCATGGCCAGCTAGACAGACGGCCAGTTCTCTCTCCCGGCCAACCTCCCCTGCTTTACGATCTGGCCCAGTATCCCCCTTGATCCGATCCAGGCCCTCCAGTCCAGTTGTGTACCCAACTGCTCAGCCAGTTTATTACATACCACCACCATGGAGCTATCAGTCTTCGATCCCCAGTCCTGCCACTCCTCTCGCCACCTTTCAACCACTAGCGATGGGGGAAGCTGCCGGGTACCAAATATTACAAGGCTACCAAGTCCCGGTGTACAGCTCTCAGCCTGGACCTCAGTATGGAGCGGTGTACCAGCCTCCCCAGCCCCCCATGCAGTACAATCAAGTAGTGAAGCCCCAGCACCCCTCCAGTTACTATCTCGGCTCTGCGTACACACACCACGGCAGTATCCCGTCGAGTAGACCAACCACGCCGGAAAACATACACACACAGCCCACTCATGCGCACACACACAGCATTGATGTAGAAGACTTGGGCCTGAGACTTAGAAGACCACAGCAGAACCCCTCACACACACGCACACAGCCACAACCCACACTCACACATGGACATACACAGCCACAATCCACACACATGCACACGCAGCCTCAGTCCACACATACACAGCCTCAGCCCACACATACACAGCCACAGCCCACACACACACATACACAGCCCACAGACGCACACACTCACAGCGTCGACGTGGAAGACACGACAAAACCACCCAAACCACCACATCCCACATCGGCAAAGACCCCTAGCATTGTGGAAGATTTGGGTAAGAAACTCCCAAAGCCACCACCCCAGAGCCCCAGACCAGGCAAAGGGAGGAGTGATAGTGGAGTGAGAAAGAGTGTGAGTGTGCGCAGTGATGTAACAGTGGGAAATATTGAAAGTGGAAAGACAGGGAGCAGTATTAACAGTGAAGGAAGAGGGGGAAGTATTGAGAGTGGAGGAGGAGAGGGAGATACAGACCAAGAGAGGAGTACTAGTGGAGTGAAAGAGTCAGTGAGTGTACCTAGTGATATTACAGTGGGAAATACTCAGAGTAAAGAAACAGAGAGCAATATTCAAAGTAAAGGAACGGAGAGCAGTATTCAAAGTAAAGGAACAGGGAGAAATGTTGAAAGTAAAGGAACAGATTTTAGGGATAATAAGAGTGCACAGAATAGTATCGGAAGTGATGTATCTAGTGAAAGTGATGTAATGAGGATCGGTAGTGATGTAACGAGGATTAAAAGTGATGTAACAAGCACCAGGTGTAACACAACAAGTACCTGTAGCGATGTAACGAGCTTCCAAACTAACGTGCCAACAACAGGTGTGCAGGCGGGCAACACAAGCCTCCCCAGTGATACAGCAAGAACCAGTAGTGTTGTAACAAGTGTGGAGAGTGGTCTAACAAGGCTCCAGAGTAATGAGCCAAGGAGAATTGTTCCTAGTCGCAGTTTGAACACACACACAACAAGTATACGAGGTAGTGCGCCAATGAGAAGTAGCAGAAGTAATGTTACAGGCTTCCAGAGTGCTGTAACAAGCCTCTTTAGTGATATAACGAGGACAGGTAGTGATGTAACTATCCAGAGTGACCTAACGAGCGCCAGAAGTGAAGTGACACCATCGTTAAAGCTCCCAGTCTCGTCCCTACCGTCACCTCTGGATGTTCCCGGTATCCCAATTCAAGATGAAGTTTGCCCCTTCCATGAGGAACGATCAGAATGGTTGGCATTGAGTCTGTGTGCTGTTTATCTATTAAGCTCTTCTACATGGTTGATAGATTGTTTATATAGCAACAGCAGGGAGTGGATGAGTTAGGAGTGTAATACTGTATGGTAGTGAGACCTGGGCAGTAAAGGAAGAGGATATTCGCAGTCTCAGACGTACAGAAGTGGCAATGATTAGGTGGATGTGCAGTGCGTCCCTGAGTGTGAGGTCTGGGGAGGCTAGTTTTATGAGGGAAGAGTTGAGAGGAAGGATGGGACTGGAGTGTATTGGTGTTGTGGTGAGGAGGGGTAGATTGAGATGGTTTGGGCATGTGGAGAGGATGGAGGATGACAACTGGGTGTGGAGGGTGAGAGGTGTGAACGTCGTGAGTAGGGTTGTGAGAGGCAGACTGAAAAAGACTTTGGACGAGGCCATAGAGTGTGACCTCAGGGATAAGGTGTTGAATAGGAGGCTGCCAGAGATCAAGCAGCATGGAGAGCCACTAGGACCAATGTATGCATGTTGGAGCCTTTATAAACAACACGAAAAAAAAGGTGTCTCTTAGCAGCATAAAATGGCTGGAAAGTGGCAGAAATAAACCAGTAAATATAAGATGTGTTTTAAGGTGTTTAAGTCTCTCTCTCTCTCTCTCTCTCTCTCTCTGCCTCTACCTCTACGTCCGTCTCTCTGCATACATCTCTGTCTCTATCCAGCACTTGAATTTCACTTCCTCCCTCACTCTCTGTCTCTCCCTCATTATCTCTATGTATCTGCCTATCTGTGTCTCTATCTATCTATCTCAACTCATTCTCCACTTTCCTCCGTAGGTCTGATGCCCTCCAGAAGAATCAAGACTTGGAATTTGAGCGTAACTACGAAAGATTTGTGTTTCTGAAGTGGGGCGCCCAAGCACTTAAGAACATGCTGATTGTGCCACCTGGTTCGGGTATAGTTCATCAGGTGGGTATTTATGATGTATGATAGCTGTACAATAGAACAATTCTTTCCCAGTCATCTGTTCACCAATAAATGCTCAAGATTTCATCATCATCATCATCATCATCATCAGGACCTCCTTTCCCACCCAAGGGCAGGGTGAGGAGTAGCAATGTCCAGACAGCACAAACTTGCCCAGTCCAAATGGGCCACACTTCCATTCACTCATCATTCAAGCCCCCGGAATCCTGGCTCTACCGGATACACCAAAAACATTCACCACATTCTGCAGCTTCACACAAATGTATCTGATGGAGTCAATAATAATAATAATAATAATAATAATGATAATTTCGTTTCAGGTGAACTTGGAATATTTAGCACGAGTGGTATTCAACGAGAATGGGTTGCTGTTCCCTGATTCACTCGTAGGAACAGACTCACACACCACCATGATCAACGGACTGGGTGTGCTGGGATGGGGCGTGGGAGGTAAGAGGCTGGTATCCCCCTAACACCTGTTCTTAAGTGACTTATTTTGGTTATCAACTTGGTATTAACAGAAACATTTAGCCAGAGAAAGAGACGGACATAGACAGAGGGAGAGTGGTTCGTGAAGTGTGTGTGTGTGTGTGTTTAAGATGGAGAGTGAGAGGGCTACATACATGTGTGTTGGGAGTGAGAGAGAGGAGGAGGAAGGGGGGTGTAAGAGGGGGAAGAGTAAGAGAGTGAGAGAGGAAAGAGAGGGGGAGAAGAGAGAAAGAGAGGGGGGGGAGTAAAAGAAAGAGAGAGGAGGAGGAGGAGGATAATCAGCCTTACAGTACAGCACATTATTTATTACAAAGTTTACAAATACTAGATGTTACAAGGCCCTGTATACCATCTAAAATACTTCCCACAGACATGAAGATACTGAAATAATATTGCATCGTTCACCCCCTCGTTTGTTTATCTGTCTATCTATTGCCAGACGCCTCAGTCCTGTAAAGTATGGCCACAAACAAATTGCCTCCATGTCTCCCTGCCATTTCACTGCCCTGCTCCCAGCTCACATCCCCCTCTCTCATATACCTTTCCACTTCATCCCTGCATCTCATCCTTCCCTCTCACCCCCTCCACCACACTCACATACACTCTTCTCATCAGTCTCTCACTCTCCATCCACTCCACATGGCCGTATCTATCCTGCTAATTCATCGTCTTTATCGTTTATCAGGCATAGAGGCAGAAGCAGTGATGTTGGGCCAGGCTGTGTCGATGGTCCTGCCTAAGGTGGTTGGCTATCGCATCACCGGAACACTCTCACCGCTGGCCACCTCCACTGATGTTGTCCTCACCATTACGAAGGTACTTATCTATCTGTCTATCTATCTGCTTACCTGTGTATTTCTCAGACTGTCTGTCTGTCTACCTGCCTTCCTATTTCCCTAACTGTCTGTCTACGTAGCTATATCTGTCTGTCTGTCTGTCTAGCTAGTACCTTTCTATTTCTCTGTCTGTCTACCTACCTACCTATTTCTGTGTGTATCTACCTATATCCCTGTCTGTCTTCACTCACCACTACCTACCTCCACTGTTGTCCTTACCATCACTAAGGTATCAGTCTGTCTAAATATCTGCCTGTCTACCACCCTCCCTATTTCTCTGTGTCTGTTTATCTACCATTTACTGTCACAGTCCACTTTCATTCTTTATTTTTTGCAGCATTTACATCAGGTTGGTATGGTGGGAGGGGAGGGAGGGGGAGGCCAAGGATGAGATGGAGGGATGGAGTGGAGAGGTATATGAGAGAGGGGGGTGCGAGCTGGGAGCAGGGCAGTGAAATGTTAGGGGACAGGGTGACATGGAGGCAATTTGTTTATGGCCACCCCTTACAGGACTAAGGCCTCTGGCAGTAGATAGACAGGTAGATATTAGCTCAGGCATACCCTCATCATTCACTGTCACAATCCAGTGTCTTTATTTTCTGTATTTTTTTTCAGCATTTACGTCAGGTTGGTGTGGTGGGGAAGTTTGTTGAATTCTACGGCCCTGGAGTGCACCAGTTGTCCCTCGCTGACCGCGCCACGATATCCAACATGTGTCCGGAGTATGGCGCTACCGTTGGCTTCTTCCCTGTTGATAATGTCACTATTAACTACCTCAGACAGAGCAGTAAGTAGAGAGAGAGAAGATGGAGACAGACAGACAGGTGATGTAGAGGGAGGGAGGGAGACAGGAAGAGAGAGGGAGAGGGAGGCAAAGAAACAGAGGGAGACAGGAACAGAGAGGGAGAGAGACAGACAGACAGGACCACAGAGGGAGACAGACAGACCTGAGTACGGTGCTACTGTTGCATATTTCCCAGTAGAGACAGAGAGACAACAGAGAGGGAGGGAGAGAAAGACAGACAGGCAGACAGACAGAGAGGAAGCAAGCCGAAGATGGTGTCAAGATATATAACTGGTAATGATGATGAGTAAGAAGAAGAAGAAGATGATGATGATGATAACGATGATAACGATGATGAAGACAAGAGAAAAGATGATGATGATACTCAAGGCATGTAACTAGATAGATAGAGGCAGATAGATAGATGGATAGACTTAATATTTCAACCCTCTCCTTTCCAGATCGCGATGAAGGGAAGATAAAGGAGATCGAGGAGTACTTGAAGGCCGTCAGGATGTTCAGGAATTTTATGGATACATCGCAAGACCCTGTGTTTAGTGAGGTGGGTGGCTGTGACGTAGGAGAGAGTCTGGGGTGGTGGTGGTGGTGGAGAGGAGGAGGAGGGGAATGGAAGATTGTGGTGGTGAGGAGGAGGAGAATGAAAAAGATGGTGGTGGTGGTGGTGGAGAGGAGGAAAAGAAGGGGAATGAAAAAGATGGTGATGGTGGTGAGGAGGAGAATGAAAAAGATCGTAGTGGTGGTGGTGGAGAGGAGGGGAACGAAGATGGTGGTGGTGGTGGTGGTGGTGGTGAGGAGGGGAATGAAGGTGGTGGTGGTGAGGAGGGGAACGAAGCTGGTGGTGGTGGTGGTGAGAAGGAGGAGGAGGAGGATGGAAAAGATGGTGGTGATGATAATGATGATCTATCTATCTAATAATGATGAGGAGGAGGATAGATAGATAGATAGATGATGAATGTTCCCAATTATAGTACTGAATAATTACAGCTGCTACTGATGATGATGATGATGAATGCTGCATATAGTGATGAATATGTGATGATGATAATAATAATAATAATAATGATATTCTCTCTCCCTCCCCCTCCCCCCTCCAGACCGTCACTTTGGACCTGAGCGATGTTGTACCATCTTTATCCGGCCCCAAACGTCCACATGATCGCGTTTCCGTGGCAACCATGAAACAGGATTTCCTACAGTGCCTCAGCAACCAGGTATGTGAGAGAATTGTGAGAGAGAGGAACGAGGAGTAGCTCAAAATGTCTTCCAACCCACAGGAGAGAGGGAGAGAGAGTGGGGGGGGGGATACATAGATACACACTCATATCCACAACATATTTTGTGAGAAAGAAAGATAATTGTGAGAGAGGAACAAGGAGTACCTCAAAATGTCTTCCAACCCACGGAGGAGAGAGGGGGGGGGTACATAGATTCACACACATCCACTGCAAATTTTGAGAGAGAGAGAGGAAGATAAAGGGAGAAAGAAGTAGAGAGAAGAGAAGAGAGAAAAGGGAGGAAAGAGAGAAAAGATAAAAGAGGAAAACGTAGAGAGAAGAGAAGAGAGAAAAGGGAGGAAAGAGAAAGAAGATAAAAGGGAGAAAAACGTGAAGAGAGAAGAGGAGAGAAAAGAGAAAGAAGAGAGAAAAATGTAAAGAGAAGAGAAGAGAGAGAGAGGGGAGGGAAGGAGTAGAGTGGGGGGAATATTCTTTGCTCTTTACCCCTTTTGTGAATGTAATATAAACGATTTTCTATCAGTGGTGAGTTAAAGGATAAGATTACAGACTGGGATGTAAGTGTGTGTGTGTGTTGTGTGTGTGTGTGTGTTTTTAGTGAGCGTATAGTGTGATGGACGCTTCTCCCTTCATGATGCTTGTGTGTGTGTGTTTAGTGAGTGTA
This sequence comes from Coenobita brevimanus, assembly GCF_032717465.1. Taxonomy (NCBI): domain Eukaryota; kingdom Metazoa; phylum Arthropoda; class Malacostraca; order Decapoda; family Coenobitidae; genus Coenobita; species Coenobita brevimanus. The sequence goes on from NC_136962.1 coordinate 292,138, forward strand.
TACTGTGGTGGAAGATGTCTCCTCCATTTTACTGTTTCCTCCCAGCTCGTATGTTTGTGTGTGTGTGTGTGTGTGTACTGTGGTGGAAGATGCCTCCTCCCTGGCACTCTTTCCTCCCAGCTCTCTTGGTTAATATATATGTATAGAATTGTGGAAACTGTAAATAAATTGATATTCTTTGTACTGTAATTATTTCGAGTACATTATATATGGTTTGGACATGTGGAGAGAATGGAGAATGAAAGACTGACTAAGAGGGTGTATGTGGGTGAGGTGGGAGGAGGGAGAGGGAGAGGTAGACCAAGGATGAGGTGGAGGGATGGAGTTGAGAGGTATATGAGGGAGGGGGGGGTGAGTTGGGGGGAGGGTAGTCAAATGGTGGGTGACAGAGCGACTTGGAGGCGTTTTGTCTGCGGCCACCCTTTGCGGGATTAGGGCGTCGGGCTATAGATAGATAGATAGACATTATAGCACTGCGTTCCCCAGTAATCTATATTTTTTTGCCATCGTTTCTTTGATACCAGCTACCTCTATCAGTGAATGGATAACTGGATATATTTACAGGATTTTCTTGTTTAATATATTTTTTTCATGCCCTAATCTCCTCGTTTTCTGTACTTCGCATTGCTTTGAGACAGTTTATGTGAAAGACGAACTTCAGCCGAGGTCTTGCCAGCTCATTTCCTCCGTTCTTCGTCAGTGGTGGCGGCAGATGAGCATTAACATGCACTGGATCCACACTCACTGCCTCCACACATTACTCTCTCCTCACAAAAGTTCTCTCCATCTCTCCCTTCCCTCCATCTGTAATTTCCTTCTCGCCATTCCTCCCTTCTCTCCATTGCTCCATGTCTATGTACTGGATCCACACTCACTCCCTCCACACACACCTCTCTTCCCTCAAATGTTCTCTTCATCTTTCTCTCCATCTAAAAATTTCCTTCTCTTCTCTCCATCTTTGCTTAAATTTCTTTCTCTTCTCTCCATCTTTGCTTAAATTTCTTTCTCTTCTCTCCATCTTTGCTTAAATTTCTTTCTCTTCTCTCCATCTTTGCTTAAATTTCTTTCTCTTCTCTCCATCTTTGCTTAAATTTCTTTCTCTTCTCTCCATCTTTGCTTAAATTTCTTTCTCTTCTCTCCATCTTTGCTCAAATTTCTTTCTCTTCTCTCCATCTTTGCTCAAATTTCTTTCTCTTCTCTCCATCTTTGTGTTAGGAGTAATACATTGAGGTGGTTTGGCCATGTGGAGAGGATGGAGAGTGAGAGACTAATGAGGAGAGTGTATGTGAGTGACGTGGGTGTGGAGTCACATGGAGAGACAGACAGACAAATGAGGAAGTGAAGGAGCGTTGTGGTGTGGATGTGGATGTGGATGTGATAGGAAGCGTTAAGAGAAACACACTGAGGTGGTTTGACCATGTGGAGAGTGAGAGACTAATGAGGAGAGTGTATGTGAGTGAGGTGGAGGGGGGGAGAGGTAGTGGGAGGCCAAGGATGAGATGGAGGGATGGAGTGGAGAGGTAAATGAGAGAGGGGGGTGTGAGCTGGGAGCAGGGCAATGAAATGGAAGGGGACAGGGTGACATGGAGGTGATTTTTTTTGGCCGGCCTTTATGGGATTACGGCGTCTGGCAGTAGATAGATAGATAGATAATGCATCCATGTGTACAATAAGGATAATAATACACAAACTTGGACATCGGTAACATTAACGACGCTTGGAGCACGAGAAGTTGTATTATATTTTCAAGTCTGCGATTTTAAAACACCCGCTCTCTCCAACAGTAAGTACCCAGTAGTATGTGTATTTTTAAACATATTTTGCTGTGTTGCCCAGTTCCCTCAGATGATAACACTGCCCATAGGTGGATCTTAGAGAGACTTGCTTGAGAGAGAGAGGATGAGTGAGTGAGGGAGAGAGAGGGTGAATCTTTGTGCTGGGTGAGACTTGCTTTGTATATATGGTTGGCAGTTCTTGTGATTATTTCAGTGTGTGTGTGTGTGTGTGTGTGTGTGTGTGTGTGTGTGTGTGTGTGTGTGTGTGTGTGTGTGTGTGTGTGTGTGCACTGATTCACACACATACACAATAACATGAATAAATGCTGTCAGCTCCCTAATACCTTTTCCTAAGTGATTTGTTTTCTTTATTACACTTTACTGCACCCTTCTGTTATATAAATCCATCCATCATCATACATTGTAGAACTTATATACAAAAGCAGCTCCCTAACACCTTTTCCTAAGTGATTTATTTTGTTTATTACACCTTACTGTCCTCTTCTGTGTTACATAAATCCTTCCAATATCACCATACTCTGCATAAAGCTCCCTAACACCTTTTCCTAAGTGATTTATTTTGTTTATTACACCTTACTGTCCTCTTCTGTGTTACATAAATCCTTCCAATATCACCATACTCTGCATAAAGCTCCCTAACACCTTTTCCTAAGTGATTTATTTGGTTTATTACACCTTACTGTCCTCTTCTGTGTTACATAAATCCTTCCAATATCACCATACTCTGCATAAAGCTCCCTAACACCTTTTCCCAAGTGATTTATTTTGTTTATTACACCTTACTGTCCTCTTCTGTGTTACATAAATCCTTCCAATATCACCATACTCTGCATAAAGCTCCCTAACACCTTTTCCTAAGTGATTTATTTTGTTTATTACACCTTACTGTCCTCTTCTGTGTTACATAAATCCTTCCAGTATCACCATACTCTGCATAAAGCTCCCTAACACCTTTTCCCAAGTGGTTTATCTTGTTTATTACACCTTACTGTCCTCTTCTGTGTTACATAAATCCTTCCAATATCACCATACTCTGCATAAAGCTCCCTAACACCTTTTCCTAAGTGATTTATTTTGTTTATTACACCTTACTGTCCTCTTCTGTGTTACATAAATCCTTCCAATATCACCATACTCTGCATAAAGCTCCCTAACACCTTTTCCTAAGTGATTTATTTTGTTTATTACACCTTACTGTCCTCTTCTGTGTTACATAAATCCTTCCAGTATCACCATACTCTGCATAAAGCTCCCTAACACCATTTCCCAAGTGGTTTATCTTGTTTATTACACCTTACTGTCCTCTTCTGTTACATAAATCCTTCCAATATCACCATACTCTTATCATCACAGCGTACACAACACAATCTTAACCCCCCATAAAAATAAATCAGTAAGGAAAAGGTGTTAGGGAGCTTAAAAAAAAAAATATCAGTATAGAAAATGGATTATACTAAATTATTGAGGTAAAGAATATGACCTGGTAAAGTACATCTTTATTTCTGTTTACAAATTTAACACAAGGATGGTGATGGGAATTGATCTATCTGTTTGTATCTATCTGTCTGTCTGTCTATCCAAGTCTCCCTGTCTCTATTGCCTGTCTCTTCGCTAGCTATCTCTGTCTGTCTCTCTAGCTATCTCTGTCTTCCTGTCTGTCTGTCTTTCAACCTTTCTCATGCCGTGTCTGGATGTTTTGTCTGTCTGTCTGCCTGTCTCTATCTATCTGTCTCTCTAGCAATCTTTTCTGTCTTCCTGTCTATCTGTCTGTCTTTCATCCTACCTTTCTCATGCTGTGTATGAATATTTTGTCTGTGTCTGTCTGTCTCTTCTCTAGCTGTCTGCCTGTCTCTGTCTTTCATCCTATCTGTTTCTCAAGCTGTGTCTGTCTTTCAACACACACACACACACACACACACACACACACACACAAATACTTAATATACACATGCTATGTATATTTTGTCTCTCTCTCTCTCTCTCTGTCACTACTGTCAATCTCCACTTTGTTACATTCCATTCCTTGCTACATCCATACCAACACTCATTACAGTACATTGAGCACATTACATTACCCTCAGTCCTTGTTACATCAATACCAGTGCTTGTTACAGTACTCAGAGGCTGTAACATCAATTGGAGTACACATTACATCAATCAAGCCACCCATTACAGTACTGTGCCTGATTCTTACTGCCATTTCCATCTTTCATTTCCCCATTTTCTTCATCTCCCCTTGCTTGTGGTCGATGGGTCTGCCTCTCCCGACCCCCACGCTGCTCGATCTCTGGTAGCAGTTGGAAGAGCACTGTTGGCTCATTTCCACCTTAGTCATTTCCTGTTGGTTGTTAGTTTTCTTCGTCATCTCCTCTTGCTTGTGGTCGATGGGTCTGCCTCTCCCAACCCCCCCATGCTGCTCGATCTCTGGCAGCAGTTGGAAGAGCACTGTTGGTTGTCAGTGGTGGCGGCAGATGAGTGTTGGATCTAGTCATGGAGCGAGTTTAACATGCACTGGATCCACACTCACTCCCTCCACACACTGCTCTCTCCTCTCTCTCTCCTTCCCTCCCTTCCGTCCATCTCTATACTGGATCCACAGTTACTCCCTACACACACTTCTCACGAAAGTTCTCTCCATCCCTCCCTTCCCTCCGTCTCTCCATCCCTCCCTTCTCTCCATTGCTCCACACACTCTCTTCTCTAACTCTGGATCGATAGTGAGAGAATCCTGATAGACAGACAGAGAAGGCAAGATAGACAGACAGCTGAGGTACCGGAGTGAAAAATAGAAGTAGCGAGAGAGGGAGGGAGGAGAGGAGAGAGAAGGGATGGAGGGAAGAAAGGAGAGAGAAAAGGATGGAGGGAAGAAAGGAGGAGGAGGGAGAAAGGGAGGGAAGAAATGAGAGGAAGGGTGAAATGGTTGGAGAGAAGTAAAGGGAGAGAGAAATGGTTGGAGAGAAGAAAGTAAAGGGAGGGAGAAATGGTTGGAGAGAAGAAAGTAAAGGGAGGGAGGGAGGGAGAAATGGTTGGAGAGAAGTAAAGGGAGGGAGGGAGGGAGAAATGGTTGGAGAGAAGTAAAGGGAGGGAGGGAGAAGTGGTTGGCGAGGAGAGGCAGTATGCGTTGTTAATGAAGAGTGTAGATCATGATAACAACTCCCGGTGGCGCTTTGTCCTACGTCTGCCGGGGTTGTTACCATCACCCTCACTCATACTCGAAGTCCATCTCCTTTGCTGCATGACCGCCGTTAAGAGGGAGGACATGAGGTAGACGAGAAAATAAATCGGAAAGTGGCAGGAATTAAGTACCAGCCACACTCCTCACTTCTGTCGTATTTCACGGCTGCATGACCGTTGTTAAGGGGGAGAACATGAGGAATAATGAAGGTAGAGAGCGTTAGAATAAATCGGACACTGGCAGGCGTTAAGTATCACCTTGTAGCAACTAAAAACTGTGATATGGATTCGAATATTAACACATTCACAGTTGAAGTTCCCTCAAGAGTGATCTAACGTACACACACACACACATTCAAACATACATACAAATACATACACACATACTTCATACATACATACACACATTCGTCAGCCTTACCAATACGTACACCTACTTCATACATACCTACACACACACACATACTTCATACATACATACACACATTCGTCAGCCTTACAAATACGTACACCTACTTCAATCATACCTACACACACACATTCATACGCATACACAAATACACACAAAACGATATCCCAGTCAAAAAAACAAATCGCTAAGAAATGGGTATTACGGAGCTTATTAAACGAACGAGAGAGGGAGAGAGAGAGAGCAATCTTATATCAGGTTAAAGTAAAAGCAGTGTAGGATAAATCGCAAGAGGACAGTAGCTAAGGTTCCAATAATATTTCAAGGTGGATATTGTGAAGGAACCCCCTCTGGTTGGCCAAGCTTTATGAAGAGTTAAATGTACTCATATAGCTAAACCACCAAAGACAGGTGCCAACACTATGCCCCTCACAGCAAACATGGCGGCTCAGAATTTCGTTGTTTTACTGCTTATTTCACGTACATGAGCGTAAATAAAACGTACACAAATCATACACGTACACACAAATACGTATACTGCTTAGTTCACCTACCTGAGCATAAATCAAACGTACACGGATGCATACACGTACAGAGATACATAAACATACATACACCTACTTATTTCACGTACGTGATCGTAAATAAAACGTACACAAATACGCATACATACACCACAAATACGTACATACACCCACACATACATACATAAGCTACACAAATATATGCACCTACACATACATACATACACCTACACAATTGTATACATACACTGACACATACATGAGAAGGAAGGCAGTTTGACACACACACTAAACAGGGTGTATTCATCCCTGTACAACCCAATGACTAGTGGTTAGGCGAAGATAAATGCCTGAAGTGGGACGCGAGATCGGGTGGGTGAGTGAGTGTCCTATCTAGTCATGAAGGATTTGATATTACATGTACTGGACTGACACCCCTCCACCCCCCTTCCTGTGAGAGAGAGAAAGAGAAAGAAAGAGAGAGAGAGAGAGAGATGAAAGGTAAAAAAATTGTGTGTGTGTGTGTGTGTGTGTGTGTGTGTGTGTGTGTGTGAAGAAACGAGAGAGAGGGAGAGAGAACTAGAGACTGAGAGGAAGAGAGTTTGGAAAGAAGCAAGAGATAGTAGAGAGAGAGAGAGAAGCAAGAGATAGTAGAGAGAGAGAGAGACCCACCTTGTAGTAGATATAGCCTCCCACGTCCTTCCTCTACCCAGCGCGAAACACGAATGGCGAATTTGGCGGTGTGTGAGGCGTGGGTTGTCTGCTGGTGTGGGCGTGTAGTGTGCTCATTGGACGGCCTGGATCACGTGACTCTCTCTCTCCCAGGTCACGTGACTCTTTCTCCCCCCCCTCCCCCGTTGTTTTGTCGGTAGGGTTGCCAACGAGCCGTCCACTCATCGGATTGTTTAAAATGATGGTCAACTACCGCCCCCTTCCCTTGGGACCTACGCACCTACGAAGTTAATATCTCCAACTTGTCCTGCCCTGCCCTGCCCTGCCCTGCCCTGCCCTGCCCTTCCCTGCCCTAATTCTCCATCTTTGTGTGTGTGTGTGTGTGTGTCCCTATGACTGGTTGTGTGTATGTCCGTGTACGTTTTTTCTCGACTATAGCATTGACAACTTATGCTCTACACACACACACACACACACACACACACACACACACACACACACACACACACAGACACTGCTGAAAATAGTAACATAAATCCATCTGACTTGAGGATTCTCTCTCTCTCTCTCTCTCTCTCTCTCTCTCTCTCCAAAATGAGAGAGAGAGACCCCAGTTAATCCGCAGGTCATTGGAATTGCCTTTACTATTTTTAGAATCTCTCTCTCTCTCTCTCTCTCTCTCTCTCTCTCTCTCAATTAAGTCATAGTCAATTACAGACAGAATTAACCTACATGCCGAGAGAGAGAGAAAGAGAGGGAGAGAGAGAGAAAGAAAAAAGAGAGAGAGGGAGATTTGATAATAGCAGTAGTTGCAGTAATAATAATAATAATAATAATAATAATAATAATAAAGACGGATAGATAGAGAGAGAGAGAGAGATGAAGGGAGGGAAAGAGGGATGGAGGGAGAGAAAGAGAGAGAGGGAGAGAGAAATATTTAATAATAGATAGATAGAGAGAGAGAAAGAAAGAAAGAGAGAGAGAGGGGTAAGGTAGGAGGCAGTTGCTAATCCACAGGTACACCAGTTTATCTGTCGACTCCCACGGGACACCCTTCCTTCAAATCTCACTACACTCCTTCCCACACATCTATCTATTTATCTATCTCAGTATGTATCTATTTGTCTATTTATCTATATCTATCTCTATCTATCTGTCTATATATATCACTTTCTGTCTCTCAGTGTCTTTCTATCTATCTGTCTGTCTGTCTAACCAACTCACTGTCTGCCGAGTTACTGTATATTAATCTTTATCTTTCTATCTATCTGTCTATCCATCCATACGTCTATCTATCGGTTTATTTAGGGCAGGGCAGGGTAGGACATGGTAGGGTAGGGTAGGGTAGGACATGGTAGGGCAGGATTGGGTAGGACAGGACAGGGCAGGGCAGGGTAGGACATGGTAGGGTAGGGTAGGACATGGCAGGGCAGGGTAGGACATGGCAGGGCAGGGTAGGACATGGCAGGGCAAAACATGGCAGGGCAGGGTAGGACATGGCAGGGCAGGGTAGGACATGGCAGGGCAGGGTAGGACATGGCAGGGCAGGGTAGGACATGGCAGGGCAGGGTAGGACATGGTAGGGCAAGACATGGCAGGGCAGGGTAGGACATGGCAGGGCAAAACATGGCAGGGCAGGGTAGGACATGGCAGGGTAGGGTAGGACATGGCAGGGCAGGGTAGGGTGGGATATGGCAGGGTAGGGTGGGATATGGCAGGGTAGGACATGGCAGGGCAGGGTAGGACATGACATGGCAGGTCAGGGTAGGGTAGGACGGGACAGGGTATGTGAGGGGAGGGGGTGACCGGGGTACGATGGAGGGTAGGGTAGTGTTGGTGTGAAATGGCCAGTCCCGCTCTCTCCATACCATATTCTCTCTTCTACTCTCTTTTGCTCTCTTCTCTTTTTATTCTACTTGAAAACACACACCCCTATACTCTCCTAGACAGTCTCTCATTCTCCAGCCTCTACTTCATCCCTTCATCTCATCCTCAGCCTCCCCCTCCACCTCACATACACTCTCTTCACTTCCTCATTCGTCTGTCTGTCTCCACGTAACTCCACATGAACACACACACACTCCTTGTCAGTCTCTAATTTTCCATCCACATCCACTCCACAACGCTCCTTCACTTCCTTATTTGTCTGTCTGTCTCCATACATCGAGAATAGTAAAGAATTATATACAGAATAAATCGGTAAGATAGAGGTGTTTGGAGCTTCTTTGCTAACGAGGTAATAGGTGTGTGTGTGTGTGTGTGTGTGTGTGTGTGTGTGTGTGTGTGTGTGTGGTAAGGCAGATACGAAAAAGACAAATACATTCATACGTACATACCTTACATACATACACATCTATACACACACACACACACACACACACACACACGGGTAAGGTCAAGGTCAGGTCACAAGGGACGCCTTAATCTTTCTCCCTCCCCTCCTCTCTCTCTCTCTCTCTCTCTCTCTCTCTCTCTCTCTCTCTCTCTCTCACACACACACACACACACACACACACACACACACACACACACAGTATATGTATGTCAATATATCTATCTGTTCTTCCATACATACATCAATCCATCCATTTATCTATCCAGCTCTGTCTACTTTATCCATGGTATGTGTGTATGTGTATGTATGTATGTATGCTTTTTCCACGATATGTAAGTATGTATGTATGTATGCTTTCGTATGGTATGTATGTATGTATGTGTGTATGTATGCTTTTTCCATGGTGTGTGTGTATGTATGTATGTGTATGTATTTATGTATGTATGTATGCTTTTTCCCTGGTATGTATGTGTGTATGTATGTGTGTATGCTTTTTCCATAGCATGTATGTATGTATGTGTGTATGCTTTTTCCATGGTATGGATGTGTGTATGTACGCTTTTTCCATGGTGTGTGTATGTATTTATGTATGTATGCTGTTGCCATGGTATGTATGTATGTATGATTTTTCTATGGTGTGTATGTTTGGCCATGTGGAGAGGATGGAGGGTGAAAGACTGACGAAGAGAGTGTATGTGAGTGAGGTGGAGGGGGGAAGAGGGAGGGGGAGGCCGAGGATGGGGTGGAGAGGTATATGAGAGAGGGGGGTGTGAGTTGGGAGCAGGGCAGTGAGATGGCGGGGGACAGGGCGACTTGGAGGCGATTTGTTTGTGGCCACCCCAAACGGGATTGAGGCGTCTGGCAATAGATAGATAGAGTGTATGTGTGTATGTATGATTTTTCCATGGTACGTATGTGCGTATGTATGCTTTTTCCATGGTATGTATGTGTGTATGTATGCTTTTTCCAGGGTATGTATGTGTGTATGTATGCTTTTTCCAGGGTATGTATGTGTGTATGTATGCTTTTTCCAGGGTATGTATGTGTATGTATGCTTTTTCCAGGGTATGTATGTATGTATGTACGCTTTTTGTATGGTATGTGTAAGTATGTGTATGTTTTTTCCATGTTATGTATGTATATGTAAGTAAGTATATATCTATTTGTCTATCTATCTCTGTAAGTATTCCTCTAGCTAATATTCCCCTCTCTCTATATATATTCCTTGTCTCTCTCTCTCTCTCTCTCTCTATTCCTCGGTCTGTGTCTCCAGGTTGGCTTCAAGGGCTTCGGTTTACCAGCTGACCAGCTCAACAAAACCGTTCCCTTTGTGTACGAGGGGGAGGAGTACACCCTGCAACACGGGTCTGTTGTTATAGCGGCCATCACCTCCTGTACCAACACCAGCAACCCCTCTGTGATGCTGGGGGCAGGTGAGTGTGTGTGTCGTGTGTATGTGTAGAGTGTGTGTGTGTGTGTAGTGTGTGTACATAGTATGTGTCATGTGTGTGTGTGTGTGAGAGAGAGAGAGAGAGAGAAACAGACAGAAACATAGACAGAGAGAGAGAAAGGAGAAAAAGAGAGAGGGAGAGACAGACAGACAGAAAGAGAAGAAAGAAAAGAAATAGATAGCAAGTTCATTTTTCCATACAGGAGAGAGAGAGACAGACAGAAAGTTAGAGAGAGAGGGACAGACAGACAGACAGAGAGTGAGAGAGAGGGACAGACAGACAGACAGAGAGTGAGAGAGAGGGACAGACAGACAGACAGAGAGTGAGAGAGAGGGACAGACAGACAGAAGAAAGAAAAAAAGAACGATAGATAGCAGGTTCATTTTTCCATGCAGGAGAGAGAGACAGACAAGAGTGAGAGAGAGAAGGATGGACAGAGAGTGAGAAAGAGGGACAGACAGACAAACAGTGAGAGTGAGAGAGAGGGACAGAGAGAGAGAGAGAAAGAAAGAAAATAGAGTAAGTACAGATCAGTCATTCATTCACTTAGGTACATACTGGTCATTCATCCTCTTAGGTCTGCTAGCCAAGAAAGCCGTTGAATCTGGTCTCCGAGTGGCCTCGTACATCAAGACCTCGCTGTCTCCGGGGTCTGGCGTGGTCACTCACTACCTCCAGCACTCCGGCGTCACCCCATATCTCAACACCCTCGGCTTCACCATCGTCGGCTACGGCTGCATGACCTGTATCGGCAACTCCGGCCCCATACCAGAGGCCATCGTGGAGGCTATTGAGAAGGTGGGGTGGCGTGTGTGTGTGTGTGTGTGTGTGTGCTTGAGAAGGTTCGTAACGTCTATAGTGCAGTGTTTATATCGATTCATTTATTTTGTATATTTCGTATCATTTATAAGAGCTCGTGTGTGTGTGTGTGTGTGTGTGTATATATCTGCTTGATAAGGTTCCTAACATCTATAGTGCGTTGTTTATGTCGATTCACATATTTTGTATTTTTCGTATCATTTATAAAGGCTCCAGCTTGCTTTTGTGTGACGGCCTTGGTCACCTAATGGCTGCTCTCCACACAGCTTGATCTCTGGCTGCCTCGCTATTCAATGCCTTATCCCTGGGGTCACACTCTATAACCTCGTCCCAGTTTGTGTGTGTGTGTGTGTGTGAAGATGGAGGATGACAACTGGGTGTGGAGGGTAAGAGGTGTGAACGTCGAGGGTGGGGTTGTGAGAGGCAGACTGAGAAAACCTGGGATGAGGCCATAGAGTGTGACCTCAGGGATAAGGCACTGATTAGGGAGTCTGCCTGAGATCAAGCTGGATGGAGCCATTATAAACAATTCAAATGATACAGTAAGGTAGAATTTGAAGTACAGAGACCCATATCACTCCAGTCTCCAGAAAGTTTCATTTCATTCATTGCCAGACGCCATGTATCCCAAACGGGGTGGCCAAGGGCTTAGAGTTAATTGTTTTACAGGGAGGGGCACTAATCCTCCACCAACCCCACTTGACACGTAGGGAGAACGTTATGCCAACAGCATCTGGTGTTCCCAGGCGGTCACCCATCCAAGTACTAACCAGACCCAACATTGCTTAGTTATTCCAGTCAGCTTTATCCCCTAGAATGATTGACTCTATCAGATACATTTATGTGAAGCTGCAGAACGTGGTGAATGTTTTTGGCGCATCCGATAGAACCAGGATTCCAGGGGCTTGAATGGTGAGTGAATGGAAGTGTGGCCCATTGGACTGGGCAAATTTGGGCTGTCTGGACATTGCTACTCCTCACCCTGCCCTAGGATGGGAAAGGAGGCCCCGATGATGATGAGTGTTATTATTATTATTATTATTGTTACTATTATTATTATTATGATGATGATGATGATGATGAAAAGGTGAGTTATTCCAGTCAACCTCTTCCCTTAGAATGACCTGGTGTGCTGTGGTGTGCTGTCAGGGAATCGCAACTTTGAGGGCCGCATCCACCCCAACACACGCGCCAATTACCTCGCCTCTCCGCTCCTCGTCATCGCCTATGCCATCGCTGGGAGGGTCGATATTGACTTCGAGGTGGAGCCCATTGGTAGGTTTCGTTTCTATCTATCTGTCTATCTATCTACCCATGTCTTGTATGTCTGTGTATCTTTATCCGTTTATCTATCTGTCTGTCTGATGTCTCTCTCAGTCCATTCTTTATCTATCTGTGTCACTCTCTTTCTATCCTGTGCATGTCTCTGTCTGTCTGCCTGTCTCTCCATCCATTTATACATCTGTGTGTCTGTCAGTCTATCTCTATCCATTCTTTATCTATCTCTGTCAGTCCCTCTCTTCATTCTGTATCTATCTGGCTGTGTTAGTCTGCCTGTCTCTGCATCCATTTATATATCTATAGTGATGATGACAATAATAATAATAATGATATTGATGATGGTGACGATGCTAATAATAATGATGAAGATGACGATAATAATGATGATGACGATGGTGATAGTAATAATAATGATGATAACAGAGGTGAAAATAATAAAAATGATGATGACAGTGATAATAATAATAATAATAACGATGATTTTCCCTCCACTCTTCAGGCACAGGCAACGAGGGTAAGCCAGTGTACCTTCGTGACATCTGGCCAAGCCGTGGTGAAGTACAGCAAGTGGAGCAACAGCACGTCGTTCCAGCATTGTTCAGTGATGTTTACAAGCGCATCACCACCGGAAACACCCGCTGGAACAACCTCCAAGCGCCTGAAGGGACACTCTACCCGTGGGACCACAAATCAACCTACATCAAGAAGCCTCCATTCTTCGACGGCATGACCAAGGTTCGTAAAAAAATAAATGGCTGAGGACGAGGTGTTAGGGAGCGTCCTCAACCATACCCAAGACCAAAGTAGATAGATAATAGACGGAGAAACTAACGAATGCTATCTGTTACTCGTACTGCTACTATTATTATTATTATTATTGACTCTCGGATATGTTTATGTGAATCTATAGAACGTGGTGAATGTTTTTGGCATATACAATGGAGCCAGGATTCCGGGGGCTTGAGTGATGAGTGAATGGAAGCGTGGCCCATTGGACTGGGCAAATTTGGGCTGTCTGGACATTGCTACTCCCTACCCTGCCCTAGGGTGGGAAAGGAGGTCCCGATGATGATGATGATTACTGTTACTACTATTACTGCTACTGCTACTTCCACCACCACCACCACTATTATTATTATTATTATTATTATTATTATTTTTACAGGATCTGGCTAAACCCACCAGCATCACAGGGGCCTATGTGTTACTCAACTTGGGCGACTCCGTAACTACTGACCACATCTCCCCGGCAGGCTCCATCGCAAGAAACTCCGCCGCTGCACGATACCTGGCCTCTAGGGGGTGCGTATTGCTCTCTCACTCACTTTCTTACTATCTCCCTCACTCTCTTTCATTCTCGTACTCTGTCTTTCGCTCACGGTATCTCTCTGTCTTTTAGTCAGTCACTCATTCTCTTTTTCTGTTCCTCCTTTGCATGCAACTCAGATTGCAAGATGTCTGGCCTCTAGGGAATATTGCTCTCTCACTCTGTCACTTACTCACTCACTCTCGTCCCATTCGGGGGTGCGAAAGGGAGTCTAGATGATGAGGAGGAGGAGGTGCAGAAGGAGGAGGAGGAGGGGAAGGCGAATTGATGATTGATGAAAATGGAGGAGGAAAAGATGGAGATGATGAGGAGGAGGAGGATTGAAGATTTATGATGATAGTTTTGCTTCATATTCACCCTCCAATTCCATCTTAAATCCCTCTCAGTTCTCTCACTCACTTGCTCTCTCTTTCTCTCTCTCTCTCTCACTCTGTATTTCACACACACACACACACACACACACATTCTCCTCATTTTTCTAATAATACCCCTATGCACGCAGGCTCACCCCACGAGAATTCAACTCCTATGGATCGCGTCGTGGGAATGATGCTGTGATGGCGCGAGGGACCTTTGCCAACATTCGACTGCGCAACAAGTTCATCGGGAAGGCCGGACCGCGCACCATCCACATCCCAACAGGCGAGGAGGTGTGTAGCGAATTCTTGCTACCTATTCGTTCATATCGTATCATTCATAAAGGCTTCAGTTTGTCGGATCATTTATATTCATGTTGTATCATCTATAAACGCTCCAGCTTCCATGTGTCAGCCTTGGTCACCTAATGGCGGCTCCATGCTGCTTGATCTCTGGCAGCCTCCCTGTTCAGTGCCTTATCCCTGAGGTCACACACTATGACCTCATCCCAGGTCTTTTTCAGTCTGCCTCTCACAACCCTACCCTCAATGTTCACACCCCACACCCTCCACAACTCTCGTCCTCCATACCTCTCACCCTCCACACCCAGTTGTCATCCTCCATCCTCTGCTTGATCTCTGGCAGCTTCCCTTTTTCATATCCTTATACAAACATCCCTCAACTCCCTGCCTATCCCAAGTAAGGAGGATAGTGGGTTGCAGCTAAGTTATATGACAACAAAAACTATAATTATATCATCTTGTCTTCCTGTCTAGCTTGACATTCTCTCTCTCTCTCTCTCTCTCTCTCTCTCTCTCTCTCTCTCTCTTTCTCTTTCCCTTTCCCTAGCTCTTTGCTTGACATCCCTCTCGTCCCACCAGCTTGACGTGTTTGATGCTGCCGAGCGTTATCGGGACGAGGGCCAGCCTGTCATCATCCTGGCCGGGAAGGAGTATGGATCCGGGTCGTCACGCGATTGGGCTGCCAAGGGACCATTCCTGCTGGTGAGAGACTAACTAGGAGAGTGTGAGGGAGTGGGAGACTGAGGATGTGATGAGAGGAGAGTGAAAGGCTAACTAGGAGAGTGTATGTGAGGGAGGGAATGAGTGGAGAGGGAGAGACTAACTAGGAGAGTGTATGTGAGGGAGGGGGAGACCTAGGATGAGATGGAGGGAATGAGAGGAAAGTGAGAGACTAACTAGGAGAGTGTATGCGAGTGAGGTGGAGGGGGGGAGAGGGAGGGGGTGAACCAGGATGAGATGGAGGGATGGAGTAGAAAGGTATATAGGGGAAAGGGATGAAAGTTGGCTATAGATGATGATGATAATAATGATGATGATGATGATGAAGAAGAAAACGATGATGATAATAATAATAATAATAATAATAATGATTTACGTTTCCAGGGTGTACGTGCAGTGATCGCCGAGTCCTACGAACGCATTCACCGCAGCAACTTAGTCGGGATGGGTATAATTCCACTCCAATATCTCCCTGGCCAGACCGCAGACACCCTCGGCCTTACTGGCAGGGAGAAGTTTACCATTGACCTGCCTGACACCCTCAAGACTGGCCTGACCCTGACTGTCAAGGTGCATATAGCGGCAAAAAGTTTATCTGTTTATCTATGTGTCTATCTATCCATTAAGCACACCACTATAATGATGATATAATGGTGACTATAATGATAATAATGGTAATGATGAAAAGTTTGTCTATCTGTCTACTTGTGTGTCTGTCTGTCTTCTTATGGCAGGGCAGAATGAGGAGAGAAACCTGTACTTTACACAGGAAAAGGCTTTCACCTGAGAGTCCCGGGTTCAATTCCCAGCATAGCGGTAATATATTGGATGATTCTTCCTGTGTAAAGTACCCGTGCGTACAGTACAGGTTTCTCTCATCATTCTGACTTGCCATAAGTGCTTGGGATAGATTAAGAGCATCTACTTGCCCGAGAGTCAAATGGCCACCCCGTACGGGATTATGGCGTCTGGCAGTGGATAGATAGATAGATTTTTCCTGTACAGGTTTCTTTCCTCAGTAATAATGATGATGGCAATAATAATAATTGTTTTTATTCGCAGGCGGATGATAAAGCATTTGACACCATCATGCGTTTTGACACAGACGTAGAGCTGACCTACTTCCGTCATGGAGGAATTCTCAACTACATGATCCGCAAGATAGTCAACCCTGCCTCTGTGTAAGATAAGAGGTAGAGATAGGGAGAGAGAGTTAGAGATAGTGGGAGGAAGAGAGATAGTGTGTGTGAGAGAATTTGGGGTAGGGTGTGAGAGAGAGTGGGATGATTTAGTGTGAGTGGTATCATTTGCAAGACTCAACCCGGCCTCTGTTTAAGATGAGAGAGAGAGAGAGATAGGGTGATTTGCAAGATTGACAAACCAGTATCTGTGTAAAGTTAGAGAGAGAGTTTGAGATAGTGGGAGAGACTGTAAGGTAGAGAGAAAATGTGAAGTATAGAGTAAGAGATAGAAATAGTGTGAGAAAGAGAGAGAGAGAGAGAGTCTGAGAAAGATGTGAGTTAGAGAGTGAGAGAGAGTAAGATAGATCAGTAGAGTGAGAGAGAGAGAGAATCTGCTTGTAACTTGAATGGTGTGTAAATGAGAGTAGCCAGTTTAACAAGGCATGCTGTAGGTAGCTTACATAATTCTGTTGATGATGATGATGATGATAAGGAGGAGGAGGAGGATAGGGAGGAGGATAATGAAGATGATGATGAGATGGAAGATGATAAAACGATGATGGTGATGTCTGTTATGCACAACATGTTCGCTTGTCACCGAGAAGTGACATTGGACCCTCTTAACCCTCTCGTTACTGGACAACACAGGCTGCGTCATCCTGGCTTACAGGAAACCATTAGGCTTGTCACTCAATGTAAAGCCACCTGAAAAGGAAAGAAGAGTAATAAAAAGTGACAGGAAAGATGGGAGAAATAGGAAGAGAGGAGGACAGACACAGAAAAAGAATGATAAAGGTGAAGGAAGAACTAGGCTGCACTACATCAAGTGAGTGGATGATGGTGAGAAATAGGACGAAGAGGACAGACTGAAAAATATTGATAAAGGCAAAGGAAGAAGTAGGCAGTATTACATCAAGTGAGTGGATGATGGTGAGAGCAGTAGGACAAGAAGAGGACAGGCAGAGAAATAGGAAGAGAGGAGGACAGACATAAAGAATAAAAGTGAAGGAAGAAGTAGGCAGCGCTACATCAAGTGAGTGGATGATGGCCACCAACACCTACCACCAAAGTTAAGATGTAATATGGAGGATAAATCACAAAGAAGCAAGTTTTAAGAGCCTTCGTATAGCACCAGAAACACCACTATACTTCATTCCAATAATTTTAAGTTTGGGGTAACCTGCCTTGACAACATTAATGCAGTTATTATTATTATTATTATTATTATTATTATTATTATTATTGGACATGTGGAGAGAATGGAGAATGAAAGACTGACTAAGAGGGTGTATGTAGGTGAAGTGAAAGGAGGGGGAGGCCAAGGATGAGGTGGAGGGATGGAGTTGAGAGGTATATGAGGGAGAGGGGAGTGAGCTGGGGGGAGGGCAGTCAAATGTTGGGTGACAGCGACTTGGAGGCGTTTTGTCTGCGGCCACCCATTGCGGGATTAGGGCGTCAGGCTATAGATAGATAGATAGATTATTATTATTATTATTATTATTATTATTATTATTATTATTATGGAAGTTAAGAAGTCACTGCATGATAGTATTGTGATCCCTACCCTGACGTATGGAAGCAAGGCGTAGACCTTGCAAGAGGGGAACAAGTCAAGAGTGAGAGCAGTGGAAATAAGTTACTTGAGAGGAGCATGTGGAGTGACGTGGAGGGACAGGTTGACGAATGAAGAAGTGAAGGAACGTTGTGGGGTGGATGTGGATGTGGTTGAAAAGATTAGGAGAAATACACTGAGGTGGTTTAGACATGTGGAGAGGATGGAGAATGAAAGACTGACTAAGAGGGTGTATGTAGGTGAGGTGGAGGGAGGGAGAGGGAGGGGTAGACCAAGGATGAGGTGGAGGGATGGAGTTGAGAGGTATATGAGGGAGGGGGGGGTGAGTTGGGGGGAGGGGAGTCAAATGGTGGGTGACAGAGTGACTTGGAGGCGTTTTGTCTGTAGCCACCCTTTGCGGGATTAGGGTGTCAGGCTATAGATAGATAGATAGATAGATTATTATTGCTCTCTCCTGGTGGCTCAGTGGAGATGTGTGTTTATTGATCATTTAAATTGGGTGTGGAGGGTGAGAGGCAGACCAAAAAAGACCTGGCACTGAATGAGGAGGCTGCCAGAGATTGAGCAGTGGGTAGAGGGTGGAGGATGACAAATGAGTGTGGGGAGAGAGTGGTGTGAACATCAGGGGTGGGGTGGTGAGAGGCAGACCAAAAAAAAGATGTAGGATGAGGTCATAGAGTTTGACCTCAGGGATAAGGGACTGAATTGGGAGGCTGCCAGAGATCAAGCAGCGTGGAGAGGATGGAGGATGACGACTAGGTGTGAAGGGTGAGGGGCATGGAGGACAAGAGGTGTGGAGGATGAGAGATGTGAAGGGTGAGAGGTGTGGAGGGTGAGGGTAGGGTTGTGAGAGGCAGACTGAAAAAGACCTGGGACGAGGTCATAGAGTGTGACCTCAGGGAAAAGGCGCTGAACAGGGAGGCTGCCAGAGATTGAGCAGCATGGAGAGGATGGAGGATGACGACTGGGTGTGGAGGGTGAGGGTAGGGTTGTGAGAGGCAGACTGAAAAAGTCCTGGGACGAGGCCATAGAGTGTGACGTCAGGGATAAGGCACTGAACAGGGAGGCTGCCAGAGATCAAGCAGCATGGAGAGCCGCCATTAGGTAACCAAGGCTGACGTTGTGAGAATAAAAATAAAAATAATAATAATAATAATAATAATTGCATCATGTTGCAGAGGGAGTGAAGATGATTTTTAGTATTGCTGTTGTTGTTGTTTGTTTGTTTTTATGTGTGGGAATAGGGGCGTGGTGAGGGTTGGATTATTATTATTATTATTATTATTATGATTGTCATTACTACTACTACTACTGCTACTACTTATTACTATCATTATTTTTATTATTATTATTACGACTACTACTACTGCTATTATTATTGTTATTATTATTATTATTATTATTATTATTACTGTTATTACTGCTACTACTACTACTGTTGTTATTATTATTATTATTATTATTACTTTTATCACCTGGCCATCTAGCCTCAACTGTACGCCTCACAGAATACCAGATAAATAGTCTACCTCTACTGCAGTATATTGGCATCTCCCTTAACACATTCTTCATTGCAATTCGTTCACGTGGATGTATATTGTTACTGTCATAGTTCGAAAAAGGGACTGGAGTGCTGCCAGAGATTGAGCGGCCATGGTCTACTGTACTGTTGGGATAAGGGACTGAATTGCTGCCAGAGATCGAGCAGCCATCGTCTACTGTACTGTCATAGTTGGGATAAGAGACTGGATTGCTGCTAGAGATTGAGCAGCAGCATGGCATGTCATTTTATATATTACCCTGATGCAAATAGGTGACATGTGAAGTGGAAGCTCCCTAACACCTTTTCCTAAGTGATTTATTTTGCTGAATGAATGACTGAAGGGAAACTGCTTGTGGAAATCATCTGGAAGATCCTTAACACCTTTTTGTAAGTGGTTTATTTTGCCAAAGGAATGAATGTGGGAAAACTGCTTACGTAAATCATCAGGAACCTCCCTAACACCTTTTCCTAAGTGATTTATTTTTCTGAAGGAATGACTTAGGGAAAACTACTCATGTAACTCATCAGGAAGCTTCCTAACACCTTTTCCTAAGTGATTTATTTTTCTGAAGGAATGACTTGAGGAAAACTACTCATGTAACTCATCAGGAAGCTCCCTAACACCTTTTCCTAAGTGGCTTATTTTGCTGAAGAGAGGAAATAAGGAAAACCACTCATGGAAATCATCAGGAAGCTCCCTAACACCTTTTCCTAAGTGATTTATTTTTCTGAAGGGAGGAATCAAGGAAAACTGCTCACACAAATCATCAGGAAGCTCCCTAACGCCTTTTCCGAAGTGATTTATTTTGCTGAAGAGAGGAATCGAGGAAAACTGCTCATTTCAGTCATCAGGAAGCTCCCTAACACCTTTTCCTAAGTGATTTATTTTGCCTTTATACTGTAGTAGTTGTAGACTAGTTTATACAGGGTTGTTCAATATGTGTACTCACTAGAAATGCAGCTGATTGTATATTGTGTGTTGCTGGGAACGGCTTGGTCTGCCGGTGTGGGCGTAGGAAATTAGTAAATGATGCAGGAGAGACACTGATAACACCCACTGACACACCCACACTCATTCATATCCTACACCCAAGCCCACACCAGCAGACAGGGCCATCCAGAGACCAGGAGACAACCTTGTATATCCGTTAAACCATATAACCATTATTTTTTATCCTGATTAAGAAGAATAAATCAATAAAGAGCAGGTGTTTGACGTAGGGATTTCAGAAACGTAATATCTAGTTTTTGAAAATAAAAGAGTTTTTACTGAAAGAATATTATTGTCATCCTATTTATGTGTTTATTGTACTGCATGATATTTTGGCTTTGTGGCTGTGGATCGGATTAATAGATTGCCTGATAGATAGATGGATAGATACATACATACAGATATATACCATGCATTGTAATTCTACCCTGCTTGATAGATAGACAGATAAATTGATACCATGCATTGTAATTCCACTCAGATAGATAGAGATTTATACCATGCCTACTTATTTCACTCTGCTTGATAGACAGACAGATAGATATATACCATGCATTTTAATATCACTACATTCACACATACAAGATCTGTTTTGAAAGTATCCGATCTTAGGTTGTAAAAAAATAAATAGCTCACCTGTTGTGCTAGGACACTAATCTCCCTCAAGGTCGATCCCTTTTGCCTTGACACACGTAGCCCAGCATTCTTCAGACGGCCCCAAGCAGTTTTCAAATTCGGTTTTCGGTTTCTCCTGCTGCTACATCATCATATTTGTCGTGGTCTTATCTCCAGCGTTCTTCACACGGCCCCAGACAGTTTTCAGAGTCGGTTTTCGGTTCCTCCTGCAGCTGCTTAGCCACATTCATCGTGGTCTCGTCTCGTATCAACGTTGCTTAAGACGGTGTGCAAATCACGACGGTGTGCAAATCATGATCCAAACTTTGTGAAGACTTGTAATAATGTCCCTCTGCCCCTACTGTGGGCCGGAAGAGGATAAGATAACCCCCTGTCATCTACTGTACTGTGTGAAGACTGTTATCACTGGGGATGAGACTTTGGTGTACAGGTACGACCCAGAAACCAAAGCACAGTTGTCCCAGTTGATGCATGCTGGGTCACCTTGGCCAGAGAAAGCATGACAGATCTGGAGTGAGGTGAAATGTACCTTACTCACATGTTGACAGCTTTTTTTTACGATTACCGTGGGGTTGTGCATCACGAATACGCACCAGAAGATCGAACTGCCAACAAACATTACTACTTTGACGTAATCCGTTGTCTTCACGATGCAGTTCGTTGGAAGACACCAGACCTTTGGAAGACGGCAAGTTGGAAGCTGCACCACAACAACGCCCCAGCCCATTCTTCTCAACTGATTCAGGAATTCCTGGCCGAACACAACATCCTGCAGGTCTGGCCGGCTTCCTACTCCCCAGACACGGCTCCGTTCGACTTGTGGTTATCCCCCAAGACCAAAATTCCCCCGAAGGGTCCCCGATTTGAGACGAGAGAAGAGACCACAACAAATACGACGAAGCAGCTGCAGGAGATACCGAAAACCGACTCTGAAAACTGTTTGAGGCCGTGTGAAGAACGCCGGGGTACGCGTGTCGAGGCAGAAGGGACCAACCCTGAGGGGGATTAGTGTCCTAGCACAACAGGTTAGCTATTTATTTTTTTAGAGCCTAAGATCAGATACTTTTGGAACAGACTTTGTAGATAGATAGACGGATAGATATTTGTACTATGCGTAATCTCACTAACTTCACATCATACACTCTAATCTCAACTATTTCAAAGCTCACTTCATTCTCAGCTCACTAATTCTAAGCTTACTATTAATTCTGATCTCACATTCTAATTTTGAGTTAATTATAGTTGCAGATTGAGGAAATAGGAAGAATTGAGCAGGTTTGAAGGAGAGAGAAGAGAGAGGGACATGCTTCAGAGGATAGGAGAGGTAGGTGCTGAGAGGTGGAGTAGGTAGAGAGAACTCCCTAACACCTTTTCCAAAGTGGTTTGTTTTGCTTAGTACACCTTCCTGTCCTCTGTTACATAAATTCCTCCAGTATCACCACACACTGCGTAAAGCTCCCCAACATCTTTACCTAAGCAATTTATTTTGTTTATTACACCTTACTGTCCTCTTCTGTGTTACGTAAATCCTTCCAGTACTACCAAATGCTGCGTAAAGCTCCCAAACACCTTTTCTTAAGTGATTTGTTTTGCTTAATACACCTTACTGCCCTCCTCTGTTACATAAGTCCTTCCACCATCACCACACACTGCATAAAACTCCCCATATTTTCCTGAGCAATTTATTTGGTTTATTACATCTTACTCTCCTCTTCCGTGTTGCATAAATCCTTCCCCAATCACTATACTCTGCTCAGTCCCTACACCCCGGGGGTTTTCCGATGTTGCACGCTCCTCCCTACGGGGGATATCCGCGATGGAAAAAAATACCGTTACTTCCAACCCTAAAATCAGCCAAACTATAACAGCTGAGAAGAAATTAAAGACACATAAGACTCAACAACTCTTCCTCTTTCAAATGAAAGTATTCCCAGGTCTCCAGCTGGTGCCGTCGATGAGTAAGGATAAGTTAAAGTTCAAAGGGTGGCGGGAACACGCTTGCGGCTGTACACATCAACTGGCATTACTCCGCACCCAATATTGTGACGGCTGTACATGTCAGCCGGCGTGTAGGGGTTAAAGCTCCCAATCATCTTTTCATAAGCAATTTATTTTGCGTATTACACCTTGCTGCCCTCTTCCATTACATAAATCCTTCCAGTATCACCATACTCTGCATAAAGCCCCTTAACATCTTTTCCTAAGAAGTTTATTGTGTTTAATATGCCTTACTGTCCTCTGTATTATATAAATCCTTCCAGTATCACTGTACTCTGCATACAGCTCCCTAACCTTTTTTCCCAACTGATTTCTTTTGGTTATGACACCTTACTGTCCTCGTCTGTGCAACATAAATCTTTCCAACATTTGCAGACTGCATAAAGCTGTCAAACACCTTTTCCTAAGTGATTTATTTTGGTTATTACACTTTACTGGCCTCCTATGTTACATAAATTCTTCCAATATCACCATACTCTACATATATAACATACAAAAGGATATTAACCAGTCATATCCAACAATAAGTCACTAAGGAAGAGGTGCTGGGGAGAATATCAGCCAGAGATAGATTGATATTACTTTTAGCTCAGTTGTGGTAGTTATTTTTTTATGTAGCTCCTGCCTGTGTGCCTGAGCGGACCCATTAAGCACAGGTAAGTGTTTCTCTTGGTCCATCCTACAGCACATACACAGTGTAGGAATCCAGAGCCCCCAGTGTGTGTGGACTGCAGGTTAAAATTTCCTACTACATTTCACAGTTTTGAGGGATAAGCAGGGAATGGAGGGACGTTTTGCCTCGTTATATCAGTGCCACCACTTGAAGTCATCCATCTGGCACCAGGGAAAAATAATTGGCACTTTTGGAATGGTTCAGGCAGCTGGTGTGGGCGTGGGTGTGATAGTGGGAATGGGAAATGAATGATGCAGGGTAGGCACTGATAGACAGACGAGGTGGAGAGGTAAAGTACATGCATAAAGGGTGTGTGTGTGTTGGAGAAAAGGCAGCCTGATGGAGGACAAGGTGACATAGAGGCTATACAAGGAGGTACAGTGCATTTCTAGCCACCCAAAAAGGAATTAAGGCGTCTGGCTATAGATAAATACGTAGACAATTTAAGAAAAGGGTGAGGCACGGGTTAATGGCTATATGCAACCCATGTAGCTTGAATAAGGGACAGTTTTTAATCGTACGAGTTAGATAAAGCCTTCATTGACCTCTTAAACACGATAAGTCTCCCTGATGTGGATAAAATCAATTGTAATTAGCAAAAATAGGTGACGCCATCGTAAGGTATCGTAATAGAGTCGGGGGAAACGTATGGTTGTACAATAAATCTCAGCTTTCCCCTTTAAATAAGAGTCAGGTAAGTAAAATATGAAACTGTTGTATGACAGGATAGAGGATTAATCCAGAAAGTAGTGAAAATACAGTGCTAAAGCCAAAAGTCTCTCCTAAACGTTGGAAGGAGCCTCGCGTTCCAATAATGGCGGTGGCTTCAGTTTAAGGAATCACCGTTTTTACATCGTATTTTCCTAATTGATTTATTTACAGAGGCAGTGGAGTAAAGAATTTATAATTTTCAATAACCAAATCGTTGTATAGGCTCTCCATTTTTTTTATTTGTGAGAAAAAGACTATGGTTATACTTTTTAGAAGAACGGTCCTCAGATGAGTTTCTCTTGAGCAAGTGTCCGTGAGTGTAGTGCAATGTCGGAGATTTAAATTGTCCTCACTGCTTCATTATGAGGTAAATATGGCCGCCAGTTACTGTAATGATGTTTGAATTATTCGTGGTCATTTTGGTGGTAATTATGGCAGCAGGAATGATAAATATTGTGAGAAAAGTGTAATTGTCTTGGTGACGCCTTGGTAGCGATGTCTCAGGTGCGGGAAATGTCGGTGATTTCATTTCGTCCTGCTGGCTTTATTTTAAGATATTCATGGCCGCCATTGAAGGTAGTAATGCTTCAAATATTGGTGCATTTTCTGGTAATGGCTCCAGGTGTGTAAATAATAGTCATTGGGGATAATTTTGATGGTAATTATGGCGGTGATTGGCTGGGACGTCGCAGGTAAGATTGATGTCGGAGTTGGAAATTTACCTGCGAACATTATTTTACGGCTAATATTGACGCCATTTACCGCATTGATGCCTGAAATATTAATAGATTTTTGGGTAATGGCCATAGTAGGTTAATATTAGGCATTGATGAGAATTTTGATAATATTTGTCAAGGAAATAGCAGGTAGCGTATCATAGATGAACTCTGACCTCAATTTCCAAACCGGTGCAGATATTCCCAAATCAAAATCCCGTCTAATTAAGTTATTAAATATTATAGACGCGTTTGAGGTGTATGAATATTTCTTTTTAATATTTATTTTTAACATTGGGTAATATTTTTGAGTTTTTTTCAGGGTATTAATGTTTTCTGGGTATTAATGTTTTCTGGGTATTAATGTTTTCTGGGTATTTCAGTGGTAGGGCATAAGAAATCCGATATTTCCTTAACCGTCTCGGAAATTTCAAGATCTTTCAAAGTCATGTATTGAATGAGACAAACTGTAGGTGCCTTTTGACAGCTCGTAACGCCTTTCCCTTTGCGATTTATCCTGCATAGGCCTATTATTATTGTATATTATCCTCATTTCTCTTATTGAGGCGAGTTTTGTGAGGAATGAAGGTTTGAAATACTGTATATTAGACAGATCGAATGTGGATATGAGTTCGCAAAGCCTGTCCCATTGCGATTTATTTTTATTATTCCATATTATCCTCGTGTATAAGTGTTTGAAATATATTTGACATTGTAGGTGGATTTGAGTTCGCAATGCCTGTCTCCTGGTGATTTATTCTTATAATTCCTTATTATCCTCGTGTGTAATAAATATTTTAAGTTTATAAGACAGATCGAAGGTGGATTTGAGTTCGCAATGCCTGTTCCCTTGTGATTTATTTTTATTCATTATGATCCTCATGTATATTATTGATATAAAATGTGGCGCTGTTTAAACGATATAGCCTAAATAACAGCTTAAAGGAATATTAATGTGTAATTCGAAAAATAAATCGCTTAGGAAAAGGTAGTAAGGCCTCATTGCAATTTTCTTTTGTTTTTATAGATTTGTGTATGACACGTAGGCCTATTCTCGTCATTTAAGGAAGCTCCCTAACACCTCTTCTTAAGCGATTTATTTTGCTTATTACACCCTGCTGTCTTCTGTGTTATTTAAATTCTGTATTCTGTTAAGGAAGCTCCCTAACACCTCTTCTTAAGCGATTTATTTTGCTTATTACACCGTGCTGTCGTCTGTGTTATTTAAATCATTCTAATATCACCATGCACTTCGTAATTAACGTACAAGCGTATATTAACTAACCATATCCAAGAATAAATCGCTAAGGAAGAGGTTTTAGGGAGCCTGTGTGTGTGTGTGTGTGTGTGTGTGTGTGTGTGTGTGTGTGTGTGGACTGCAGGTTATAAAATCCTGTTATATTTCATCATCTTTTGAGGGATAGGCAGGGAATGGAGGGACGTTTTGCCTCGTTATATCAGTGCCACCACGTGAAGGCATCCATCTGGCACCAGGGAAAAATAATTGGCACACTTGGGATGGTTCAGGCAGCTGGTGTGGGCGTGGGTGTGATAGTGGGAGTGGGAAATGAATGATGCAGGGTAGGCATTGATAGACAGACGAGGTGGAAAGGTAAAGGACATGCATAAAGGGTGTGTGTGTTGGAGAAAAGGCAGCCTGATGGAGGACAAGGTGACATGGAGGCTATACAAGGAGGTACAGTGCATTTCTAGCCACCCAAAAAGAAATTAAAGCGTCTGGTTGTAGATTAATACGTAGACGATTTAAGAAAAGGGTGAGGCACGGGTTAATGGCCATATCCAACCCTTGTAGCTTGAATAAAGGACAGTTTTTAATCATAAGAGTTAGATAAAGCCTTCATTAACCTCTTAAACACGATAAGTCTCCCTGATGTGGATAAAATCAATTGTAATTAGCAAAAATAGGTGACGCCATCGTAAGGTATCGTAGAGTCGGGGGAAAACATATGGTTGTACAATAAATCTCAGCTTTCCCCTTTAAATAAGAGTCAGGTAAGTAAAATATGAAACTGTTGTATGACAGGATAGAGTATTAATCCAGAAAGTAGTGAAAATACAGTGCTAAAGCCAAAAGTCTCTCCTAAACGTTGGAAGGAGCCTCGCGTTCCAATAATGGCGGTGGCTTCAGTTTAAGGAATCACCGTTTTTACATCGTATTTTCCTAATTGATTTATTTACAGAGGCAGTGGAGTAAAGAATTTATAATTTTCAATAACCAAATCGCTGTATAGGCTCTCCATTTTTTTTATTTGTGAGAAAAAGACCATGATTATATTTTTTAGAAGAACGGTCCTCAGATGAGTTTCTCTTGAGCAAGTGTCCGCGAGTGTAGTGCAATGTCGGGGATTTAAATTGTCTTCACTGCTTCATTATGAGGTAAATATGGCCGCCAGTTACTGTAATGATGTTTGAATTATTCGTGGTCATTTTGGTGGTAATTATGGCAGCAGGAATGATAAATATTGTGAGAAAAGTGTAATTGTCTTGGTGACGCCTTGGCAGCGATGTCTGAGGTGCGGGAAATGTCGGTGATTTCATTTCGTCCTGCTGGCTTTATTTTAAGATATTCATGGCCGCCATTGAAGGTAGTAATGCTTCAAATATTGGTGCATTTTCTGGTAATGGCTCCAGGTGTGTAAATAATAGGCATTGGGGATAATTTTGATGATAATTATGGCGGTGATTGGCTGGGACGTCGCAGGTAAGATGGATGTCGGAGTTGGAAATTTACCTGCGAACATTATTTTACGGGTAATATTGACGCCATTTACCGCATTGATGCCTGAAATATTAATAGATTTATTGGGTAATGGCCATAGTAGGTTAATATTAGGCATTGATGAGAATTTTGATAATATTTGTCAAGGAAATAGCAGGTAGCGTATCATAGGTGAACTCTGACCTCAATTTCCAAACCGGTGCAGATATTCCCAAATCAAAATCCCGTCTAATTAAGTTATTAAATATTATAGACGCGTTTGAGGTGTATAAATATTCCTTTTTAATATTTATTTTTAACATTGGGTAATATTTTTGAGTTTATTTCAGGGTATTAATGTTTTCTGGGTATTAATGTTTTCTGGGTATTAATGTTTTCTGGGTATTAATGTTTTCTGGGTATTAATGTTTTCAGGGTATTAATGTTTTCTGGGTAGTTCAGTGGTAGGGCATAAGAAATCGGGTATTTCCTTAACCGTCTCGGAAATTTCAAGATCTTTCAAAGTCATGTATTGAATGAGACAAACTGTAGGTGCCTTTTGACAGCTCGTAACGCCTTTCCCTTTGCGATTTATCCTGCATATTGTTTTGTAATCTGTATTATCCTCATTTTTTCTTATTGAGGCGAGTTTTGTAAGGAATAAAGGTTTGAAATACTGTATATTAGATTGAATGTGGATATGAGTTCGCAATGCCTGTCCCCTTGTGATTTATTCCTGTTATTCTGTATTATCCTCATGTGGTGTTATTATTATTATTATTACTACTATTATTATTGTTGTTATTATTATTTATTAGCCTCATGTATAATAAATGAAATAATTGACACTGTAGGTGGATTTGAGTTCGCAGTGCGTGTCTCTTGGTGATTTATTCTTATTATTCCTTGTAATCCTTATGTATAATGAATGTTTGAAATATATTAGACATTGTAGGTGGATCTGAGTTCGCAATGCCTGTCTGCTTGTGATTTATTTTTGTTATTATCCTCCTGTATGTTATTCCGCAATGCCTATTCGCTTGTGATTTATTTTTATTCCTTATTATCCTCATATATATTATGATATAATATGTGGCGCTATTTAAACGATATGAATAACAGCTTAAAAGAATATTAATGTGTAATTCGATAAATAAATCGCTAAGGAAGAGGTATTAAGGCCTCTGTGCAATTTTCTTTTGGTAATAGATTTGTGTGTGACCTGTATTCTGTTAAGGAAGCCCCCTAACACCCCTTCTTAAGCGATTTATTTTGCATATTACACCCTACTGTCTTCTGTGTTATTTAAATTCTGTATTCTGTTAAGGAAGCCCCTTAACACCTCTTCTTAAGCGATTTATTTTGCTTATTACATCCTAATATCACCATCACTTCATACTTAACGTACAAGCGTATATTAACTGTCCATATCCAAGATTAAATCAGTAAGGGAGAGGTGTTAGGGAGCTTCCTTCCCCGACGTGAATACGTGTGTGTGTGTGTGTGTGTGTGTGTGTGTGTGTGTGTGTATTTGTTTGCTTGTGTGTATGTGTGTTTGTGTATGTTTTGTTTGTTCGTGTGTATATTTGTGTGTGTGTGTGTGTGTGTGTGTGTGTGTGTGTGTGTGTGTGTGTGTGTTCAATATAATGGTCACGAGTTTTAATTTTTATTGTTAGTAAATTGTGTGTATACCTCTGTGTGCATGTATGTGCGTACGGTGTTTCAGAGTGATACATTTTTTAACATGTAAGTATGTGTGTGTAATTATGTTTGAGTTTGTGTGTGTGTGTGTGTATTTTTGTTTGCCTGTGTATTTCTTTATGTGTGTATGCGTGTTTGTGTATGTTTTGTTTGTTCGTGTGTATATTTATGTGTGTGTGTTTGTGTATGTATTTCTTTGTGTATGTGTGTGTATGTTGTGTATGTGTTTTGTTTATTTCTGTGTGGTTGTATGCGTACAGTGTTTCAGAGTGATTTTCTTTAGCATATGTAAGTATGTGTGTGTTTGAGTTTGTGTGTGTGTGTGTGTGTGTGTGTGTGTGTGTGTGTCTGTGTCTGTGTCTGTGTGTTTACTTTGTGTGTTTGTGTATTTCTTTGTGTATGTGTACACAGGGGGGTCCGATGTGTTTCATACTGAACCACCTGGCTGTCTCGCTAGGGTTGGTAAGCCTGACAGTGGGTGAGTTGCCAAATAGGACGAGGTAGAAATATGCATGGGAGAAGCAATGGCTATAGTTTATAATAAATATGCAACAAACACACGCAGGGATACCAATGGAGGAGGCTGGTATCAAAAACCTTCATTCGTGTGTCATTTTATATCGCGCAGAAAGTGTAACGATAGTTTTTTTGTTGTGTGTACATTGAGGTAGTTTGGCCATGTGGAGAGGATGGAGGGTGAAAGACTGACGGAGAGAGTGTATGTGAGTGAGGTGGAGGGGGGAAAGAGGGAGGGGGAGGCTGAGGATGAGATGGAGGGATGGGGTGGAGAGGTATATGAGCGAGGGGGGTGTGAGTTGGGAGCAGGGCAGTGAGATGGCGGGGGACAGGGCGACTTGGAGACGATTTGTTTGTGGCCACCCCAAACGGGATTGAGGCGTGTGACAATAGATAGATAGATAGATAGTGACCATTGTGCGCTTTTGTGTGTATTTGTTTATGTATGTGTATGTCAGTTTTTGTTTTGTGTTCGTATGTGTGTGTGTGTGTGTGTGTGTGTGTGTGTGTGTGTGTGTGTGTGTGTGTGTGTGTGTGTGTGTGTTTGAGTGTATATTTCTTTGTGTATGTTTTGTTTGTGTATTTCTTTGTTCATGTGTTTTTTGTCTGTGTATTTATGTGTGTATATTGCGTTCGTTTGTATTATGTATGTGTTGTTTGTGTGTATTTCGTTGTGTATGTGTTTATGTATGTTTTTTTGCATGTGTGTATTTGTTTGTGTGATTTGTGTGTGTGTGTGTGTGTGTGTGTGTGTGTGTGTGTGTGTGTGTTTACTTTGGGTTTGTGTATATTTCTTTGTATGTGTACATTGTGCGCTTTTGTGTGTATTTATGTATATGTCAGTTTGTGTGTGTGTGTGTGTGTGTGTGTGTGTGTGTGTGTGTGTGTGTGTGTGTGTGTGTGTGTGTGTGTTTTCAATATAATTCACGATTTTGTATTTGTATTTATAGGAAATTCTTTAATATATCCTAGAATGTCAGTTTTTACAAGAGACTTATATCCTTCAGACTTAACATTGGCATACCGTTCTACCTCTTCCATAGCACTTCTTCGTGACTAGCATTGTATTCTAGCCTTTATTGTTACTCTCCAGCGTTTGAGAGAGAGAGAGAGAGAGAGAGAGAAGGCAATTTTAGGCCAGGTTAGGATAAAAGGAGGATAGTGAGGCCTTTACTTGCACATTATTGTTATTATCTATTCATCGTCCAATCCTGTGTTTCCCCAGGAGGGCCGTAGGAGCCCGGGGCTAGGCAAGTTGGTCCTGACATTTGAGTGACCAGCCTCGCTCATCCCATTATTATTATTATTATTATTATTATTATTATTGTTGTTGTTGTTATTGATACTACTACTACTACTACTACTACTACTAGTGTTATTCTGCTGCTGCTACTACTACTACTACTACTGTTATTCTGCTGCTGCTACTACTACTACTACTACTACTACTACTGTTATTCTGCTGCTGCTACTACTACTACTACTACTGTCTTTCCGTCAGTACCTGTATGAATCAACCAGTCTTTCTAAATCTATCTATTTATCTATCTATCTGTCTATCTTTTTCACTGCTTCCATACTTCTGACCAACCCTGTAGAGGACATAGTGATAGGGAAGCAGTGAAAAAGATAGATAGATAGATAGATAGATAGTAAGTAAAGTATTTTTTATTCGAGACACAAAGTTCACCCATCTCCCCAAATTTCGTGACACCTCGATCCACACTAGAGGACCCGGGTTCGTATCTCGGAAGGTCCCTAACACCACTTCTTGACCGATTTATTTTATGGATTTAACTGGGTAATATCGTTTTGTACGTTATCTATGCAGAGTTTGGTGATATTGGAAGGATTTAAGTAACACGGAAGAGGACGGCAGGGTGTAATAAACAAAATAAATCGCTTAGGAAGAGGTGTTAGGGAGTATGAGAGAAGTTAGAATCTTTATAAATAGAGCAAAGTATTCTCGTCGGTCAAGGAAGCTCCCAAACACCTGTTAATAACCGATTTATATTGTTTTACACATTACTGTCCTAGTTACATAACTCAGAAGAGGACAGCAAGGTGTAATAAGCAAAATAAATCGCTTAGGAAGAAGTGTTAAGGAGCTTGAGAGGAGTGAGAATCTTTATAAATGTAGTCACATTCACGATGGTTCCCAAACACCTGTTCCTAAGCGATTTATTTTGCTTATTATACCTTACTATTCGTCTCCGTGTTATATAAATCAGTAAATCATTCTAGTATCACCCTACCCCGCATAGATAACGTGTAGAAACATTAACCAGTCGTATACAAAAATAAATCGCTAAGGAAACTGTGCGAAGGGTGGTTACGTCTGGGTGGACTGAACGGAGAGAAGGCATAAGTGAACGAGACGTGAGAGGGAGAGGAAGGCCTACCGAAGCTCCGTTCCCTGAGTCGATTTTACGTCACCTACGGACAAGTTTTACCTCAACGGGTCTTACGAACTCAAGAATCTTTTATTTCGTTATTTAATATGTGACAAGTTGTTTGTTATATCTTGTTTAAAAGTGATCTTTCTTCATCTGTGCTCAGCTGTAATAATAGACTAGTACTAGAATATGGTGCTAGTCATGAAGAAGTGCTGTGGGTAATACATGGAGCCATTATGATCGTGGAATAAATAGCAAGAGAAAAGGAAACACGGAAAAATTTATGTGGGGTGTTCACAATGGAATGCCAGCGTCCTTGTCAGCTCGTTGCAGTGAATGGTTTGGTGTTACGATGCTACAATGTGCTACAGATGTGATGATGTACTACAGATGTGCTTGTGGCAGTGATAAAATGTACTACAGATGTGATGATGTACTACAGATGTGCTTGTGGCAGTGATAAAATGTACTACAGATGTGATGTACTACAGATGTGCTTGTGGTAGTGCTACAGTGTGCTACAGATGTGCTAATGTACTACAGATGTGCTTGTGGTAGTGCTACAGTGTGCTACAGATACCGTACAATGTGCTACAGATAATGGCCAGTGTGATTTAATTGTGCTAGTGTTACAGGAGTACTCTAGTGTGCTACAAATACCGTACAGTGTGCTACAGATGTGCTAAATAGTGGTACAAATGTGCTAGTGTTTTAGTACAATGTGCAGTATCATTCTTCAAACTGCTCTTCACAGTGTACATAATATTTTCCCCATCCCTTCTGTCTTTGTGTTACATTATTATTCCTTCCTGTCGTTCTTTGTTTCTTTTTCTTTTTATTTCTTTCCTATTCTTTCTTTTTCCTTTTTTTCTTTCCCTTTCTTGCTCTTTCTTCCTTTCCTCTTTCCTTCATTCCTTTCTTCCTACCTACCTTCCTTCCTTCCTTCCTTCATTCATTCATTCATTCATTCCTTTCCTCTTTCCTTCCTTCCTTTCTTCCTACCTACCTACCTACCTACCTACCTACCTTCCTTCCTTCCTTCCTTTCCTCCTTCTTTCCTTCCTTCCTTTCCTCCTTCCTTCCTTCCTTTCCTCCTTCTTTCCTTCCTTCCTTTCCTCCTTCTTTCCTTCCTTCCTTTCCTCCTTCTTTCCTCCTTCTTTCCTTCCTTCCTTTCCTCCTTCTTTCCTTCCTTCCTTTCCTCCTTCTTTCCTTCCTTCCTTTCTTCCTTTCCTTCCTTTCCTCCTTCTTCCCTTCCTTCCTTTCCTCCTTCTTTCCTTCCTTCCTTTCCTCCTTCTTTCCTTCCTTCCTTTCCTCCTTCTTTCCTTCCTTTCTTTCTTTCTTTCTTCCTACCTACCTTCCTTCCTTTCTTTCCTCCTACCTACCTTCCTTCCTTTCTTTCTTCCTACCTACCTTCCTTCCTTTCTTTCTTCCTACCTTCCTTTCTTCCTACCTACCTTCCTTCCTTCCTTCCTTTCTTCCTACCTACCTTCCTTCCTTCCTTTCTTCCTACCTACCTTCCTTCCTTCCTTTCTTCCTACCTACCTTCCTTCCTTCCATTCTACCTTCCCTCCTTCCTTCCATTCCACATTCCTTCCTTCCCTTCTACATTCCTACCTTCCATTCTACACTCCTTCCTTCCATTCTACCTTCCTGCCTTCCTTTCATTCTACCATCGTTTCTGCCTACCTTCATTCCCTTTAACCTTCCTTTCTGCCTTCCTCTCTTTCTTCCTACCTACCTACCTCCCTCCCTCCCTCCCTCCCTCCCTTCTATAATATACCGTTAAAATGAACCTAGTCCAGCCTAACCTAGCTGAACCTAACCTAGCATAGCCATGCCAAACCTAGCCTGGCCTAGCTTAGCCTAGCCGTACAGTGCTACAGAGGTGCTGAAGTGTTACAAATGTGATTATTATTATTATTATTATTATTATTATTATTATTATTATTATTATTACTATTATTATTATATTATTATTATTATTATTATTGTTATTATTATTATCATTACTATTATTACTATTGTTGTTTAATCTGATACTTTCCGTTCAGAAGTTTTATAATATTTACTACTACTGCTACTATTACAACCACTTCTTCCACTTGTTACTACTCCTTACTACAACAACAACTACTACTACTACTACTACTACTACTACTGTTAAAACCACTTTTACTTGCTGCTGCTATTACTACTATTACTACTGCTACTACCACCATTACAACCACTTATACTACTTGTTACTGCTTACTACAACTACTACTACTGCTGCAATTACAACCACTTCTACTACTTGTTACTTACTTCTACTTATTATTATTACTACTACAGTTATTTCTACTTTTATTATTATTATTATTATTGTTATTCATTATTTTTATTATCCTTTCAGAAATCGCACTCCCAGCACATAGGACTGGCTGTCAGATGTCTTCAGAACTGGGTGGTGAGTGTTAATTTATTTCCTCCTCCTCCTCCTCCTCCTATCACTCCTATTCCTCCCCTCATCCCTCCTAGTCCTCCTCCATTTTTCCTCCTCATATTCCTCCTAATCCTTATCGTCTTTCCCCTTCTCCAGTTCATCCTCCTATCCCTCTGTCTACACCTCCTATCCCTCCTCCAATTCCTCCTCCTATCCCTCCTCCAATTCCTCCTCCTATTCCCTCTCCTCCTCCTCCTATTCCTCCTCCTCTTTCTCCTATTCCTCAAAGGAGTACAAAGTGCAGCAAACAGCAACAGACCTTACGTTCCATTCGAGGCTGTTTGTCACAGAGTAGACTATGACTACAAGATCTAACTCTAACTACAAGATCTAACCCTAACTACAAGATCTAACTCTAACTACAAGATCTAACCCTAACTACAAGATCTAACTCTAACTACAAGATCTAACCCTAACTACAAGATCTAACTCTAACTATAAGATCTAACTCTAACTACAAGATCTAACCGTACATGCTGAAGGATAAGGAGTGTAAAGCAGGAAGGCTCCCCCCACCCCCAAACCCTCCAGGAAAGAGTGAGAAAAACCACCCTGTAGCATGGAAAAACTGACATGGAAATTTTATAGGAAAGACTGAAAAGGAAAAGTTACATTCTATAATACTTTGTCTATAAGCTACCAGTATGAATAACCTGAGAGAGAAAATAGTAAATGTATAATCAGATAATAATTAACTAAGGCATCTGGAGACAGCGTGGACATTGCACAGTGCAGTTTCTCCTCCTGTTCCTCGTCCGCCGCCTTGCTTTACTATCCTTATCCTTCACATGTACAGTAGAGTTAGATCTCGTAGTCATTCTACTCTGTAACAAACTGCCTCGAAAGAACCACAAGGTCTGTTGCAGTTTGTACTCTTTTGTACTCCTCCTCCTCCTATTCCTCTTCCTTCTCCTATTCCTCTTCCTCCTCCTATTCCTTTTCCTCCTCCTATTCCTTTTCCTCCTGTTCCTCCTCCTCCTATTCCTCTTCCTCCCCATCCTCATCCTCCTTCTTCTCTTCTTCCTCCTCCTCTGTCACCTTTCTTCTTCATTTTCTTCTTCCTTCTCATCATCTTCCTCCTCTCTTTCGTCTTCCTCCATCATCCGCCTCCTCTTTTTTCTTCCTCATCTTCCTCCTCTTCTTCCTTCTCTTCCTACCCCCTCCCCTCTTCTCTTCCTACCCCCTCCCCTCCTCTCTTCCTACCCCTTCCCCCTCCTCTTCCTACCCCTTCCCCCTCCTTTTCCTACCCCTTCCCCCTCCTCTTCCTACCCCTTCCCCCTCCTCTTCCTACCCCTTCCCCCTCCTCTTGTTACCCCTTCCCTTTCTACTTCCTCCCTCTTCTCCCTTCTCTTCCTACCCCTTCCCTCTTCTCTTCCTACCCCTCCTCCTCCTCCTCCTCCTCCTCCTCTTCCTCCAGTACAACAGAAAGTGTATGTAATAATAATAATAATAATAATAATAATAATACATATTTTACCCAATTTATCAAACTTTTGTGACACCCTGTTGCATTTACACTGATTTATTATGTGAAAAATGATGCTTTATATCTAGACAGTGTGGTCAAAAGTCTCTCTAGTCTCTCTCCATTTAGACGAAGTATTTTGAAACGCGTCCATAATATTGTGGATTTTGTTACGTAGTTTGCATTGCTGGGTTCAGAAATTATCGTTCAGTGTATCATTATTTATTGTTCGTTATTATTTATTGGAGTTTGGTGTTGACTTTAGGATCTGTCTGTCTGTCTATTGCCATGCCCCTCAATGCCATACGGGGT
This sequence comes from Coenobita brevimanus, assembly GCF_032717465.1. Classification (NCBI taxonomy): domain Eukaryota; kingdom Metazoa; phylum Arthropoda; class Malacostraca; order Decapoda; family Coenobitidae; genus Coenobita; species Coenobita brevimanus. Next base: position 328,918 of record NC_136962.1, read on the forward strand.
TAATAGTGAGGAGAATTAAAATGAAGCTTCTATTGCAGTTAGGCGTTAGAATCTCCTTGGTTACTACGCTGCTCACACTTAACTCCATTTATAATTGGAATCTCCTTGGTTACTACGCTGCTCACACTTAACTCCATTTATAATTGGAATCTCCTTGGTTACTACGCTGCTCACACTTAACTCCATTTATAATTGGAATCTCCTTGGTTACTACGCTGCTCACACTTAACTCCATTTATAATTGGAATCTCCTTGGTTACTACGCAGCCCACACTTAACTCCATTTATAATTGGAATCTCCTTGGTTACTAGTGAAAGAAAGTCACTGTGCTGAAAGGGGTCATGTTTTTGCTGACTTTGAGACAGTAAACTTGGAATCAGAGAGAGAGAGAGAGAGAGAGAGAGAGAGAAAGTAGAGAAAAAGGGGGGAGGGGAGAGAGAAAAGAAGACAAGAAACAGCCCCAGGTTATAAAATAGTTATTGAATTAACTGCAATAAATGTAGGGAAGGTGTTCAGTTATTCACCCTATTATTATGCATTTCCTGTACATTATTATTATTATTATTATTATTATTATTATTATTATTATTATTGTTGTTTTATGATGTACCATTTTTCTGATTCTCATGTTGATTTTTTCCATTGTTATTTCCATAGATATATTTGCATTGTTATTGCTCTTGTCTTATATATATGTATGTGGAGTACAGAGGGTGGATAGGATACGAAATACTGTGATTGGTGAAAGATGTGGAGTGAGGCAGTGGAGATGGGACTGCTGAGGAATGTATGTGGAGTACAGAGGGTGGATAGGATACGAAATACTGTGATTCGTGAAAGATGTGGAGTGAGGCAGTGGAGATGGGACTGCTGAGGAATGTATGTGGAGTACAGAGGGTGGATAGGATACGAAATACTGTGATTCGTGAAAGATGTGGAGTGAGGCAGTGGAGATGGGACTGCTGAGGAATGTATGTGGAGTACAGAGGGTGGATAGGATACGAAATACTGTGATTGGTGAAAGATGTGGAGTGAGGCAGTGGAGATGGGACTGCTGAGGAATGTATGTGGAGTACAGAGGG
>NC_136962.1:337500-375000 GCF_032717465.1 Coenobita brevimanus
ACAGGGCCAGCAGCAGCAATAGCAATAGGGACAACAAGAATAATGGAAGGGGGAGGGGGGAGTTAAAGGAATTTGCAATCTACATTGAATAACATTTATTTATAAAAATTATTTACAGGACGTATAAGTTACACAGCAACTTTTTTGTGAGAATGGGCGGATAAGGGAGTAAGGTGGAGTGAAGGGAGTCAGTGGTATTCCAGTGAGGCGGCAGGGGGGAAGGGTGGGGGGAATGTAAGGCAATGTTTGGTGGGTGGGGATAAGGTGGTGAGTGGGTGGGTGGGTGCTGTCACTAAACAACAATAGTAATAATAATACATAATATTAATTGTATAGTTTCTTCTTAACTTGGCCTTCATTTTTTTTAATTGTGGTAGAGATAAATAATGCTTGATAATTATATAAAGTATTACAAGTAGCATCATATTCAATTTTAATTTATATATAATTTTTAACTTGTGAAATTACTGTAATTTCACAAGTTAAAAATTATATATAAATTCTAAAATACATATATACAAATTTCAGGCCAAGTTAGAATAAATATACATAAATATTAGGGCAGCTTAGAATATAAATAATAATATATACATCAAAATAAATTATTCTCAACCACACACACATTCTAAATGTAACACTGTTAGGATGGGGGTTAAGATGAGTGGGTGGGTCAAGGTGTGAAGGTGTGTAGAGGGGTGGGGGGGTCTGGGTGTTCTGGCAGGGTGGTGGGTGGGTGTCACTAAATAATAATAATAATAATAATAATATAGTTTCATCGTCACTTGACCTTCATTTTTTTCTATATATATGTCAGTATACCGTTTCTGAAAAAGGTAAGACTAACTACATAATTTATAAACCATGTACAAATCTTCAATTTATTTTTATAACGACATCCAATACAAGGCAATTTTGTGACAATATAAATATATACATATTGTAAACCACCTAAGAATAAACACTTACACATGAGGTAGGAGGGGGGGAGTGGCGAGTGTGAAGGGGGGGAGAGGGAGGGAAGTGGAAGAAAGGAGGGGTGGGGGAAGTGAGAGAGAGGGGGGGGAGGTAAGAAGTGTAAGATTGGAGAAAGATGGTGAAAAAAGGGGGCATTAAGAGGTGTGTGTGTGAGAAAGAGCAGGTGGGGGCGAGAGGAGGAGAGACAGGGGGATGAGAGGAGAGAGGGGGGGGAAGGTGTGTGTGAGTGGAGGGTGAGAGGAGGAGGGGAGAGAGAGAGGGGGGTAAGGTGTGTGTGTGAGAGAGTGGAGGGTGAGAGGCAGAGAGGGGGGGTAAGATTGGGGAAGTGAAGGGGGGAGAGAGAGGGGGGTAGAGGGGTAGAGGAGGGGGGGGTAGAGGAGAGGGGGGGGGAGAGGAGAGGGGGGGGAAGAGGAGAGGGGGGTAGAGGAGAGGGGGGTAGAGGAGAGGGGGGGTAGAGGAGAGGGGGTAGAGGAGAGGGGGGTAGAGGAGAGGGGGGGTAGAGGAGAGGGGGGGGTAGAGGAGAGGGGGGTAGAGGAGAGGGGGGTAGAGGAGAGGGGGGGGGTAGAGGAGAGGGGGGGGGTAGAGGAGAGGGGGGTAGAGGAGAGGGGGGGGGTAGAGGAGAGGGGGGGGTAGAGGAGAGGGGGGGGTAGAGGAGAGGGGGGGGGGGAGGAGAGGGGGGGGGGTGGAGGAGAGAGGGTGGGGGAAAAGGACAGGGGGGGGGTAGAGGAGAGGGAGGGGGTAGAGGAGAGGGGGGGGGGAGAGGAGGAGAGGGGGGGGTAGAGGAGGAGAGGGGGGGGGTAGAGGAGACGGGGGGTAGGGAGGAGAGGGGGGGGGTAGAGGAGGAGAGAGGGGGGGTAGAGGGGGGGTAGAGGAGGAGAGAGGGGGGGTAGAGGAGAGAGAGGGGGGTAGAGGAGAGAGGGGGGGGTAGAGGAGAGAGGGGGGGGTAGAGGAGAGAGGGGGGGTAGAGGAGAGAGAGGGGGGGTAGAGGAGAGAGAGGGAGGGGGGGTAGAGGAGATCGAGAGAGGGGGGGTAGAGGAGAGAGGGAGAGGAGAGGGGGGGGTAGAGGAGAGGGAGGGGGAGAGGAGAGGGGGGGTAGAGGAGAGGGGGGTAGAGGAGAGGGGGGTAGAGGAGAGGGGGGGGTAGAGGAGAGGGGGGGTAGAGGAGAGGGGGTGTTAGAGGAGAGGGGGGGTAGAGGAGAGGGGGGTAGAGGAGAGGGGGGGTAGAGGAGAGGGGGGGTAGAGGAGGGGGAGAGGAGAGGGGGGTAGAGAGAGAGAGGGGGGGTAGAGTGTGAGAGGGGGGGTAGAGGAGAGGGAGGGGGGGGGTAGAGGAGAGAGAGGGGGTAGAGGAGGAGGGAGGGGGTAGAGGAGAGGGAGGGGTAGAGGAGAGGGAGGGGGTAGAGGAGAGGGAGGGGGTAGAGGAGAGGGAGGGGGTAGAGGAGAGGGAGGGGGTAGAGGAGGAGGGAGGGGGTAGAGGAGAGGGAGGGGGTAGAGGAGAGGGAGGGGGTAGAGGAGAGAGAGGGGGTAGAGGAGAGGGAGGGGGTAGAGGAGAGGGAGGGGGTAGAGGAGAGGGAGGGGGTAGAGGAGAGGGAGGGGGTAGAGGAGAGGGAGGGCGTAGAGGAGAGAGAGGGGGTAGAGGAGAGGGAGGGGGTAGAGGAGAGGGAGGGGGTAGAGGAGAGGGAGGGGGTAGAGGAGAGGGAGGGGGTAGAGGAGAGAGAGAGAGAGGGGGTAGAGAGAGGAGGGAGAGAGAGAGAGAGGGTAGAGAGAGGGGGTAGAGGAGAGAGGGGGTAGAGAGAGGGGGAGAGAGGAGGGGGGTAGAGGAGAGGGAGGGGGTAGAGGAGAGGGAGGGGGTAGAGGAGAGGGAGGGGGTAGAGGAGAGGGAGGGGGTAGAGGAGAGGGAGGGGGTAGAGGAGAGGGAGGGGGTAGAGGAGAGGGAGGGGGTAGAGGAGAGGGAGGGGGTAGAGGAGAGGGAGGGGGTAGAGGAGAGGGAGGGGGTAGAGGAGAGGGAGGGGGTAGAGGAGAGGGAGTCGGTAGAGGAGAGGGGGGGGGTAGAGGAGAGGGGGGGGGTAGAGGAGTGGGGGGGAAGAGGAGAGGGGGGGGTAGAGGAGAGGGGGGGTAGAGGAGAGGGGGGGGTAGTGGAAGAGGAGAGAGAGAGACGGGGGGTAGTGGAAGAGGAGAGAGAGAGAGGGGGGGTAGAGGAGGAGGAGAGAGAGAGAGGGGGGGTAGAGGAGGAGGAGGAGAGAGAGAAGGGGGGTAGAGGAGGAGAGAGAGAGAAGGGGGGTAGAGGAGGAGGAGGAGAGAGAGAGGGGGGTAGAGGAGGAGGAGAGAGAGAGAGGGGGGTAGAGGAGGAGGAGAGAGAGAGGGGGGTAGAGGAGGAGGAGAGAGAGAGAGGGGGGTAGAGGAGGAGGAGAGAGAGAGAGGGGGGTAGAGGAGGAGGAGAGAGAGAGAGGGGGGTAGAGGAGGAGGAGAGAGAGAGAGGGGGGTAGAGGAGGAGGAGAGAGAGAGAGAGAGAGGGGAGGAGAGGGGGGGAGGAGAGAGGGGGGTAGAGGAGAGAGAGAGGGGGGGTAGAGGAGAGAGAGAGAGGGGGGGTAGAGAGAGAGAGAGGAGGAGGAGGAGAGAGAGAGAGGTAGAGGAGAGAGAGAGAGGGGGGTAGAGGAGGAGAGAGAGAGAGAGAGGGGGTAGAGGAGGAGGAGAGAGAGAGGGTAGAGGAGAGGAGAGAGAGAGAGAGGGTAGAGGAGGAGGAGAGAGAGAGAGGGGGTAGAGGAGGAGGAGGAGAGAGAGAGAGAGGGGGGTAGAGGAGGAGGAGAGAGAGAGAGAGGGTGGTAGAGGAGGAGGAGAGAGAGAGAGAGGGGGGTAGAGGAGGAGGAGAGAGAGAGAGAGGGGGGTAGAGGAGGAGAGAGAGAGAGAGAGAGAGGAGAGGAGGAGGAGAGAGAGAGGGGGGGTAGAGGAGGAGGAGGAGAGAGAGAGGGGGGGTAGAGGAGGAGGAGGAGAGAGAGAGGGGGGGTAGAGGAGGAGGAGAGAGAGAGGGGGGGTAGAGGAGGAGGAGGAGGAGAGAGAGGGGGGGTAGAGGAGGAGGAGAGAGAGGGGGGGTAGAGGAGGAGGAGAGAGAGGGGGGGTAGAGGAGGAGGAGAGAGAGGGGGGGTAGAGGAGGAGGAGAGAGAGGGGGGGTAGAGGAGGAGGAGAGAGAGAGAGGGGGGTAGAGGAGGAGAGAGAGGGGGGTAGAGGAGGAGAGAGAGAGGGGGGTAGAGGAGAGAGGGGGGTAGAGGAGGAGAGAGAGAGGGGGGTAGAGGAGGAGAGAGAGAAGGGGGGTAGAGGAGGAGAGAGAGAGGGGAGAGAGGGGGAGGAGGAGAGAGGGGGAGAGAGAGGGGGGTAGAGGAGGGAGAGAGAGGAGAGAGAGAGGGGGGAGAGGAGGAGAGAGAGAGGTAGGGAGGAGGAGAGAGAGAGGAGAGAGAGAGGGGGTAGAGGAGAGAGAGGGGGAGTAGAGGAGGAGGAGAGAGAGGGGGGTAGAGGAGGAGGAGAGAGGGGGGGGTAGAGGGAGGAGAGGAGGAGAGAGAGAGGGGAGGAGGAGGAGAGGAGGGGAGGAGAGAGGGAGGGGGGAGAGGAGGAGGGAGAGAGAGAGAGGGGGTAGAGGAGAGGAGAGAGAGGAGGGAGGGAGAGAGGAGAGAGAAGGGGGGTAGAGGAGGAGAGAGAAGGGGGGTAGAGGAGGAGAGAGAGAGGGGTAGAGGAGGAGAGAGAGGGGGGGAGAGAAGAAGAGAGAGGGGGGGTAGAGGAGGAGAGAGAGGGGGGGTAGAGGAGGAGGAGAGAGGGGGGGTAGAGGAGGAGGAGAGAGGCGTGGTAGAGGAGGAGGAGAGAGAGGGGGTAGAGGAGAGAGAGAGGGGGGGTAGAGGAGGAGAGAGGGGGGGTAGAGGAGGAGGAGAGAGAGAGGGGGGTAGAGGAGGAGAGAGAGAGGGGGGTAGAGGAGGAGGAGAGAGAGGGGGGTAGAGGAGGAGGAGGAGGAGAGAGAAGGGGGGGTAGAGGAGGAGAGAGAAGGGGGGGTAGAGGAGGAGGAGGAGAGAGAAGGGGGGGTAGAGGAGGAGGAGGAGAGAGAAGGGGGGGTAGAGGAGGAGGAGGAGAGAGAAGGGGGGGTAGAGGAGGAGGAGAGAGAGGGGGGGTAGAGGAGGAGGAGGAGAGAGAAGGGGGGTAGAGGAGGAGGAGGAGAGAGAAGGGGGGGTAGAGGAGGAGGAGGAGAGAGAAGGGGGGGTAGAGGAGGAGGAGGAGAGAGAAGGGGGGGTAGAGGAGGAGGAGGAGAGAGAAGGGGGGGTAGAGGAGGAGGAGGAGAGAGAAGGGGGGGTAAAGGAGGAGGAGGAGAGAAGGGGGGGTAGAGGAGGAGGAGGAGAGAAGGGGGGGTAGAGGAGGAGGAGGAGAGAAGGGGGGGTAGAGGAGGAGGAGGAGAGAGAAGGGGGGGTAGAGGAGGAGAGAGAAGGGGGGGTAGAGGAGGAGAGAGAAGGGGGGGTAGAGGAGAGAGAAGGGGGGGTAGAGGAGGAGAGAAGGGGGGGTAGAGGAGAGAAGGGGGGGTAGAGGAGGAGAGAGAGGGGGGGAGTGTGTATGAGTGAAAGGGGATGAGGAGGGGGGCATTAAGATGTGTATACGAGAGAGAGAGAGAGAGAGAGAGGCAGAGGGGGGGGATAAGGTGTGCGTGAGAAAGAAAAAGGAGAGGGGGGGAGCATTAAGAAGTAGGTGAGAGAGAGAGAGAGGGTGAAAGGAGGGGGGGGGCATTAAGAGGTAAGTAGGTAGGTTTTTTGCTAATTACATCTACCTAAATTGCGTACAAACGACCTGTTAGTAACCATAACAAGAAATAAGTCACTAGAGAGGAGGTGTTAGGGGTAGGATAGGCTGATTTTCAATAACATTTTGTTCCAGTATGTAATTAATTCCTATTTATTTCAGGAGTTCCACTGGCAGGCCTCCTCTCTACCGACGGCCACACACAGTCCAACCCAGGCCTACTGAACGGAAGGCCAGAGGGTTACCTAAATATTATTAGAGAATACCAACTAGTCCAGTACAACACCACTGTAATAATAAAGTTACATAGTGTGTAATATTCTCATTACCCTGTTATGAGAGAGCGAGATGGGGGGGAAAGAAGGGAAGAGAAGAGGAGGAATAGATGGGGAGAGGAGGAAGAGGAAGGAAGGAGGAAGAGGAGGAAGGTAAAGAGAAGGAAGATAGGAGGAGGAGGAGGCAGAAGGAGGCAAGAGGCAGAAGGAAGAGAGGAGGAGGCAAGAGACAGAAGGAAGAGAGGAGGAGGCAAGAGGCAGAAGGAAGAGAGGAGGAGGGAGGGAGGGGAGAGAGGAAGAGGAGGAAGGAAGGAGGAGGAGGAGGAAGGAAGGAGGAGGAGGAGGAAGGAAGAGAGGAGGAGGAGGAAGGAAGAGAGGAGGAGGAAGAAGAGGAAGGAAGAGAGGAGGAGGAAGAAGAGGAAAGAAGAGAGGAGGAAGAAGAGGAAAGAAGAGAGGAGGAAGAAGAGGAAAGAAGAGAGGAGGAGGAGGAAGAGGAAAGAAGAGAGGAGGAGGAGGAAGAGGAAAGAAGAGAGGAGAAAGAAGAGGAAAGAAGAGAGGAGGAAGAAGAGGAAAGAAGAGAGGAGGAGGAGGAAGAAGAGGAAAGAAGAGAGGAGGAGGAGGAAGAAGAGGAAAGAAGAGAGGAGGAGGAGGAAGGGAGGAGGAGGACGAGGAGGAGGAAGGGAGGAGGAGGACGAGGAGAAGGAAGGAAGGGAGGAGGAGGACGAGGAGAAGGAAGGAAGGGAGGAGGAGGAAGGGAGGAGGAGGACGAGGAGAAGGAAGGAAGGGAGGAGGAGGAGGAGGAGGAAGGAAGAGGAGAGGAGGAGGAAGGAAGAGGAGAGGAGGAGGATGAGGAGGAGGAAGAAAGAGAGGAGGAGGAGGAGGAGGAAGGAAGAGAGGAGGAGGAGGAGGAAGGAAGAGAGGAGGAGGAAGGAAGAGGAGGAGGAAGGAAGAGGAGGAGGAAGGAAGAGAGGAGAAGGAAGAGAGGAGGAGGAAGAGAGGAGGAGGAGGAGGAGGAAGAGAGGTGGAGGAGGAAGGAAGAGAGGAGGAGGAGGAAGGAAGAGAGGAGGAGGAGGAAGGAAGAGAGGAGGAGGAGGAAGGAAGAGAGGAGGAGGAGGAGGAGGAGGAAGGAGGAGGAGGAGGAGGAGGAAGGAAGAGAGGAGGAGGAGGAAGGGAGGAGGAGGAGGAAGGAAGGGAGGAGGAGGAAGGAAGGAAGGAAGGGAGGAGGAGGAGGAGGGAAGAGGGGAGGAGGAGGAGGAAGAGAGGAGGAGGAGGAGGTTAGAGAGGAGGAGGAGGAGGTTAGAGAGGAGGAGGAGGAGGTTAGAGAGGAGGAGGAGGAGGTTAGAGAGGAGGAGGAGGAGGAGGAAGTTAGAGGAGGAGGAGGAGGAAGTTAGAGGAGGAGGAGGAGGAGGAAGGAAGAGGAGAGGAGAGGAGGAGGAGGAAGGAAGGAAGAGGAGAGGAGGAGGAGGAGGAGGAGGAAGAGGAGAGGAGGAGGAGGAAGAGGAGAGGAGGAGGAGGAAGAGGAGAGGGGGAGGAAGAGAGGAGGAGGAGGAAGAGAGGAGGAAGAGGAAGAGAGGAGGAGGAGGCAGGAAGAGGAGGAGGAGGAGGAGGAGGAGGAAGAGAAGAGGAGGAGGAAGGAAGAGAAGAGGAGGAGGAAGGAAGAGGAGGAGGAGGAAGGAAGAGGAGGAGGAAGGAAGAGAGGAGAAGGAGGAAGGAAGGAAGGAAGAGGAGGAGGAAGGAAGGAAGAGGAGGAGGAAGAGAGAAGGAGGAGGAGGAGGAAGAGAGGAGAAGGAGGAAGAGAGGAGAAGGAGGAGAAGGAGGAAGAGAGGAGGAGGAGGAGGAAGAGAGGAGGAGGAGGAGGAAGAGAGGAGGAGGAGGAAGAGAGGAGGAGGAGGAGGAAGAGAGGAGGAGGAGGAAGAGAGGAGGAGGAGGAGGAAGAGAGGAGGAGGAGGAAGAGAGGAGGAGGAGGAGGAAGAGAGGAGGAGGAAGAGAGGAGGAGGAGGAGGAGGAGGAAGAGAGGAGGAGGAGGAGGAGGAAGGCAGAAGAGGAGGAGGAGGAGGAAGGAAGAGATGAAGAGGAGGAGGGAGGAGGAGGAAGGAAGAGGAGGAGGAGGAAGGCAAAACAGGAAGAGGAGGAGGAGGAGGAAGGCAAAACAGGAAGAGGAGGAGGAGGAAGGCAAAACAGGAAGAGGAGGAGGAGGAGGAAGGCAAAACAGGAAGAGGAGGAGGAGGAGGAAGGCAAAAGACGAAGAGGAGGAGGAGGAGGAAGGCAAAAGACGAAGAGGAGGAGGAGGAAGGCAAAAGACGAAGAGGAGGAGGAGGAAGGCAAAAGACGAAGAGGAGGAGGAGGAAGGCATAAGAGGAAGAGGAGGAGGAGGAAGGCAAAAGAGGAGGAGGAGGAAGGCAAAAGAGGAGGAGGAGGAAGGCAAAAGAGGAGGAGGAGGAAGGCAAAAGAGGAGGAGGAGGAAGGCAAAAGAGGAGGAGGAGGAGGAGGAGGAAGGCAAAAGAGGAGGAGGAGGAGGAGGAAGGCAAAAGAGGAAGAGGAGGAGGAGGAGGAAGGCAAAAGAGGAAGAGGAGGAGGAGGAAGGCATAAGAGGAGGAGGAGGAGGAAGGCATAAGAGGAGGAGGAGGAGGAAGGCATAAGAGGAAGAGGAGGAGGAAGGCATAAGAGGAGGAGGAGGAGGAGGAAGGCATAAGAGGAGGAGGAGGAGGAGGAAGGCATAAGAGGAGGAGGAGGAGGAGGAAGGCAAAAGAGGAGGAGGAGGAGGAGGAGGAAGGCAAAAGAGGAGGAGGAGGAGGAAGGCAAAAGAGGAGGAGGAGGAAGGCAAAAGAGGAGGAGGAGGAAGGCAAAAGAGGAGGAGGAGGAAGGCAAAAGAGGAGGAGGAGGAAGGCAAAAGAGGAGGAGGAGGAAGGCAAAAGAGGAGGAGGAGGAGGAAGGCAAAAGAGGAAGAGGAGGAGGAGGAGGAAGGCAAAAGAGGAAGAGGAGGAGGAGGAAGGCATAAGAGGAGGAGGAGGAGGAGGAGAAGGCATAAGAGGGGAGGAAGAGAAGAGGTGGGGGAGGAAGATAGGAGGAGAAGGATGATAGGAAGAGGAGGAGGAGGAAGGAAGAAGATGAGAGGGAGGAAGAGAAGAGGTGGGGGAGGAAGATAAAAGGAGAAGGATGATAGGAAGAGGAGGAAAGAAGAGGAAGAGGAGGGAAGAGAAGAGGAAGAGGGGAGGAGGAAGAGGAAGGATGAGGAGGAGGAGGAGGGGAAGAGGAAGCCTAATACAATATTTAACTATATGAAATACTAAAACACACACACAATAAACACACAACTTTGTTTTCCTTTGTAGTATTAATGCCGACAAGGGATATCAGTAGTTTAGGCTTCAGAAAGTGTTTGTTAGCCTAATAATAATAATAATAATAATTTACTGGCAAACCCCTATCAGTTATTCCTCATTTAAGATACTTTCACTTAAGCACAGTCTCTCTCTTAATGTCACTCAAAAATACACTTTTCACAAACTTCTAAATTAATCTCAAAGGTGTGCTGGGAAAGAACGTTAATTCATCTAAAAATATATATTATTTTTAACACAAAAATATCTTGGTTCGTAGTTCTGTCTTGCATATGATCCTTAAATGCTGGAGAAAAAGTCCCTCTTGCTGGAACCCGACCCTAACTTCACGCAATCAGCAATTTACGGGAATATATATCAATTATTAAATGAGGAATTACTTATTGCTGGCATTATACACAAACAAAACTCACAATTGACATATATTCAATTTGTAACACTGGAAAATGTACCAACAGATCTCAGATGATGTGTTTATATATATTACAAAGCTATGCATATATATACTGAGGTGTACATGATGCGCCCGTTCAGTTCAGTATTTTTATATCCTTCGTATCGTATTGTTCATGAAGGCTCCAACATGCAATCATCAGCCATAGTCACCTAACAGTGGCTATCTATGCTGCTCAATCTCTGGCAGCCACCCTACGACCGTGTCTCATATTTTTTTCCAGTCTGCCTCTCACAACCCTACCCCCGAAATTCACACTTCTCACCTTCCGCACCCAATTGTTAAAAAAATATGGTGCTGGGCAGACACCTTCATGTGGTGGCATTGATATAACCAGGCCATGTCCTGTGAAAAGGGCCAGATGCTCGCTCACTCTGACCATTTAAGCCCCTGGAATCCTGACTACCTCTCATATTTCTCCCTACATAAGTGCTTCAAAATTATTCACTCCATGACTTTCCTATTCCAGACCAACACCACTACAATACCAGCTGGTGTTCTCAGTGCCATGGATCCCTCGTGGCTAAACACAGACACAGGACAACCCGGGGCCTCTCCAACCACAAAAACACGAATACGTTAGCATCGTAAACACCACCACACCTCACCAAGACCTCCACACAAGAGTTATAAGGCTGCCTCCTCCCCCCAACCTCACTATGTACCTCTTCATAATTACCAATCCCATGAAACAGTGAAATTTAGTACCCAGACAGGAATGAGTCTCCTTGATTACTAGTTCAACTGACCCCCCAGTCTGGCCCCACTCTGTCAGAGGAAAATAAAAGCATTACGGCCATTCAAACCACCAAGGAAGTTGTACTAGACTTATCACTTGACCACAAATTAATTATACAGTGAACCCCATCAAAATAAAATGTGCAACCATTTCCGTTTTTTTTTCCTCCTTTTTCTGTTAATGATTTGTACACACTGCCTACCCAGCCACCACAGCCATTCAAAGCCGAGAACACTACATTTCACAAAGATAATACATTTTTTCTTCTCGCCCCTAAAACTGCCCCCATTCTGAAGGAACTGTGCTGTGAAAATACCCTCAAACCTTGATTTAAGAGACTAAACGGGGAATCAACTTGTCCCTTACTTGAAAATGTCCTCTGACCACATATAAAGACTGTCTTATTATGAAATGCAATGATTGTTTCACTTATCTTACTTATATGATTATTATTTTATGGGTACTGTATAAAGAAACATTAATGTGTATAGCCAAGACATTACGTATCACTTCTGAATGGTCTTGTCTGTCTGTCAGGTAGGAGTCCCTTAAATCCGAAATCCCTTAAATCGAGGTTTGAGTGTACGCTGAATTCCACAGTACAGGTCATCGGCTCCGACCACCTGCACTTGTCGCAGTCCGCCGATGGCTGTGGCCGTCAACCTCCTTCCTTTTTTTAATTCTTTTTTAAACTTTATTATTTCAGAATATACATAGCGTTTTTTTTTCTTTGTTTTTTTTATATATACAGTATTTTATCTTATTTTTATATATATAGTACTTTGTTTTTATTATATCACACTGTACCTGGCTACTACCTATACACACAGGCCACTAAGGCCATCTAAACATCTCCAGCCACACAGGACCCTCCAACAACCATCACCACACACTCACCCTTCACAAACAACCCTTCCAAGAGAAACATGCATACACCTACTCTCTCCCTCTCTCTATTCTCTCTCTCTTGAATACACCTACTCTCTCCCTCTCTTTATTCTCTCTCTCTCTAACTTTCTTTACACCTACTCTCTCGCCCTCTCTCTACTCTAACTTGGTCTGAAAATGACGTGCTCTCTCTCACGGAAGCTGAGATTATGCATAGTATATGAGCACTAAACTATGACGCTGGTTATGAAGAACAGCTGAGGAGAGCATGTTTAACTTACACTAAACAGAGTGCTTCAAAAACATCTGTTCTCATCCTACACCCAACACTACATTTCAGAGGGATACATAATTTTACCTACCCCCTTAAAACGGCCCCCATTCCAACAGACCTGTGCTGTGAGAAATATATCGTCACCCTCATAAAGAATTTGCCTAGGTCATTTTTCGGCTATTTCTGGATTTTTGCCTAAATCAGAGTGGGGTTGGTGGAGGATTAGTGCCCCTCCCTGTAAAACAATTAACTCTAAGCCCTTGACCACCCCGTTTGGGATACATGGCGTCTGGCAATAGATGGATAGATAGATAGAACTCCATCACGTGGCGCACCTGTTGGTCTAAAATGCGCCTCAAGTTTCCGCATAAGTCATTGAAAAGTTAAGAAAATGAAACAGGTTCTTCTCGATTTTCCAAACGTAGAAAAAGATAACACAGTTTCTTTATGAGGGTGATGGTATGGAATTTCACAAACAGGTCACCGGCTCCGACCATCTGCAATACCAGTGGCTTAAGTGCAGTTCAGTAGCCCAAGTGCAGTCCAGTAGCCCAAGTGCAGTCCAGTAGCCCAAGTGCAGTCCAGTAGCCCAAGTGCAGTTCAGTAGCCCAAGTGCAGTCCAGTAGCCCAAGTGCAGTTCAGTAGCCCAAGTGCAGTCCAGTAGCCCAAGTGCAGTCCAGTAGCCCAAGTGCAGTCCAGTAGCCCAAGTGCAGTCCAGTAGCCCAAGTGCAGTTCAGTAGCCCAAGTGCAGTCCGCCAAGTGGCTGTGGCCGTCATCCACTTTTGTTCTTTCTGTTTAAACTTTATTTCTACTATTTCAGACGGTACGTAGCTACTACCTTTACAACAGAAGCCTTCATAAACCATCACCAGACACCCACCCTTCACACACAACCACACCCACAGAAACACAATTACACCTATACACTCTGTCTCTCTCCTCTAACTTGGTGTAAAAATGGCTTATGCTCTCTCATGAATGCTGAGTTGTAAGAAGAGACAAGCATTATATTATGATTCCTGTCACAATGAAAGCTATGGAGTGAAGGCAGGTCCAATATTTTGTTTCTGCCAGTGGGACACGTTAAAAAAAAGCTGCCAGAACATGAAAATACGTGCCAAGTTAGAGTGAAAGGAGTATATGCAGATTTCAACACAATCATCATCATTCTCTACTTCAGTGCCAACACAATATACAACTCTCACAATGCACCATGCCCACAGTGTAATACCTCCTGCCACACCACACCACACTCACGTTTACCACAGTGTAATGCTTCCTGTCACACCACACCACACTCACATTTACCACAGTGTAATGCCTCCTGCCACACCACACCACACTCACATTTACCACAGTGTAATGCTTCCTGCCACACCACACCACACTCACATTTACCACAGTGTAATACCTCCTGCCACACCACACCACACTCACATTTACCACAGTGTAATGCTTCCTGCCACACCACACCACACTCACATTTACCACAGTGTAATACCTCCTGCCACACCACACCACACTCACATTTACCACAGTGTAATGCTTCCTGCCACACCACACCACACTCACATTTACCACAGTGTAATACCTCCTGCCACACCACACCACACTCACATTTACCACAGTGTAATGCTTCCTGCCACACCACACCACACTCACATTTACCACAGTGTAATACCTCCTGCCACACCACACCACACTCACATTTACCACAGTGTAATGCTTCCTGCCACACCACACCACACTTACATTTACCATAGTGTAATACTTCCTGCCACACCACACCACACTCACATTTACCACAGTGTAATGCCTCCTGCCACACCACACCACACTCACATTTACCACAGTGTAATACTTCCTGCCACACCACACACCACTCACATTTACCACAGTGTAATACCTCCTGACGCACCACACCACACTCACATTTACCACAGTGTAATACTTCCTGCCACACCACACACCACTCACATTTACCACAGTGTAATACCTCCTGCCGCACCACACCACACTCACATTTACCACAGTGTAATACTTCCTGCCACACCACACACCACTCACATTTACCACAGTGTAATACCTCCTGCCGCACCACACCACACTCACGTTTACCACAGTGTAATGCTTCCTGCCACACCACACCACACTCACATTTACCACAGTGTAATACCTCCTGCAACACCACACCACACTCACATTTACCACAGTGTAATGCTTCCTGCCACACCACACCACACTCACATTTACCACAGTGTAATACTTCCTGCCACACCACACCACACTCACATTTACCACAGTGTAATACCTCCTGCAACACCACACCACACTCACATTTACCACAGTGTAAGGCCTCCCCCCCTCACCACAACACACTACCACAAACACACCACATGTACCACAGTGTAAGCCTCCTCCCACACCACACCACAATACCACACCACACAAACATTCATTATATATGTGGGATTACAAGCCAAGATTCACTAATACATAAATAATCTTCAAAACAGAATAATTTTGATCTAACAGTTCTATCATCTATTGACAAAGGAATTAAATTTATCATGAAAATCAATTCGTCTGCTTGAAGGGAGCCAGGATTCCGGGGGCTTGAATGATGAGTGAATGGAAGTGTGGCCTATTTGACTGGGGCAAGTTTGTGCTGTCTGGACATTGCTACTCCTCACCCTGCCCTTGGGTGGGAGAGGAGGTCCCGATGATGATGATGATGAAGGTGGGGGGAAAGACTGTCAGTACGAGTGATGGGAGGGTCAAAGGCATGTAAGGATTTTTAGCACTCCAAGAACAGGGTCTCTCTCTCTCTTTCTCTCTCTCTCTCTCTCTCCTACTGAAAATATATGAGGTGGCCGCAAAGAACAGGCATACTCAAACACCTGCCACTGTCCTACTTAGCCAGGAATACAGAACCACAGCAACAGCAGCCCACAATGAACAACCATTAAGGGGGGGGGACATCAGTATCATGCCTAGTGAATTGGAATCATCATCATCATCATAACTAATTATTTTCCAATCATCATAACCGTTTTCTTTCTTTTTCAAGCAGTCATTACCCCCCCTAGTTATTTTTTTTTTTAATACATATGGATGAAATATATAGGTCCCATAAAGCAAAGAGGAAACGCAAGAGAGGGAGAAACTAGCCAACTGCAAGCCCTGTAAAATGGCTCGTACACTCATCCACTTACCATTCAAATCCCAGTACCTCCCTCCCTCTCTCGCTCTCTCTCACACACACACACACACACACACAACCATGGGGACATCACACATCCTTGCTCACTTGAACACTGATATTACACCACTGTCATTTACACACCTCTCTCTCATCACAAACCACCACAACCCAACCCGACAGACACCACCACCACCACCACCACCACAAACACCCAATCGATACAACGACAAAGAAACCACAGCAATGAAGGAGAAATAACGACGACAGAGCCTAACAATAACGACAGTAATCCTACAAACGTATACACGATTGGCTGTGATGTTCGAGACCTTGCACCTTTATACAACATTGCCATCATCCAATCCTATGTCACCCCATAAGGAGCGTAGGAACCCGGGGCTAGGCATACAAAATAACCTGCTCAACACACAATATTGCTGATTTCTGATATGCCATATAGACAAAAGGAACCTGACAGGGAAATTGGCTCTTGGAGGGTTAGTGCCCCTCCCTGTAAAACAAATAACTCAAAGTCAAACGGTCACCCCTTATGGGATTATGGCATCTGGCAATAGATAGAAACGGGATTATGGCGTCTGGCAGACAGATAGATACGGGATTATGGCATCTAGCAATAGATAGATATAGACAGATAGACATGCTTAGGAAAATATGGCAAATGACTGTGCGATTAGAAGAGGTATATCACAATAGTCCATTAGCCACCTTACGATCCTTCCACATCTATCCGTCTATCTATCTATAACCCGGTGCCCTAATCCATACAGTTCTCAAGATCTTTCCATATCTATCTATCAATCTATCTCTAGCCCGACGCCCTAATCCACATTCTGTAGTCCTTTCCATATCTATCTATCAATCTATCTCTAGCCTGACGCCCTATCTATCTATCTATCTCTAGCCTGACTCTATCCATTTAGTTATAATATTCTAAACCCCTGAGTAAGACACTGGGCACATTTTCCTAGTGTTACAAAAAAGAATAGAGATAAAGATACTACAATTCAATACAACTATAGTCAGTTCATTTTCATCTGACAAACAAGGCTACTCTTATCACTTCAGTACTAAATCATTGGGGTATATAACAGGCCTATGAGGTAGCAATGAGTCTCCTTGGTTACTAGTCAAATTAACTCTCCAGTCTGACTACAGTTGGCCATGAAGCTAGTGGTTATGACTCTCTGTGGCTACATAAAGTCTTGCCTTAGGGAAGTAGGGATGAGTCTCCTTGGTTACTAGTCAAATTAACTCTCCAGTCTGACTACACTTGGCCATGAAGCTAGAGTTTATGAATCTCTTGTCAGGTGAAGCAAACTGACTATAGAATAAATCACAAGTACACAGACGCCAAAAAAACACACCCACATCAATATATAAAACACGCCGTCAGCCACAGGAAGAAAAACCATTAAAAACATAAACCGTATAAATGATGTTTGTATATGTGCTGGGAGAGAGAGATCATAGGAAGTAGGCAATACAGACAGTGGGAGACAGTTCCAGAGTTGACCTGTTGCATAATTGAAGGACTGCGAGTAGCGGTTAACAGAGGGAGACAGTTCCAGAGCTGACTGTTGCATAATTGAAGGACTGGGAGTAGCAGTTAACAGAGGGAGACAGTTCCAGAGTTGACCTGTTGCATAAATGAAGGACTGGGAGTAGCGGTTAACAGAGGGAGACAGTTCCAGAGTTGACCTGTTGCATAAATGAAGGACTGGGAGTAGCGGTTAACAGAGGGAGACAGTTCCAGAGTTGACCTGTTGCATAAAAGAAGGACTGGGAGTAGCGGTTAACAGAGGGAGACAGTTCCAGAGTTGACCTGTTGCATAAATGAAGGACTGGGAGTAGCGGTTAACAGAGGGAGACAGTTCCAGAGTGGACCTGTTGCATAAATGAAGGACTGGGAGTAGCGGTTAACAGAGGGAGACAGTTCCAGAGTTGACCTGTTGCATAAATGAAGGACTGGGAGTAGCGGTTAACAGAGGGAGACAGTTCCAGAGTGGACCTGTTGCATAAATGAAGGACTGGGAGTAACGGTTAACTCTTGCATTAGGGAGCTGGACAGAATAGGGATGAGAGTTTGCTGAAGGGAAGAAACTCAGAATGATTGTTATTCTTGGATATAAATGAAGGGAAACGACTCAAGACGCTCATTAACCTCTGACATGTATGGTCGTTAACTAAGGATGCTTGTTACTGTTAAAATCTCAGGGCTAATTAGGGCAATACATCTTTCTTTGTAATGCAGAGAAGCAGAAACTAAAGGGTGCAAGAAATAACACCCAAAAGAGAGCCAAATTCAAAAATCTCTTACATCTGAAACTCCCGCACACACTGCTTTTAAAAGACTAGAGGTCATAAGCAGGGGGAAATACAGATTGTGGAAAAATACACAAAAGAGAGCCAAATGCAAGACCCGTTAATTCCGAAACCCCTGCACACATTGTATTTAAAAAGCTGGAGGTCATAGGCGGAGGGAAATAGAGACTGAGGAAAATAAATTCAAGTTGACCAGCTGCCAATTACAATCAACCAGAGAAGGACAAGAGTACATATGTTTTTCAGCATATTTCTTCCTGTGGCTGACTGTGCAGGAAATCACAATGACATGGTAATAATGGAAATATAGCAAGAAAATGGGCATAACAATAGGCATACAAACATAATAACCAACATGAATACCTCTGGGGGGGATAATATATATAAAAACACCTATTTTTATTGTTCTAAAAGCACTATGGCCTTTGGCAGAGTCCCTTTATTTGCCACAGTTATTTACGATCTTTCGGGCTGATGATACCTGCTGCTGTGGTGGTCCTGGCTCATTTTAACTAAGAATCAGGGTCAATACTGAAGAAACTAAACACTGGTATTTAATCAAAGAGGCAATAGGAACTCCAAAAGTCTTACAACCAAGATTATCCTCTAGTAATTTTTTTTAAGACGTGTGTGTGTGCATCTTTCAGGGGTCTAGTCAGGAAAATGACATGTATCCTTAGCACAATTCCATAGCTCATTTAGCCACATCTCATTCAAGAAGGCAGATCAGCACACACAGATACGCTACAACCAACTGACACTTTTACTTAAGGAGAAAATATTATATAGGCAAAAAGGCTGAAATTGATGCTATGTTGGTTCAGAGAAGCGGTTATGCACTACTACAGATGCATGCCCAAACACCTGCCACTGTCCTACTTAGCCAGGAGTACAGGACCACAGCAACAGCAGCCCACAATTTACTAAACCAAAATACAGGGCTGCCCATATATATCTGGTGTTGTCGGCTCAGTCTGCGGGTATGGGGGCAGCACGTATTCTGACAACTTAATTATGCTCCGTTTAACTGGGGTTTAAATTACCATCTTTCCTTTGCAAATGCTAGTTGAAACATGACTAATATGGTGCTAGTCATGAAGAAGTGCTATGGAAAGGATGCTGGGCCACAGTGCTGCCTTATTCTGCCAGTGAGGTGAGGGAAATGAATCTCGTAAGGACAAACTCATGTCTGTGTCATGTTTGTGTCATACCTTGTGCCATGTTTGTCTGTGTCTGTCATGTCGCTGTGTGTCGTGTCGCTGTGCCTGTTCAATTTGTACATGGATGGAGCTACAAGGGAGATAATAGGAAGGGACGTGAATATATTGGTGTCTTGTGAGGGAGGGTAAGATGTGGAAACTTCCTGAGCTGTTGCTTGTTGATGATACTGTATTGTGAGGAATGTGAACTGCAAGGCTTGGTGAATGAGTCTGAGGATTTAAGAAACAGAATCCAAAAGAGACTGTATATACGAGTAAAGTTATGATCTTTAAAAGCATTGAAGTACCATAAAAGCATTGAAGTACCAGCATACAGAGACTGGATGGTGAGGAAATATATGAGTGTGTATCCAAGTACTTTAGAGTGATGAGTGAGGATGGAAGGATGTGTTTGAATGGGTACAGCAGGGTAGAAAGGTAGCTGGATCACTGAAAGCTGTGATAAGGAGTTGGGAAGTGAGCATGGAAGTGTGGCTGAATCCTGCTGGAAGGACACGAGAGAGCAGTGGAAATGAATTGAGGAATGTGTGGAGTTTTATGGACAGATACAAAGACAAATGAGGGAGTAAAGATGCATTGCGGTGCTCTTAGAAGAAATACTTTGAGACAGTTTGGCCATGTAGAGGGTGGGAAATGAGGGAATGACTAGAAGGTATGTGTATGATGTGGAGAGGAGGGGAGACCATGGCAGAGATGGAAGACTGGAGTGGAGAGATACGAGGCAGGGGGGTGTGAGTTGGAGAGAGGGCAGTCAAATGGCAGAAGACAGAATGACATGGAGTTAATCTGTTTGAGGCCTCCCCTTATAGGACTGAGATGTCTGGCAATAGATAAGAGTCAGAGGAGGGCAAAAACCTGCTAACTGAGTGAACTTTAAGCAATTACTGAAGCAAATGCAAGAGGAGATATTAAATTACTTAAGAAAATGCAACCACTGGATGCAACCAAGCAATCACTATCAAGACAGGGTTATGGGAAACAGAAAATGATGCAGGGTAGTGATGGTAAAGCTGACTGAGCCTACACCATAACAATAATCAATCAAAATCAATAATCATCATTCATTATTATTAAAATCATCACTGCCATCGTCATCATCATCATCCCAGCCTCTTCTTCCCGCCTAAGGATGGGGTAACGTATGGTTCAAAAAGCTACAACACAACACATGGGATCAGACATGTTATATATGAACCACCCTGTATTTTTTAGCATCTGTGGCACATAACCAGGACTTAACTGCATCTGTTTGTGATGTACAGGCAGGTGCAAAAGTATGCCAACAATACTCTGCCAGCACTAACTTGGATTTCATATTTACCACTCTTCCCCCAAATGACTAGAGGGTAACATTCCTTCAGTTGCCTGTTTTCCTGATGCCTGGAACAGACACCTTCATATGGCAATGATCAGATATTGAATGTCAGGTTAAAATACCGCCTTCAGTTCCTTTATTATCCCCATACAGGAGAATGGTGGACTAGGAAAGAATAGTAACGATGTGCAGTCCTTACCACATAAAGTATTTCAAACAACACCTTTCATTCCTACAGCTGGCAGAGAAGTGTCTACATACTTTTGCTCATGCTCAGGACAGGATTTATGCAAAACATTTCATAGCCAATGGTTGTGTACGGCTGGCCAGTTGTCTATAACCTTAGTCGCTTTACTCGAATCTGGTGAAGACGTCTTCTTTCAGAGCTGACGGCAGCAGGTAAAGAAACTGGTTGTTTGATACGATTACTAATCAAAGTGGACATCTCGTGACTGTCATGAGTGACAAGCCAAGTGGCTTCTGGCTACCCAGGATATAAGTTACTACACTTGGTGGTAATATACAACTAGACTGTCACGTGGTGGTGTAAAGAGTTACAGCGCTCCAGCCGGATGTGGCACTATCCGGTATTACATCAGTCAGTAGCCAGTCCCAGGTCTCTTGCAAAATGGGGAAACAAAAAATTGGTGAATGACTGGGTGGCTGTGAATGTGTGGTCCAGCATCTGACAGATGTGAACAAAGTGTGCAACGTCTGGCTTGCAATATCCACTTAAGAACGTATGCCCAATCCTTGAGGCATTGCCTAGGCCGTCAAAAATAAACAAAAAAACTGGCCATCAAACACAACCCCCTCATAGAGCATTCCGCCCCCTTACTGTACGGCCACAACGTGGTTATTGCAAGCAAGGCGTGAGTGCATGGTTACCTATATAACCATCCACCTGTGTGCCACTTATCCTTCCAACATATGCAATGATGGACTCCTTCTCACTGTCCGACAGCCCCCATTACCGATGTCACAACGGATATGTATCATGGCACACAATGGTGGGTTGTGTGTGCTGTCAAAGTATTGACCCAACCCCCCAGGCATCCCCAATCCCCCAGAACCCCACTAGTAGCAAAGGGACTTGGGGCCGCGCTACACGACAGAATTATGGCAACTAATTCGCCACACAATTACTAAAGCTTATTTTTACGATGCAGACTTTTTGTTCATTTACTGCCCGCGTAAAACTTTAATCTTCTTGGTCTGACACGGAGCATATTTGTTACATACGTACTTAGCGTTCTAACTTCCAGCATAAAACTTTAATAATTTATACATTACTCTGCTGTCTTGTGTATTACGGTAGTCGTTCCCACACCACACTCATTACTAATCTTACTCAACCTTTTAGCACGTTTATAAGCACGTCCAATTTCCATCTGACGTTAACAATACCGTAATCGCTTTTCCCGCCGAACACGCTTTCGTGGAACGATAAGGTTAACTGCATACAAAGGGGAATCGACAAGGCTGAGATTTGTAAACAATGAACGTACAACTACATCGTCACATGGTGGTGTAAGGAGTTACGACACTCCCGCTGGATGTGGCCTTGTGAGATATTACATCAGTCAGTACCGTAGCTGGTGCCTATGTACATAACGTATTACATCAGTCAGTAGCTAGTCCCAGGTCTCTTCACAAAATGGGGAAACAAAAAATTGGTGAATGACTGGGTGGCTGTGAATGTGTGGTCCAGCATCTGACAGATGTGAACAAAGTGTGCAACGTCTGGCTTGCAACATCCACTTAAGAACGTATGCCCAATCCTTGAGGCATTGCCTAGGCCGTAAAACATAAACAAAAAAACTGGCCATCAAACACAACCCCCTCATAGAGCATTCCGCCCCCTTACTGTACGGCCACAACGTGGTTATTGCAAGCAAGGCCTGAGTGCATGGTTACCTATAAAATCATCCACCTGTGTGCCACTTATCCTTCCAACATATGCAATGATGGACTCCTTCTCACTGTCCGACAGCCCCCATTACCGATGTCACAACGGATATGTATCATGGCACACAATGGTGGGTTGTGTGTGCTGTCAAAGTATTGACCCAACCCCCCAGGCATCCCCAATCCCCCAGAACCCCACTAGTAGCAAAGGGACTTGGGGCCGCGCTACACGACAGAATTATGGCAACTAATTCGCCACACAATTACTAAAGCTTATTTTTACGATGCAGACTTTTTGTTCATTTACTGCCCGCGTAAAACTTTAATCTTCTTGGTCTGACACGGCGCTTATAATTTTTACAAGCGTACCAGTACTTAGCATTCCAAATTCCACGCGGGGTAATCGACGGGCCGAGGTTCGTAAACGTGTAACACCAGCACTGTAGGGTCGTTTGGTGTGGGTGATTTAAACGGACAACATAGCAACAATACACACAAGTATCTGAAACAACTGGCCAAACCATGGGCTATAAAACAATTTGTCCACTGTGCATCAATTACAATACAAACATCAACATAATAATCAAGCAATAGTCATAGGCATAATTCCCTGGGGTGTCTCCTAGGTGGCTCAGGAGGCTTGCTAAGAAATCAAGTCAGGAAATCACCCCAGCCACAAAGAAGACAGGCCACTTTGACTGAACTAACACCAGACACTGTTCAACTGAGGTGAATGGACAAATCCCAGGCCACGTTACGGTGCAAGAAGTATAATAAATGAACACAGATGAATACAAATAAGTTAAAAATCCATCCAACCAGCCATCATCCAATCCCACATCGCCCCACAGAGGAGCGTAGGAACCCAGGGCTAGGAAAGTTGGTCCTGACATTTAAGATGAGAGTGAAATGTTAAAAATAAAGCTCATTATCCTCAGACCCCCAATGCATCACTCTCAGTTGAATAAAACCATCTGGTGTTAGTTGGAATAAAGACAGTTGCTCTCCCACTTACGAACATCTTAGCTAAGAAGAATTGCTGTTGAGATTAAACACTTACTGGCTTGAGATTTCATTCGGCTGTGTGGTTGCCAGCCTGATAGTGCCAGGGACTGACTCCTGGCACTGCATCATCCTAGCCTATCATCAATCATCGCTGTCGTCGTCGTAGTCATCAATAGGCAAGTAAAATGAGTATCTAGATTAAGTTAACTGGCCATGTATACCCTTGTGGTGGAATGATCTAGTTATGGAGCCTACCACTAACTATTCTATCATCAATCATCCTCGTCGCCATCAATAGGCTTGTAAAATCAGTACCTAGACTAAGTTAACTGGTCTTATATACCCTAGTGGTGGAATGATCTAGTTATGCAGCCCAGCAATGCCACTGATCATAATTAAAATCATCATTAGGCATTATCATCATCATTCCTGACTCCTCTACCCACCCAATGATGGGGTCAGGAGTTCTCTATTAAAATATCGTAAGTAGGGGAGCAACTGTTATACTCTGTCCATCTCAACTTGGCTTAAAAGTGACCTGGAAAGGATGCAGAGCCACAGTATTGCTAGCCTTGTCTTACTCTGCTTCTGGGCAATGAAATTAGGCTGCCAAGGACAATACTCTCCGCCAAGTCAAGGTGGACCAATCAAAAATTTCTAACTCACATTTCAGATGGGTGGTTATGGTTGTAGTTGTAGTAGAAGGAACTGAGATGTGGAAAGGTTTTCAAGACCAATGGCGCTGGGAACCTCTATATCTATCAGAGGTATTTCCCCAGAGTTTTGAGGCCACTATTTTTCAACATTCACCACACAATCTTGTATCATCCCATGGGCAGCGTAGGAGCCCGGGGCTGGGCAAGTTGGTCCCGACATTCAAGATGAGGTGACCAGCCTCACTCATCCTCGAGTGGCATTACATTAGCGATAAACTCCAACCACCCTTGGGTATCCAAGCATAACGAGAAAAATTGAGCCAGCACCGCCGGCTCCAGCACGGCAGCACCACCAGGATCAACACCAGCACCACCTCCAGCACGGCAGCACCACCAGGATCAACACCAGCACCACCTCCAGCACGGCAGCACCACCAGGATCAACACCAGCACCACCTCCAGCACGGCAGCACCAACACAGCAATCGCAGGAACAGCAGCCTGAGTAACACAGATGGACCCTGAAAATAAGGCAAGATTTTAGGAGATAATCTCAAGTGTGTTCATAACTAAATCCTTTTGTCTGTGGAGGAGTTCAATATGGATCTTAATTAACCCCTAGTGTATTGGTGCTGGAGTGGCACTAATAGGATGGGGGGGAGGGCTGCCTGACTACATTTACACTTCTCAATGCCACACCTGTCCTGCAAGAGGAGAATGATGGACTACAGAAGGGTCTCTCAGCCTGCAGTCCACTGGGATAATGTTCTGCTGTGCCTGGGGTTGACCTACTACTAGTACACAAGACCTCAAGATGAACAAATCCATTTTACATCATCTGTCTGGCTCAATTCCCTGGTTATACTCCCTCAAGTACTTCCTTATTCCCAGCAGAACAAGAAATTCTGACTGCCCTGCATTATTTACCAAACTCTTCATGACTGGCTTCATTCCTGTGTTAATCTTCTGTTACAACTCAGCACTGAATAAGGACAGATGGCAGTTTAGACAGATAGATACTGGGAAACTGGGTCGTAGATAGATTCCTTCACAATGATGGTCGTCTCCTAATATAAATGAAAGAGTCTGGTGGTAGCAAGACTATTATGACATAAGCAGAAGGCCCCGCACTACAGGTCCCTTTGGCATAATTTAAAAAAGTCAACAGGACTCTTACCTGAGTGGAGGCAGATGGTTGGTATTACCGTGACCTGGCAGCTGGTTGGTATTAATTTGGCAGCTGGTTGTGGCTTTCTTCTCCCCTTTCTCCGTCTCTGTCGGCAGTTTCCACAGCTGGGTCAACTCACACATCTGAAAAATAGTGTACACATTAGTCCTTTCCTTCCACACCTTGATTAACAAAAGGATCTGGTTAACAGCAAGAACAACAGCCCCTGGGGACAGTAAGGTATAATTAAATGGCAGTAGGAATTTGTGAAGTCTGTAATAATAATAATAATAATAACTAATAATAATCACCACCACCATCATCATCATCATCATCATCGGGACCTCCTTTCCCACCTTAGGGCAGGGTGAGGAGTAGCAATGTCCAGACAGCCCAAATTTGCCCAATCCAACGGGCCACACTTCCATTTTGCTCACCATTCAAGCCCCCCGAATCCTGGCTCTATCTGATACACCAAAAGGTTTCACCAGGTACATTAGCTTATAATAATAATAATAATAATAATAATAAAGATAGAGGGAGAATACATATATATTTACCTTCCCTAAGAAACGGTAGAATGTATTAGCAGTAGTAGTAGTAGTAGTAGAATCACTTATCACCTCTATACTTAAACCTTCAAATATCCTCCTCCTTTACTACAGAATTACTTATAGAAATACCAGCTCAATACCACAATGAAGACGTTAATATCATGATAAATACCAACTCTTACCTGTATCAGACCAGGTTATATGGCCAGGTAATCTTGTCTTTCTCCTCAACTGCTGAACTGTAATAAAGGAGTGTGTTAGTAATCATGGCATCATTATTATTATTATTATTATTATTATTGAGGGAGGGCTATCATCATCATCATCATCAAGACCTCCTTTCCCATGCACGGTGGGGTGAGGCAGGATAAAAATAATATTAATGGCATTCAGTAGAGCACATACCTCCGCCAACGCCCCATCTCACAATGTTAAACAGTGTGAAAAAAATATTCCTGGATCCGCACCTTTATCCAGATCCGCACCAAGACCCATTCTTCTACAAACTCTCTAATACCATCTATCTATCTGTCTGTCTTTCATACCATCTATCTATCTGTCTCTAATACCAAGCCTTACACCAGTCTTTAGCTGTCTATTTGTCTGTTTAATAACAAGCATAATAACAGGATCTTCAATAGCAATACCATTCCTACCTCTGCTGCCAGACCAGGTAAAATGAAGGACCAGGTACGCTTCAGGTGAGTAGCAGCTTGTTAGGGTGTCCCCAGGTATGCTTCAGGTATCAGCAGCTCATTAAGGTGTCCCCAGGTATGCTTCAGGTATCAGCAGCTCGTTAAGGTGTCCCCAGGTATGCTTCAGGTGTTTTCATGGATGTGGCGCAGCTGCAACGTCCACCCAGAAGCAAAACTGCCTCATATTTTGCCACACCTCCCTGTAGAAAGGATGTTAGTAAAACCATGTGTACCACAAAGGAGTGTTGGATTCTTATGTGTGTGTGTGTGTGTGTGTGTGTGTGTGTGTGTGTGTGTGTGTGTGTGTGTGTGTGTGTGTGTGTGTGTGTGTGTAGGGCAGCCTAACAAAACCACTTGCTTACCTGGTCTGTGTGTGTGTGTGTGTGTGTTAGTCCCCACAGAACCACATGCTTACCTGTGGTTGATGGGTCTACTCTGGCTTTCCACGGTGATTTCAGGCTTGCTTCATAGGCTTTCAGTGTCACCTCCATCATTTCAACTTCAGCACTACCCCCCCTCTCGTTGTCTTTCTCTTCAGCAGCTCTCTCTCTCCTCTCTTCAGCAGCTGTCAAAATACATCAACACACAACACTATAAAATAAATATTATCTATCTGTTTATCTATCACCTGTCTGGCTATGCATCTATCTCTATGAAGGAAGCACTTATCTATTTCACATTTATCTATCATTATCTATCAAGCAGGCATCACAACACTATCCATCACGCATGTATCATTACCAATCTACGGTAGTGTGTCAACGAGTGTATCAATCTTGTACCATTTGCTCGTTTCCCTCTCAATAAAACTGCAATCAAACCCCAGACTCATCTTTATTTTTCTCCTGCCATCCACAAGAACTGGCAGACTCAATGAATATAATTAAAATCTGGCAGCGCAAATGCCAGTGTCATATGCCGCTGAACAACAAGGTAAAAGACACTGCAAATAAAAAGAGCATATTCAAAGTTAATAGCCATTAGTAGAAATAAACAAAATAAAAGAATAGCAATTGGGTGTGCTATGCCGACTCCATACCTTCTTTACCCCTGCACAGTTGTTGACTCTATACAGGGGTTTTATTCGCCCGTGTAGAGTAAAACTCTCATGTGTGGGGAGGCTCCCCACATACAGCTCTTCTCAATAGGGTGGAGTCAAAGGCTTTTCGTCTCATTAACTCTCCCCCTCTTACTGACTCCCTTCAACCTCTGTCTGTTCGCTGCATTGCTGCATCTTAATCTCTTTTCTATCGCTACTTCAATGGTCACTGTTCCTCTGAACTGTCTGCTTGCATTCCTCCGCCTCTACGACGGGCACATAGCACCCGTCTAGCAGCAAACTCTCACCCTTTTTCTGTCCAACTCTCTAATGCAAGAGTTCACCGTTACTCCCAGTCCTTCATTTATGCAACAGGTCAACTCTGGAACTGACTCCCTCTGTCTGTATTTCCTGCTTCCTATGATCTCCAGTCTTTCAAACGCAGTGTGTCCAGGCATCTCGAAATGAATGGATCTTGAATTTGGCTCTCTCTTGTATTTATTTTTCTCTTGGAAGGAACAGTTTTGCGGGCTCATTGCCTTTGGTTCCTTCTTCCTCACATTAAAAAAAATTAAAAATAAAATAATAAAATATCAATTACTCATAAAAGAGGAAGGAAGCCCCCAACCTGACGCATATTACAACAGGACCTCACTATATGGACTAATTGGGGCCCAACCCCTTCCGAAGAAAACGAAATTCTGATAAAAGCGACATCCGGACTTCCCCATGCTACCCTGGACCTTTTCCGATATATCAGACATTAGTCCGGATCACACCAACGGTTTATAAACTGTTTTGACAACCATTGCTGTACTGTACTGTATTATATATTCACTACAATAATCCAATGGTATAATATATATAATAATACTGTGCTGTACACTGATAAACATGTCTTTTATTTACCTTATTGTGGTGAACACAGATGAAGTGATCAGGCAGTCCGCATTGCTTCTGGCTTTATTGGACTTTTTACGATAAACCTGTATAGGAATTTAGTCCGGTAGCTCCTCGATCCCCGTAGCGAATTCCGGTCTACTGAAGTCAGTTATGAAGAGGTTTTATTGTAGTAACATCAGTAAAATCGCCTGATACTCCACCAAGCATCGAGGACAGACAGTAGACACCATCTGCCTCCTTATGCCTCTGGAGGAATCTCTGACGTAGGTCCCCCAGGCCTGGACACTCGACCAGCAAGTGACGGGCAGTAAGGGGAACACTCACCAGTAACCCATGTGTAAGCCAAGAATGCCCAGTGCCAAGCCTGACAAAAGCCACCTCCAGTAGCAGAGGCAAGGAGGGAGGAACTCTTGGCACAACCACTCTCTGAAAGACTTCTTTTAGCTTATTTTGAGCAACACCATCCCAGTGTTTTTGCCAACACGTACGAACTGCGTACCGCAAGTTAGGTGTTACGTTAAAAGCAGGAAGCAGGTAGTTGGTTGGGGGCTGTTGAGAAAATGCAGCTTTTGCTAATGTATCTGCCCTCTTGTTGCCCACCACACCTACATGTGCAGGAACCCAGCAGCAGTCCACATGACGCCACAACAGCCAAGAAAAAAAACTGATAAAACCAATGGATGGGATGCATTAAAAGACTCCAGAGCAGACACAGCACTACAGGAGTCACTAAAAATTACAAAAACAGATTGGGGGAAGGTAAAAATGATTTTGAGAGCGTATAAAATTGCAATCAGGTCTGCTGTATACCCTGAAGTAATACCAGGAAGACCACCGCCTCTACCAAAGGAACGGAATTGAATGAATGAAAATGTAACATGGCAGCACAACAGCAGAGGCCATATGCCACTAAACAAACATTGAAAGTAAGTCAAAGTACATAAAAAAACGATTAAAAACAAAGAAAAACGATGCATAAAACAAACCAACAGTATAAAAGAAACAACCACAGCTAAAAACATGGTGTAAGATAGAGGTTAAAACTAGAACATGATCATTAAAACACAAACTAAAATATGGTAGAGCCCGACAGCTTGTGGAGGAGGCCAGAACCCAACACAAAGGAGAAGGTGCCTCTCCCCTTAGCACAAGCCTCTTCCCCAGGCACCGGGGAAAGAAGGCACTATCTGTCGCTGGCTCGGCACCCGGAGAGGTACTGCCGACAAAGGTTCCCGAGACTGGGGCATTCCACAAGCAGATGCCACACAGTCAATGGAACCAGACAGTCATCACAATAGGGAGGGGGCACCCTCTCCATGAAAAAACCACAAGTCAGCCTGGTGCGGCCAAACTGTAAACGGGCCAAAGCTGTTTCCCACTGTAGGGACACTCCCACATACCCCCATCACCCAGGTTCCGACGAATGCTGCGGAGTTTGTTCGCCCCTGCTACATCCCACCTCCTCTGCCTGCAGAAACTGACAGCCTCCACAGTGGTTGTACATAAATCCTCGGATGGGACACGGTAATGAGGAGAGGAAGGGTGAGAGGCAGCAGCTCTACCCAAAGAGTCAGCACGCTCATTGCCCATGACCCCTACATGTGCAGGGACCCAACAGTTCTACAGAGCATCCTCGCCTACATAATAGGAAGAACCACTCCCAGACAGACAGGACTAGGGGATGTGATGGGAAGTCACAAGACAAAGCTTGTAGGGCACTGGCTAAGTCACTAAAAATGGTAAAAGAAGCTGGAGGAAAACTAAAAATCAATTCAACCGCAACTATAATGGCAGTAAGTTCAGCGGTAAAAACAGATGCAGGAGGGAGACTCCCACCATGACTAAAGTCACGAAAATGACACCAAAGCCTGTCCCCACACGGGATTTAGAGCCATCAGTACACACAGGGCTCGAGTCACTGTGAGCAGAGGCATGTTCTACAAAAATAGGACAAAGCTGCCTGTGAGGAAAGAGAGGTCTTCCTTTCAAGGAAGTAATCACATGGTTGTACCTCTGGGAGAAGCCAGGGAGCCACTCAGGGGACACACACAGGGCCAACAGGGGAGGACTGGACACCCAACTACCCCATGGCAGCCCTCACTCTGTACCCATACGGGTGTGGATAGTGAGGGTGTCATAAAAAGGAGAGAAGAGCGACCTCAGAGACAGCCTTACAACTCAGTGAGGCCGGAAGACAGTGAGGCCGGAAGACGGTGAAGGCGGTGACGACACAGCACCATCAAGGACTACCGGCAGAGAGCCAGTGGCGGTTCATTCACATCAACCAACGGACTTTCATTTGAGGAAGACCGGAAAGCCCCAGCTGACAGACGAATCCCAGCATGACGGACTGAAATTAGCGGCCGCAGCCGTGCCTCAGTAGCAGAAGAGTACAGGGAGGTCCCAAGGATGCTAGCAGTTAGGTTCCACTTGGCATAGTCGTATAATGAATTCTTGTATAACAAAACACGTAACTAATGGTAAAATATTGGTTGGGTTCAAGGACCCCGTCAGCAGGAAGTTTTCAAGCTAAAACATATGATACCAAATGCAACAAACATATCCATATTACTGAACTGTAGAGAAAGCAACCTGAAAGAGCAAATGGTATGCAAATAACATGACTGCACATTAATTAAACATATAAAACACCCATAACACCCATCTATCAGTGGTAATGTTGTGCTAGAAGAGGGAGGCTGGCAGTCTTCTGCTGAGCAGTGTTGCCAGATTCCCAAACCCATATTATCGTACCCTGCATGTAAAAATTATCACTTTTTGATCAAAATTATCTCTCATAAACAGAGGCATTTCTTCACATAAATTGGTAATTACTGTGGAATTAATATATTGATATGTGGAGTGATTAACATTACTGAATTTGTTTAACTGTTAAATACCTCCCACATTATAATACTGGTTATCGTAGGAGTTTATTGCACATCTGGCAATGCTGCAGCCGAGCAATCTATCTATCTATCTATATCCGAGGTTGAGAGAAAACAGCGGTGACTGCAGTTGCTGGGATGAGTTAGAATCCTCACACCTCACCCCAGACTGAATGTCGTGTCATTGGATTTTCAAGATCGTACGACGAGAACAGTCCCTAATTTACGCAGGTCGTATTATCGGTTTCTCGTATATCGAGTGGTGGTATAACAGGACCTGCCTGTACACCAAACACCCATAGTCCAATTTGCTCCTTACTAAGGCACGGTAAAGTTGGAGCAGGATGGTTCTGTCAGCACCCCAAGACAAGTGATAAGGTATGCAGGAGACAGGGCACAGAGGCATGATAGTCATAATGAACAGATATGAAGTACCCACGTCAGTCTCCTGTCAAAAACAAGTCCAAGAAACCTTGTCTCGTCCACACATCGCACCCTGTGGCCATATAACTGGAGGTCTGGGTCTGGGTGAACTCCTCTCAACCGGCAGAAATACAAGGCCAGCGTCTTTGTTGGGGAGAAATGGAAGCCGTGCATGGTGGCCCACCGAGAGACCCTGTCTAGAGTGAGCTGCATGCGACGTTCAGCCACAGACATTCAGGAAGCAGCATACCATAGAGCCAAATCATCAACATACTGTGAGGCTGATACCCCTTCTGGAATAGAGGACAATACAGTCCAATGTTATACCAGAAAGGGTCACACTGGGGACACTTCCCTGAGGCACCCCTTCCTCCTGAGGGTATGAAAGAGACAGGGTGACACCAACCCTAACCATGAATGAACGGTCACACAGAAAATTTAATATATACAGAGGCAACCTGCCATGTAAACCAAAAAAAAAGCAGCTGGTGGAAGATACCAAACCGCCATGTAGTA
Source organism: Coenobita brevimanus (assembly GCF_032717465.1). Lineage (NCBI taxonomy): Eukaryota > Metazoa > Arthropoda > Malacostraca > Decapoda > Coenobitidae > Coenobita > Coenobita brevimanus. Next base: position 369,047 of record NC_136962.1, read on the forward strand.
TCATATGCCTTTTCTTGGTCAAAGAAAATGCACACCAGATGCTGCTGCCTAGCAAATGCATCACATGCTCCAGCGTCAAGATGGACAAGTGCATCTGTTGTTGTGCGACATTTTCGAAAACCAGACTGAGCACGTCAGCAGCCGCTGCATCTCTGTTGGACACAAGTTTGCGGCTGTCTTTGGAGTCTTCTATAGTGGGTAGGCCATCGTCACTGCACCGCACGTCACCAGTCATCGTCCACCTCCAGCAGGTTGAGGATGACAAGGACAAGTTTATTAACCTCCGTTAGGCGCAACCGTTTGCCACTAGACCACACGGGACAACTCTACACCTGCCAGAGGTGTGCTGGTTAGGAAGCCAAGCGGCAGGGCACTGGGTGGTAAGTACCCCAACCCAATGTTTTTCAGCAGGTTACTTTAGGTTTCTTTCAGTTTCCTTGGTGCTAAAACTTATACAGGATAATCCTATATAAGTTTTACGTCACAGTAAACAAGAATGACCCAAAAACAGTGCCAAAAATTGAAGGGGTACTGAACATACAGTACCGTTCATGTCCAGTCTTTTTAGGTTTTTAGTTTGTTTATTGCATGATTTTCTTGATGAAAATTATTTAAGATATTCCTATGTACGTTTCGATGTCAAAATCTGGCAGAATGACCTGAAAACACTACCAAAATAAGGAAGGCTACTGTACATAGTGTATAAGTAGGATGATTTTTGGTTGTCAGTGGTTTTTCTGCATGGTTTGGTGTTTAGCATTACTCTGGATATTGTTGTGTGTGTTTTGATGTCTAAATATGCATGAATGACCGTACAACACTGGCAAATTAAGCACTGGTACTGTACAAATAGGTCAGGTATAGGTTGGAGGTGGGTATGGGTAGGGTGTGGGTGTGATAGGGGAATAGTGTTCATTACCCGCATGTTGCCAGTACCCAGACATGCCTTGGGCTCTATTATGTCCAGATAAATAAGGGATTCCTGTATATGAATAATTTTCCGTTCCTGTGGGGTTAAATAAGCTCATATTTCACCCTATATTCTTTGGAAATCTGTCCTAAACCATCATTATTTTTTTGGAAAGTAGCATAATATGAAAAAATGATGTGAAGCCAAATGAAACTGCGTGAACATTGTCTAATGAATATACAGTATAATCTCAAATATTGACGGTTTCGATTTCGATAATTCAAATTTCAACGGCATATTTAGCACTACCCCATCGCCAACTGACTCAATAATCGCCGTTTTCGACGCGTTACGAGGCGGGAAAAACTCCGACGCAAGCCAATTTGGTATATTTTTCCTTTATTGCCGTTTCTTTAGAAGGTAATCATCATACCCCGTGGATTTGTGCCATCATACAGTGTAAGCCTCTGTGTGTTTTTCTCTGTGCAAATGAATATTACCGAATCTTGCTCAACATACTGAAAGGTGGATTTTGTTTCCCAACTAGATGCTTGGTTAGGTTAGGTTAGGCTGTGTTGGGTTGCGTTAGGTCAGATTAGATTAGGGTAGATTAATTATTAGGTACAGTTATGCTAGGTTAGGTTAGATTTAGTTAAACACAGATTAGGCCAGTCCCTTCCACCACTACTAATACTTCCAATCAGATGGTCATAGTCATATTATGGTCATTATTCATTTGCACAACAAATGAGGCCTCAAAACACTCACATGAACTAGAAAATTATCAAATGGAACAAAATAAACACCAGAAATAGGAAACAGCAATAAAGGAAATATTTACTGCCGAACTTGGCAGTAGTCATTTTGCAGCCGTGCAGCTCTCTACAGACACCACTTAGCTTTCGGTCACGTGTTTGCTGCAAACAGCACAACAGGTGTTTTCTCCACAGCTATTCCAGACAGCCCTGTCAAATTTATTAGAAGAAAAACTTCATGCGGCTGTACAATAAAACCATTCTCGAGCAAAAACAGACCAGGAGTATCAGCCATTTCCGTCCAGAACAGCCTCTCACCAATGTTTCAAACACATCATGAGCGAGGAAAACTTGGAAGATGCTGAAACCACTGATATGGACGTGCTAGAGGATGAGGACTTTGACTGTGTGGGTTTTGATTGGATGTGGCTTTGTTGGAGATGCCAATTACATCCAACCAACCAAAAGTGTGGGTTATGAGTTGCTGAATAACTACTGCCAGACACCTCACTCACTATCGTAACAAGTGAACACCGCCAAACACGACACACAGCCACAAAAACAACTTCGGCAAGGTGGTAGCTGTGGTCTGCATGGTGGAGGCGAACACAATGACGTCGCAAGTGCCAAGCTGTATGTGCACGGAATTTCAACTAGCAAGTGCCCACCAGATGCAGGGCTTGGGAAAGTTCCTAAACTGTCGTGAGATCCGAAACCGCAAGATAAAAAAATGCCAGCTCCAAGGCCCCACTGTACTTAACATTCTCCAAAGATTAGTTTATCTTATTTTTTGAAGGCTGCATAATCTGAAATATCTATGCCAAGCCAAATTTAAATTGTTCCAAACATTGCTTTTCAAGGTTGACTGATGACAATGAGGACCAAGACCCTGTTCAGTTTGGTTAGTACAAGGAAGAGGCACATAACTTTAGTCCTCTGTGAAGCAGTTAAAATTTATGTGATAAATTTTCTTAACGAACCTCTTCCAATCTCCAGGTGTTAGGTTGGCGGCTTTCAAGGTTTCATTAAGTTTGGGCTGGTTAACTACGGTTGACGGGCATAGCCGTCACGATTTTGGGCACGGAGCAACACCGGTTAACACGTACATTATAAGCGTCACGATTCTGGGGGTGGAGCAATGCTGGTTGACGTGTATAGCCGTAACGATTCTGGGCGCGGAGCAATGCCAGTTGATGTGTATAGCCACAAGCGTGTTCCTGCCACCCTTTTAACTTTAACTTATCCTTACTCATTGACGGCACCAGCTGGAGACGTGGCGATATTTTCACTTGAAAGAGGAAGAGTTGCTGAGTCTTATGTGTCTTTATTTTCTTCTCAGCTGTTATAGTTTGGCAGATAATAGCGTTGGAAGGAAGGGTATTTTTTTTCCATCGTGGATATTCCCCGTAGGGAGGAGTGTGCAACATCGGAAAAACCCCGGTGTGTAGGGGTTAATGACAATACAAGATTAGAGGTAAATTTTCTGTAACTCACGATTTCGAAACAAAGAATATTTTTCCTGGTCGATTTTCTTGATCTGAATGAATTTGGGCTGCAATTTTTTTAGACATACCCATTTTGAAGATAGGCCTACCCTTGGCCATCTCCAAAACAAATTAATTCCGACAAAAAAAATGAAGGGGGGGGGAATACAAGTAACAATTCTAACTTAACCTATCCTTAAATGTGATTAGATTAGGTTAGTGGCTTTCATGGACAGATTTGCGGCTTTCGTGGTTAGGTTAGCGTCTTTCATAGGTAGATTTGCGGTTATCGTGAATAGATTTGTGTCTTTCATGGTTAATTTGCAGCTTTCATGGTTAGATTTGCAGCTTTCATGGACAGATTTGCGGCTTTCGTGGTTAGGTTAGCGATTTTCATGGATCTGCGGATTTCATGGCTAGGTTAGTGACTTTCAAGGTTAGATTTGCAGCTTTCATGGATAGATTTGCAGCTTTCATGGTTAGATTAGCATCTTTCATAGTTAGATTAGCGTCTTTCATTGATTTGCAGCTTTCATGTACATGGTTAGATTTGCGGCTTTCATGGATTTGCAGATTTTATGGTTAGGTTTGCGTCTTTCATGGTTAGGTTAGCGTCTTTCAAGGTTTCGTAAAGTTTTGGCTGATCAATGACACCAGTTAGTACGAGGCTGGGTTCAGGTTGGCTATTTCTTTTCCTTTTTATACAAGGAAGAAGGAACCAAAGGCCAGGAGCCCACAAACCGTTCCTTCCAAGAAAAATAAAACAAGAAAATACAATCAGGGAAGGTTGAGGTAGATTGACGTACGCTTTTAACGCATTTCAATCGACTTGGACTGTATTTCCGAACTTATTTCAGTTTTTCTTTTTAATTTTTAGTTTATCCTATACTAGAGATACAAAAATAGGTAAATAAAACAAGAAAATATCCTTTATTAATGGGGAGAAATCAGTAGTAGTTGTAGTAAGAGTAATAAAAGGATTAGTAATAGTAGTAGTAGTAATAATAGTGATAGTAATAGAAATCATAGTAGTAGTAATAATAGTATAAATAATAATAATAATAATAGTAGTAGCAATGTTGGCACTTCAGTCCCTTTCATAAACCCAGTGGACTGCAGGCTTAACTTACTATCATCCTTTTGGGGGACAGGGAGAGAATAGAGGGCCATTTGTACACCCAGGCACCTCCACTACCCTCTCAGCATCCATACCACCACGTGAAGGCGACCCACAAACACCAATAATAATAGTAAAAATGCATCTACAATGGCAAGGAACAAGGCAACATGGAGGCGATTTGCTTGTGGCCACCCCTTACAGGATTGTGGCGTCTGGCAATTGATAATAATAGTAATAGTACTTACCAATACGAAGGTCACGTAATGGCAGCCTATCCATCCTTCCTCTCCCCGTCACCATCTGGCAGCTCCACTACCTCTCTCAACCCAGCCAGCACACGAAGGCGACCTAGGAGCACCAATAATAATAATAATAACAATAATAATAAGTCATATACCAGCACCAAAATATACGAACAAAAATGGCAGAAATATCGGCGCACATATATCCATATTTACCAACATAATCCTTCTTTCCCCAACTATTTTCCTTATTGCAATTTATTTTTGAGTCCCCAGTGCATTTTTGGGGGGTGAAAATCCCAGCGAGGGGGTAGATTAATTGGGAAAAATCAATAGATGAAAAATCCGCATAGTTGATCTCGAACATTCTACCCAGCATCCCTTGTTTTCATGTCAAATTCGAAATAAATCCCTAAGTTCATGGTAATTCCCTTCCCCTACGTGTTCTCTAGATCATATAGATTATTTTGAGATATAATAGACCTGGATTTGGGTGTTATATATTCAAAAAACTCAAAAAATAATGGAGGATTGCATCACCTACCCCTAAGCGGGAAGACGAGGCTGCAAATGATGTCTTATAACACCAAGACTTACCTTTTCAATTAAGTATAAAAAACACTATAAGGGTAATTATAACAAATTAATTAGTTTTTATCAATTATTTACTCGATTCTTCAATATATATTCTGCATTACTTTCAATAGATAAGTTTTAGGCGATAGAAAACCTCACATGGATAACTATAATAATTCGTTTCCCATTTTCGTTAATATTGAAACATTGCATTGCTTTCAAAGCCATTTCCTCTCGGCCTTTGTTCAATTTATCTTCATTTTTCATTATTATTATTAAATCTAACTAATATACTACCTTTCTCTCTCTCTGTCTTCCTCCCTCCCTGACTTTCTCCCTATCTCCCACCCTCCGTCTTTCTCTCCCCTCCCTCCTTGTCTCTCCTTCCCTCCCTCCGTCTCTCTCTCTCAGTCCGTCTCTCCCTTCTGTCTCTCTCGCATACAGTACTAGAATATACTCCTTTCACAATAACTTGGCCCAAAATTGCCATCCTCCATCTTGAATGCTGAGCTGTAACAATAAAATAACACTTGAATATGCTGCTAGTCACGAAGAAGTGCTGTCTAATTGAAAGTGGACGTTAACACTTTTTCCTTACCGATTTATTCCCGATTCTGCTCCGTTACAGTATTCTTGCGTGTTATTCATGCAGTCTATGGAGAGAGAGAGAGAGAGAGAGAGAGAGAGAGAGAGAGAGAGAGAGAGAGAGAGAGCATTTATAACTTACCAAATTCGAATTTTTGAAGATGCAGATTAACGGATATTCCTCTCAGCATTCCTCTTCCATCTGTACTTCCTCCTCAGTCACCATCTCCTTCTTCGAGGTATTACTTCATCTTTCTCTTCAATCTCTCTCTTCTTCTTCAA
>NC_136962.1:385000-395000 GCF_032717465.1 Coenobita brevimanus
AGAAGAGGAAGGAATAAAAGAAGAATGAAAGAGAGGAAAGGGCAGACACCCGAGAGCAGCACTACACTGAGTGAGTGGATGGTAAGTGCTCCCACCTACACTCACCTCTACGACAGCAACGTTGCAATGGGGGAGGAGCGTATGCAGTGCTTCTCCTCCGCCTCCACCAGGGCCTGCAATCTCTGCAACTCCAGCATCAACTGGGAATTCGTGGCCTGCAACACCTCAACTTTCCTCTTGCACTCCAAATTCTCAGCGCTCAATTTCTCAACTTTCCGCTCAAGGGCATCCATGTAATCCTTCTTCTTCCGTCGACTCTCTTGCGCTGAGATCTGGGTGCGAGGAAGAGAGAGTTAGAGCCCCCTAACACCTGTTCCATAGTGATTTAGTCTGATTATTACACCTTACTGCAGGCTTTCAAGAAATGGCGGGGGACAGGGCGACTTGGAGGCGATTTGTTTGTGGCCACCCCAAATGGGATTGAGGCGTCTGGCAATAGATAGATAGATAGATAGGAAAAAAGTAGGAATTGGGAAAAAAGTAGGACAGATGCATGACACATATAAACAAAAGAACATCACTGCCAACCCTGCTTTATATTTAAACGCAGTGACGCGTAACAGCATAAAATAAGTCAGATATTTATTAGGCTGGCAGATTCTGTCACCAAAGACAAACAGTATTACTAATTAAACAGGTAAACTAATGTAAGAATCCTGACTAGTTACATATATTGCAATGTTCTGACTGCGCTGCCACTGACTAGCTGAACTTACTGAATATGACTAGACACAAAAATTAATTTAAAATTAATACATGTATTGAATTCCCCTACAAAAATAAGGTTAGAGGATCAAACATTTAAACTAAAGAATATCAGTGACAACCTTACTTCCATTTTAAATGCAGTTAAGTGTAGTAGTGTTGTACTAAACAGTGTATTCATACAATATACCAAGCAATATAACGAGCAGTTAAAATAAATGTTCCAAACACATTTTCAAATACAAACAACTAGTTTTTAACTTGTGCAATTTGTTATAGTTGACATAAACAGGCAGGAGAGCTGATGACTCTGCTAAAATGGCCACATAATTATGGCTGGAGTTCCACTGTCACTCAGTACTCTTGGCAACAGCAGCACAGCAGCTACCCATCATCATCATGCGCTTTCCATCAAGGTCCTGTTTTTCTTTCTGATTTTTCTCCAGATTCTTTTAAGCTGACTGCATTGTTTTGTTTTGCCACCTCCACCAGGCTTTGAACAACAGTGACGTCTGCCATGTTCTTGTCTATGATGGCTTCCTGTAGTCTTCTGTTTGCCTCACTACACAACCCCTCAGTCACCTTCGCCTCCTCCCTGTACTTCCTGACAGATTTCTCTCTGTCCTCCAGCCTTTGGTATATCTTAGTACTGATGGACTGCTTCTAGTCTGCCTGTGACTCGTTTCACTGCTGGGATGAGTGTAAGTCATCTGCATTGGACGCGCTGGATGAACATCTCTTCGTCCAGGCCAAGACAAAGCTGAGTCTCAAAGAAGCATTCCTTGTGACATGCGGAGACTTTCAGGTAGTGGGAGAGATCCAGTACCAGCTGCTCAGCATCTTCTCCAAATACATTCAGATCCTGGTGCAATGTATTGTACACAACATGCAAGTTGCAGGGTATGAATGGCAGCATACCAGACACACCACTTTCTTTCATGTGTTCACTGATGAAATAACAGTCTTGTTGATATTTGGGTCATCCAATCCAAGGCTGATGAGGTGGGCCAGAGGTAGCCGGTATCCATCTTCCCGCAAGGCATCCAGTAGTGCTTGTGCAACTGCCTTACCAAGACCAGGACCAAACATCAAAGCCTTTCGGAACCTGATGCAGACCCGCCCCAGGTCTGGACACCAGTATCTGATAAGGTCACACTGCTTCCGGTTCTGGGACTTGTCTGTTCCATCATACTGTAGAGTGTAAGGGATGCCTGGTGCACGTATGGAGTTGACTACCCACCACTCCTGCAAGACAGCTTTGTACAATTTTCCAGAGTTGTGGGACAAAAAAAAAGTAGGAACAAGTAGGAAATATTAGGAATTTCAGGAATAAAGTAGGAATAGTAGGAACAGGATCAAAAAAGTAGGGAAAAGTAGGAACGGATGAAAGTCTGTTACTGTCTCCTCTGTATGTTATTTATACAGAGTATGGTGGTGTTGGAAGGATTTATGTAACACAGCAGAGGACAGTAAGGTGTAATAAGCAAAATAAATCACTTAGGAAAAGGTGTTAGCTTCTTTAACCAGCAAGAAGCTCCCTAACACCTCTTCCTAAGTGATTTAGTTTGATTATTACACCTTACTGTCCTCTTCTGTGTTACTTAAATCGTCCTCCATCCCCTCCACATGCCCAAACCATCTCAGTCTACCCCTCCTCCCTCCATCTTATCCTTGGCCTCTCCTTCCCTCCCTCTGCCTCACTCACATATACTCTCCTCGTCAGTCTCTCACTCTCCATCCTCTCCACATGGCCAAACCACCCTAGTGTCATTCTCCTAACGCTTCCTATCACATCCGCATCCACACCACAACACTCCTGCACTACCTCATTTGTCTGTCTGTTTCTCCATGTAACTCCACATGCTCCTCTCAAATAATATAACAGAGTGAGAGACTGATGAGGAGAGTGTTTGTGAATGAGGTGGTGGGGGGAGAGGGAGGGGGAGGCCAAGGATGAGATGGAGGGATGGGGTGGAGAGGTATATGAGAGAGGGGGGTGTGAGCTGGGAGCAGGGCAGTGAAATGGCGGGGGACAGGGTGACATGGAGGCGATTTGTTTGTGGCCACCCCTTACAGGATTAAGGTGTCTGGCAATAGAAAGACAGACAGATAGATAAACAGATAGATAGATACACAGATAGATAAATTCCTCCCCTAATTCTCCCTCCACCTCTCCATCTACCTACCTTATTCTTAATCTTTCTTCGTATCTTCTTCAGTGATTTCTCTTCCGCTTTCGTGAGGGGTAAGCGCGTAGGGACAGTGTAACCCTCTGAGACCAGCGTACGCTTCTCCTCCTCGGTTAGATTGATGGCTCCTGTGGCTCCCTTCTGTTATTATTATCATTATTATTATTATCATTATTATTATTATTATTATCCATCCATCCATCCATCATCCAATCCTACGTTGCAACATAAGGATTATTATTATTATTATTATTATTATTTTTATTATTATTATCATTATTATTATTATTATTTTTATTATTATTATTATTATTATTTTTATTATCTATGCTACTGCCATTATTATTGTCATTATTACTAACATTATCATTGTCATCATCTTTTTCTTTTCCCACTAATATACACTCTTCTACTCAGTCTCTCATCCACTCCATCCCTGCATCTCATCCTTGGTCTCCCCCTCCACCTCTCTCATACACACTCTCCTAGTCAGTCTCTCATTCCCCAGCCTCTCCACTCCATGCTCTACCTCAGTCTCCCCCTCCTCTCCCCATCCACTCTCCTAGTCAGTCTCTCATCCTCGCCTGGTGTCGTACCGGCTGTGATGAGATGAGGGGCGTGTTGATGGGGTTTCGAGTCGAGACCATGACCCGTGAGGAGGACTTTCTTGGGTTACAAAACTGTGGTAAAGTCTCGTACAGAGGTGCGCTGCGGGACGGGGAGAGGCCACCACACTCACTGTCACTCCCCGAACAGGATGGGGGCGTGGGGGGAAGGTAGAAGCCTGGAATTATTATTATTATTATTTTCATTATTATTACTATTATTATTATTATATCTGCTACCATCATCATCATTTCTACTATATTATTATTATTATTATTATTATTATTATTACTAGCTCAGGTACCCAGCACTGCCAGGCAAAATACTAATAAATCCAACCTAGTCAAACTTACAACATTCCTTTTGCAGCGCTGTCTATGTTTGTACCTAGTTTTTTCATTGCTCAGTGCAGTTTAACAGCTCACATTACTAGTCACATCTCCAGCTTGTTGTATCAGCGTAATTTATATCACAGATATAAAATTGTTTAATCACAGCAGTTTTCTCCAGCTTTGTTAATTCCATCTTGCCCTCGTCTTCAGTGTCGGCGAGGGTTACGGACTCAAGAGCAGCCAACGTTGAGGTGTCCGTGCCAGACCACAGGTATGGTTGAGACTATGTGCCACAACCTTCAGTGACTGGCCCTGTCTCTCGTTCATGGACAAGGCTGCTCAGCTTGATTGGCAACTGCAGCCTCTTAAACTCTAAAGGCATGTCAGAGGGGATGAGTGGACTCTTGGGGATGAAGACGTCCCGGCCCGTTGCCTTTCCCATCATGACCGTTGCTGCCAGCACATGAGGGTGCAGCTTCTTCACGGTCAGCCGTGTCCCATTACAGAGCTCATGGTGGCCTCATCCTAGATGATGAGCTTGCTCTCTTCAAGCAGTTTGGCCTTTGCAGAGCCTCTGCTGATGTTGCAGAGAGGGTTTTCCTGCTTGGAGAGGTCGAGAGGCAGTTTGACAGCAGAATGCACGGTACAGCCTCCATCCAGGAGCGTTGCAGCGATGCCACTGGAAGCCACTGCGAGTGTGATCCTCCTTCTTTGCCTCTGTGCAGCCAGCAGCAGGTTTGTGATGAATGTCTTGCCTGAGCCTCCTGGTGCATCGAGGAAGAGACCAACTTCCCCACTCTCAGTGCAGCGCTGATTGTGTTGTAGACCTTGGCTTGGTCTTCAACCAGCCTAGGCTCAGTCTCCAGAATGAAGGCAGCCAGATGGTTCACGTTGTAGCCAACTTCACACTGGAACTCCACAGGTGCTCGGACTGTCTGTCCTCTCTGGTGCTGGAAGCCCATAGTGACTCAGCTTGTTGCCTCCCATGGAGAGTACCTGGTCTTCAATGCTGACCAAGGCCTCATTGAAGATGGCGTCACTGTAGGGAAGGATGGTGTCAGTAGTTTGGCGCTGACAGTGGTACAGGATATCCTGCACAATTGCTTCCTTGTGTCTGTCCCACAACTTGAGGGGCTCAGACAGGCCACACACCTGCAGCATGATGACAAAGAGCTGTCAGAGTTGTTTGGCAGCTTGCACTAACACTGCCTCCCCCACAGTCTTGTTCCAGTGTTCGTTGTCTTCCAGGAGTCTGTGCTTGGCGCATGCCTCCCTGTAGGTTGCACACTCTTCTCCCTCGTAGTGGTGCAGGTCCTGGAAGGATGTAGGTCCCTGCACAGTGTGGAGAAGAAGGTGCAGTAGAAGCACTCCTGGTGGTCCCAGTCTGGGACCTGTTTGGCTGCCTTTCACTTGGACCATTTGTTGTTCGCTGGGTGAAGTAGGTCAGGATGCAGATGTAGAGGAGTGTTCTTGCAAACTTGTCCTGGCTGCAGAGTCTGAAGAATGCCGTCAGGTGGTGTTGGTAGGATGCTCAACATGCTGCCTTCCTGTCTCTTCAGTGAAGTAGAATCACTGGCCATTCTAGAGGTGGACAGCCAGATTCAACTCTGTGGGATGCCTCTGGTGGATGTCAAAGCCCAGCAGCCTCCATATGGCCTCACTGCTGGAGATGTAGCGTCCCATCTGGTTGCTGTGCACCACACTGACCAACTCCCCATTTCCCTGCAGCCCAAACACGGCCATGTCGGACCCTTATTTATGTACAGCAGACATACTTGATGCTCTTGATGGCACTGCAGGCCTCCACACTGATGTGTGCATTGAAGGTCTTGGAGAACACTGGGCTGAAGGGCATAACCCAGTGGTTATCCACTTCAACCTCTTGGCCGCCACGTATCTTCAGCTAAAAGGTGTGTCCACTGTCGGCCGGCTTGCAGTGGTGATACAGAGGGTAGCCGTCGTTGCCTGTCTGTGTCTCCAGCAGGAAGAGTCGTGGGTAGCGCTTTGTACCCTGGCAGTTCCCCATGTATGGGCTGGAGGGGTTGAGGTTGCCGCAGGGCCCACAAACCATCTGAGTCTTGATTATCTTGTACAGTTCCGGGTCACTCTCTGGGTAGGAGAGCTCTGCACGAATGACATCATCCATCTGTGCTGGTTGAATCTTCTCCTTGCACCACACCAGGGTGTGTGTGTGTGGGGCAGCCCTCTCTTCTGCCACTCTGTCGTCATCATCCAGCACAGAAGCTCGCCGAAGATGTTCCCCTGTTTCAGCAGCCACGGCAGCTTCTCGTGCATCTCGTGGAAGACCCTGGTGATGAGGTCGTGTCGCTCAGATGCCGTCTGGCCCGGGAACAGTTCATCCTGGATCTCAGGCCACTTTGGGTTGCAAGTGAATGTGATGAAGAGGTCCGGCCGGCCATACTTGGGGACACAGGCCATGGCATCTTGGGTCCTCTGGTGCATGTAGTGAGGTTAGCCCACGAAGGAAGAGGGCAGGGCCACTCACTGACGCACATTCTCTGCTGTGCCACCAGTGTGAATGGCATCTTGGAGGTGGACGTACTGCTCTGCACGCAGCTGCTTCTGGTTCAGGTGGATGAAGAGAAGGCGCTCTGACTCCATCTTGGCGTACATGTCAGTGAAGAATTGGCTGTTACATCCCCACACTGGAGGATCTGGTTGAAGTCATGTGGGTGACCATGAAGCAGTAGGCATAGAATTCCTTGCAGGAGACTTTTTGTTGGTGGGCACACCAGTGCGAGGGCAGACATGGGGAATAGCAAAGTTGTAGCCATCCTCTCTATAAGGAAACATCAGGGTGTACTGCAGGGTGTCGTAGGGCCGGTGAGTCTCTGTGCTCTTCATCAAGTTGTTGTCCCTCTTCTTCAGGGCAATGTCACGAAAGCCGTACTCCTCTCTGATCATGAGGATCGTTACTTCGCTCCAGCTGGGAGCATTGCAGCAGCGTGTGTGCTCTCCAGTTGGTCTCATGTCAGCATTGATCACTGCCTTGTGACCTGGTGACTCCAGATGCTGCAGCACATACTTGAAACTCTCCTCTGGTCGGCTTGTAGTTCATTGTGTTGCTTTGCGTGCTGCTGCCGGTCAGCAGCTTGGCATGTCCTTCGGACCTGTGGAGACTCAGCAGGACGTTTTTGTGCTTGCTGCTCTCAGTCGGCAGCTTGACGTGCCTGCTGCTCCTGTAAAGTTTCCTGTGCATGGCACTTAGCACTGAGGTCTCCATCAGTTGCTTGGTGGCCCTTGCGCTCCCTTTGGCGGTGTGCAGCCTGCCTCTCCTGCTGTGAAGCGAGGCGCTGTGCCGTTTAGTCTTCATTCCCTTCTTGTCGTTGGGGCTCTTGCACGCTTTGCTGCTGGTGTACTTCTACCTAGAGACTGTTCAAGCTGTCGTTTTGGGGGGCATTTTGCTGTGTTGACGTAAGCGGCACGGGTCACGTAAAAATGGGTGGATGCCAACTGAAGATACACCATAGCTCAGTTGTGGGTTCAAAGTCTGCGATTGTTACACATCCAAACTCTACTGCCGTCGGCGCACCACTGATTGTTTCCTGCCATACCCTTGCTTATTTTGACTTTATCGAGAATTTCTTGAACGAATTTCAAATAAACAATGTGCTTCAGCTCCATAGATTATTATTACTATCATTATTATTGTTACCACTAATATAACTACTACTACTACTATTAACATTAGTAGTAGTAGTAGTAGTATTATGAGGGTTACTACTATTATCATTGATTATTATTACTACAACTACTATTACTATTATTATTATTATTATTATTATCATCATTATTATTATTATTACAACACTAGCATCAATAATTTGCCCATTTAACCTCCCGTCCTTCCAGGTCTGGCACGAAGAAGCAAACCACTACTCACCAGCATCAGAGGCGGTGGTGGGGATGGATGATGAAGATGAGGAGGGAGGGGTGGAGGGGAGGCGGAGGGTGAGGGAGGAGAGAGAAGGCATCACACTCTTGCCACTCCTCTGCGTCACCACCACTGCACTAGGACGCACCAACCCCATGCTGGTCTGTGGAGAGAGAACCTGCTCGATCTCTGGCAGCATCCTTATATAGTGCCTTATCCCTAAGAGTTGAGAGGATGGATGTGAATGGATGTATGTGTATATATGTGTGTATGTATGTATGTATGTGTGTGTACGTACCTTCACTGCATGAATGTATGAATGTATGTATGTGCATTTATGTATGTATGTGTATGTATGTATGTGTGTGTACGTACCTTCACTGCATGTATGTATGAATGTATGTATGTATGTATGTATGTATGTATGTGTGTGTGTACGTACCTTCAGTGCATGTGCGTCTGCCTCATCCTCAGGTGAGAGCAAGAGGGATATAAATGACATAGTACTGAATAGCTGTCAGTCGTAACACCTTCTCCGGAGCAACTTATCCCACACATTAACCTTCAATAATTCCCTCAGTGTTACTGCATCCGATCTGCGTAATTATTTAACCCCTAACACCCGTTCTTTTGTGATTTATCTTAGAGTTATTTCAAAACAGCTTCACTTGGGAACTGAGAGAGAGAGACTAATGTTTGGCCAGGCCGTGTGTGCCACGTGTGTGTGTGTGTGTGTGTGTGTGTGTGTGTGTGTGTGTGTGTGTGTGTGTGTGTGTGTGTGTGTGTGAGATGGTAACTGTTAATGTAAATGTGTGTATGTATGTATGTATGTATACATGTGAGTATATACGTATGTACAGCATGTCTGTCTGTGTATGTATGTATGTATGCATGTGTATGTATGTATGTGTGTATGTATGTGTCTGTCTGTCTGTATGTATGTATGCATGTGTATGTCTGCATGTGCATGCATGTATTATTGTATGTATGTACCTGTGTATATATGTACGTGTGTATGTAAGCATGTGTGTATGTACAGTATGTATGTATGTATGTACGTTTGCATATAGGTATGTATATACAGGGATGGATGGAAGGAAGGATGTATGTGTGTGTATGTATGCATGTATGTACGTGTGTATGTATGCATATATGTGTGTATGCATGCATGTATGTGTGTGTGTATGTATGCATGCATGTGTGTATGTATGTATGTACGTCTGTGTGCCGTGTACGTAACACTTGTACACCATCTACACACATGTTCCCCAAACCATGGACAGTTACCATACTCCAACGAGAGAGAGAGAGAGAGAGAAAGAACGTGTTTATGTATGTGTATGTATGTGTGTATGTATGTATGTGTGTATGTATGTATATATGTATGTATGTATGTGTATGTATGTATATACTGTATGTATGTGTGTATGTATGTATGTGTGTATGTAAGTATGTGTGTATGTATGTGTGTATGTTTATTATACCTTACTGTCCTCTCATTACATAAAGCTCCCTAACACCTTTTCCTAAGCGATTTACTTTATCTATTTCCACCTTATTGCCCATACTCTGCATAAATAACGTACAAAAAGGATATTACCCAACCAAGTCCAAAAATAAATCGCTAAAGTGCAGGTGTTAGGGAGCTTCTTTAACCAATCAGAATGCGAATCCTGGATACTAATTTGCGCCAGATACACACCTGTGCTGCTCTCACTCTCTCTCTTTCTCTCTCTCGCTCACACACACACACACACACACACACACACACACACACACACATTACTCTCTCCTCTCTCTCTCTATCTCACGCACATTACTCTCATTCGTCTCTCTCTGTCTCTCTCTCTCTCTAATTCTTTATCCTCTCTCTCTTTCACATATGCACTCTCTCTTACTCACACACTACTACTACTACTACTACTACTACTAAGGAGGGGTAGTGACATTGGGGTTGGCGTCCCTACTCATCAACAACCTCTGTCAGTCAGGAGTAGAAATTCCCCGCCTCTGACCCATCCCACCTGAGTGAACACCAGGCCAGTGACGCCACCGTAGCCACATCTCGCATCCTTTACTGATTGTTTCTGAGTTTTTCTTGCATTGCTCTTGTGTGCAGCCTCGAGACACAGTCCACGGTGACATGCTGCCATGGGGTCGAATGTCCCATGTCCAACAACGCCCTCTGCCCACGTGTCCACAAACCTATAGCA
>NC_136962.1:402500-407500 GCF_032717465.1 Coenobita brevimanus
AGATACAACAAAATGGCGGGCCGAAGTGTGTGTGTGTGTGTGTGTGTGTGTGTGTGTGTGTGTGTGTGTGTGTGTGTGTGTGTGTGGTGGTAGTAGTAGTAGTGACAGTAGTAGCAGTAGTAGTAGTAATAATAATAGTAGGACCATCATCACTACAACAACAACTACTACTATTTCTACTACTACCATTACTACTACTACTACTACCACTACTATAAATAGATAGATAGATTGACACATACATGGAAGGATAGATAGACAGACAGATAGATAAAATAGATGTTACTCTTCTTTTCAATCTCTCTCTCTCTCTCTCTCATATTCTTACCCCTTTTCTTTCTCATTTCCTCATTCTCTCTCTCTCTCTCTCTCTCTCTCTCTCTCTCTCTCAGGGGGGGTACAGGCCCCTCCTTAAATAGGGGGGGTATGGAGGGGGGTGCTGGGGGGGTCTTCAGGGTCACATTAATGGTCAGTAACCCCTCCCCTCCCATCCCCTCCCCTCCCTCCCTCCCTCCCCTCCCTCCCTCCCTCCCCTCCCCTTTTTTTCTACCTCTCCCCTCCCTCCCTCCCTCCCTCCCCTTCTATCTATCTCTCCCCTCCTTCCTTCCCTCCCCTTCTATCTATCTCTCCCCTCCCTCCTCCCCTCCCCTTTTATCTCCCTCTCCCTCCCCTCTCCCCATCCCCTCCCTCCCCTCTATGGAGATAGGGAGGGGAGGAGGGAGGGGGGAAGAAGAGAAGGGGGGAGGGAAGGGAATAGGGAGGAGGAGGGGAGGAGGAGGAATGGCGGAGAGAAAGAGAAGAGGAGAGGGAATGGAGAGAAGGGGAGGGAATCTGGGAAGGGAGGGGAGGGGAGAAGGGGGTGAAGGAAGGAAGAAGGGAGAAGGTAGGAAGGAAAGGAGGAGGAGGAGGGAGAGGGAGGGAGGGAGAGGGAGGGAGGGAGGGAGGGAGAGAGAGAGAGATATAGAGAGAGAGAGAGGGTAAGGACAGGTACCCTTGGGCAAGCCTTAAGGACGCCCTATGTCCTGCGTGATTCTCTCTCTCTCTCTCTCAGTACCTTTACCCTCTCTATCTTTTTCTCTCCCTCTCTATCTATCTATCTATCTACCTGTCTGTTTATTTCACCATCTCTCTCTCTCTCTCTCTCTCTCCGCTAATTAGGTGGTAGCAGGTAACACAGCAGGCGTGACGAGTACACACACACACACACACACACACACACAAACATACATATACATACACATATCCACACACACAGACACATACACACACATACACACACACACACAAACATACATACACACACACACACACACACTCACAAACATACATACACATACACATATCCACAGACACACACACACACACATACACACACTCACACACACACAAACATACATACACATACACATATCCACACACACACAGACACACACAAACATACATACACACACACACACACACACACACACACACACACACATACAAACACACACCACCTCATCCTCGGCCTCCCCCTCCCCGTCACATCACTCTCACTCACATATCCCTCCACCCCATCCACGGAAAACGAAGGTCCCTAACACCTCTTCCTTTGCGATTTATTTTTGGGCAGGGCTGGTTAATATCCTTTTGTATGTTATTTATGCAGAGTATGGTGATATTGGAAGGATTTATGTAACACAGAAGAGGACAGTAAGGTGTAATAAACAAAATAAATCACTTAGGAAAAGGTGTTAGGGAGCTTTATGCAGAGTATGGTGATATTGGAAGGATTTATGTAACACAGAAGAGGACAGTAAGGTGTAATAAACAAAATAAATCACTTAGGAAAAGGTGTTAGGGAGCTTTATGCAGAGTATGGTGATATTGGAAGGATTTATGTAACACAGAAGAGGACAGTAAGGTGTAATAAACAAAATAAATCGCTTAGGAAAAGGTGTTAGGGAGCTTTATGCAGAGTATGGTGATATTGGAAGGATTTATGTAACACAGAAGAGGACAGTAAGGTGTAATAAACAAAATAAATCACTTAGGAAAAGGTGTTAGGGAGCTTTATGCAGAGTATGGTGATATTGGAAGGATTTATGTAACACAGAAGAGGACTGTAAGGTGTAATAAACAAAATAAATCGCTTAGGAAAAGGTGTTAGGGAGCTTTATGCAGAGTATAGTGATATTGGAAGGATTTATGTAACACAGAAGAGGACTGTAAGGTGTAATAAACAAAATAAATCGCTTAGGAAAAGGTGTTAGGGATGCTGGAAGGATTTATATAACAGAAGAGGAGAGTAAGGTGTAATAAACAAAATAAATCGCTTAGGTAAGGGAGTTAGGGGTGCTGGAAGGATTTATATAACAGAAGAGGAGAGTAAGGTGTAATAAACAAAATAAATCGCTTAGGAAAAGGTGTTAGGGATGCTGGAAGGATTTATATAACAGAAGAGGAGAGTAAGGTGTAATAAGCAAAATAAATCGCTTAGGTAAGGGAGTTAGGGGTGCTGGAAGGATTTATATAACACAGAGGAGGACAGTAAGGTGTAACAAACAAAACAAATCGCTTAGGAAAAGGTGTCAGGTACTTATCACGAGAAGCACCGTGTAGATATGGAAGGGGAGGAGCCTTGATAAGAAGAATAGTTATTGAGAGAGAGAGAGAGAGAGAGAGAGAGAGAGATGAAAATATTGATATAAAGAGAAGTGTAGGATGGGGAAGTGATTTAGTGTGTGTGTGTGTGTGTGTGTGTGTGAGAGAGAGAGAGATGTGTGAGAGAGAGACAGACAGACAGACAGACAGACAGACAGACAAATAATGAGGTAGGGGTGGGGCTGGCTCCTATGACCCGCCGGCTAACCACAAACACCCCAGGTACTTCTCTCTCTCTCTCTCTCTCTCTCTTTCCTTATCTCCTCTCTCTCCCATTCCTTCCCTTCCTCTCATGTACTCTCTCTACTTTCCCTCCTGTCATCTCGTCTCTCCCTCCCCTCCCTCGCTCACTTTTCCTCTCTCTCTCTCTCTCTCTCTCACACACACTCTCTCTCTCCCTGAAGCTCGTACCAGGGAGCGACATGACCAACACACACACACACACACACACACACACACACACACACACACACACACACACACACACACACAAATCTTAATATATACATGTAACCTATAATATCACACATATACGCACACAAACATATACGTACACACACACATATATACTTAAATAACATTCATACATCTACACACATACATACAGATAAACGTACATACACACACATACATACACAAGTACTAACGTTATTTTCACATACATACACGAACGTACACACACGCATATCCGCACACAAACATACACACATACATACTTACAAACTCATACCCATACATACACAGTAACGTACACACACACACACACACACACACACACACACACACACACACATTTAGCCTCATAAATATTACTCACACACCCAAGAGACACGCACACACGCACGCAAATTACGGTCCTAACGCATACCTACACACACGCACACATACCCACACATATATGCCACTCACGCACACACTCACCCCACACAAACAAATGCACACTTACACACACACACACACACACACACACACACACACACATATTCATACACTCACAAACCTGCACACGCATTCACGCACACACCCCTTCCCTCTCACATACATACACACCCACACACACCCGCCTAACCACACCCACCCACCCACAAACACACCCAACCACACCACACACACACACACACACACACACACACACACACACACACACCACATATTCACGCACACATCCTATCACTTTCTGTGTGTGTGTGTGTGTGTGTGTGTGTGTGTGTGTGTGTGTGTGTGAGAGAGAGAGAGAGAGAGAGAGAGAGAAATAATAATAATAATAATAATAATAATACTCACCTGAGAGGGGAGAGTGTGGATGCGATGATGTGATGTGTGGCGAAGTACGTCCGGAGAGGCTGTAGGAGTGCTCTACCTTAACGCCGGGCATGCAGCTACTTATGCACCCCTGCTGGTCAGTCTGTGCGCCTTGATGAGCAGCCAGAAGGGAGGTCAGGCTGCCTAATGACCCCAGGGAATTTAATTGTGATATGACCCCTAATGAGGCCTCGGTAATTAGGCGGTCATTTAGTACTACATTGGGTGCGCCCCCTCCACCGCCCCCCCCGCCCCCTCCAGGCCCCCCCTCGAGGGCCCCCACCCAGTCGATCTCGGTAGCCACACGTAGAGCTTCCTGGAAAAAAAAATACAAGGGCTTAATTAGATTAGTTCATCCTATATTGTTGTTATGAGTAAAAATGAATTGTATACATGATATATATATAGTACACACACATACACACACACCTATCTTACACACACATACACACCAATCTTGCACACACACACACACATACACACCTCTCTTAAACACATACATACCTCTTACACACACACATACACACACCTATCTTACACACACACACACACACACCTCTCTTACACACACATACACACACACCTATCTTACACACACATACACACCAATCTTGCACACACACACACATACACACACACACCTCTCTTACACACACACACACACACCTATCTTACACACACATACACACCTATCTTACACACACACATACACACCTATCTTACACACACACACACAAACACACACCTATCTTACACACACATACACACCTATCTTGCACACACATACACATACACACCTCTCTTAAACACATATATACCTCTTACACACACACATACACACACCTATCTTACACACACATACACACACACCTATCTTACACACACATACACACCAATCTTGCACACACACACACACACACATACACACCTCTCTTAAACACATACATACCTCTTACACACACACATACACACACCTTTCTTACACACACATACACACACACCTATCTTACACATACACACCTATCTTGCACACACACACACACATACACACCTAT
>NC_136962.1:410000-412500 GCF_032717465.1 Coenobita brevimanus
TAATAAACAAAATAAATCACTTAGGAAAAGGTGTTAGGGAGCTTTATGCAGAGTATGGTGATATTGGAAGGATTTATGTAACACAGAAGAGGACAGTAAGGTGTAATAAACAAAATAAATCACTTAGGAAAAGGTGTTAGGGAGCTTTATGCAGAGTATGGTGATATTGGAAGGATTTATGTAACACAGAAGAGGACAGTAAGGTGTAATAAACAAAATAAATCACTTAGGAAAAGGTGTTAGGGAGCTTTATGCAGAGTATGGTGATATTGGAAGGATTTATGTAACACAGAAGAGGACAGTAAGGTGTAATAAACAAAATAAATCACTTAGGAAAAGGTGTTAGGGAGCTTTATGCAGAGTATGGTGATATTGGAAGGATTTATGTAACACAGAAGAGGACAGTAAGGTGTAATAAACAAAATAAATCACTTAGGAAAAGGTGTTAGGGAGCTTTATGCCGAGTATTGTGATATTGGAAGGATTTATGTAACACAGAAGAGGACAGTAAGGTGTAATAAACAAAATAAATCACTTAGGAAAAGGTGTTAGGGAGCTTTATGCAGAGTATGGTGATATTGGAAGGATTTATGTAACACAGAAGAGGACAGTAAGGTGTAATAAACAAAATAAATCACTTAGGAAAAGGTGTTAGGGAGCTTTATGCAGAGTATGGTGATATTGGAAGGATTTATGTAACACAGAAGAGGACAGTAAGGTGTAATAAACAAAATAAATCACTTAGGAAAAGGTGTTAGGGAGCTTTATGCAGAGTATGGTGATATTGGAAGGATTTATATAACACAGAAGAGGACAGTAAGGTGTAATAAACAAAACAAATCGCTACGGAAAAGGTGTTAGGGAGCTTTATGCAGAATGTGGACTGCAGGGAAGTGTAAACTAACTTTTGATCGTATCGTGGTGAAGGGGTTAAGTGAGATAGCTTTAATTGAGCTAGCTTTAACTGCCACAGGTTAGGTGAATATTAATTAAGCGTAAAGTGAGCTGGCTTCAATTTACAGGTTAGTTTTTTAAAGTTAATTTCTCACTTGCCTAAACACTAGCTTACGTGAGAGAGAGAGAGAGAGAGAGAGAGAGAGAGAGGTGGTGGTGGTTTTGTGTGTGTGTGTGTGTGTGTGAGAGAGAGAGAGAGAGAGAGAGAGAGAGAGAGGTGGTGGTGGTTTTGTGTGTGTGTGTGTGTGTGTGTGTGTGAGAGAGAGAGAGAGAGAGAGAGAGAGAGAGAGAGAGAGAGAGAGGTGGTAGTGGTTTTATGTGTGAGAGAGAGAGAGAGAGAGAGAGAGAGAGGTGGTAGTGGTTTTGTGTGAGAGAGAGAGAGAGAGAGAGAGGTGGTAGTGGTTTTATGTGTGAGAGAGAGAGAGAGAGAGAGAGAGAGAGAGAGAGAGGTGGTAGTGGTTTTTTGTGTGAGAGAGAGAGAGAGAGAGAGAGAGAGGTGGTTGTGGTTTTTTGTGTGAGAGAGAGAGAGAGAGAGAGAGAGAGAGAGAGAGAGAGAGAGGTGGTAGTGGTTTTATGTGAGAGAGAGAAAGAGAGAGAGAGAGAGGTGGTAGTGGTTTTATGTGTGAGAGAGAGAGAGAGAGAGAGAGAGAGAGAGAGAGAGAGAGAGAGGTGGTAGTGGTTTTATGTGTGAGAGAGAGAGAGAGAGAGAGAGAGAGGTGGTAGTGGTTTTATGTGTGAGAGAGAGAGAGAGAGAGAGAGAGAGGTGGTAGTGGTTTTATGTGTGAGAGAGAGAGAGAGAGAGAGAGAGAGAGAGAGGTGGTAGTGGTTTTGTGTGAGAGAGAGAGAGAGAGAGAGAGAGAGAGAGAGAGAGAGAGAGAGAGAGGTGGTAGTGGTTTTATGTGTGAGAGAGAGAGAGAGAGAGAGAGAGAGAGGTGGTAGTGGTTTTATGTGTGAGAGAGAGAGAGAGAGAGAGAGAGAGAGAGAGAGAGAGGTGGTAGTGGTTTTATGTGTGAGAGAGAGAGAGAGAGGTGGTAGTGGTTTTATGTGTGAGAGAGAGAGAGAGAGAGAGAGAGAGAGAGAGTGAGGTGGTAGTGGTTTTATGTGTGTGAGAGAGAGAGAGAGAGAGAGAGAGAGAGAGAGAGAGGTGGTACTGGTTTTGTGTGTGTGTGAGAGAGAGAGAGAGGTGGTGGTCTTGTGTGTGTGTGTGTGTGTGTGTGTGTGTGTGTGTGTGTGTGTGTGTGTGTGAGAGAGAGAGAGAGAGAGAGAGAGAGAGGTGGTGGTCTTGTGTGTGTGTGTGTGTGAGAGAGAGAGAGAGAGAGAGAGAGAGAGGTGGTGGTCTTGTGTGTGTGTGTGTGTGAGAGAGAGAGAGAGAGAGAGAGAGAGAGAGAGAGAGAGAGAGAGAGAGAGAGAGGTGGTGGTCTTGTGTGTGTGTGTGAGAGAGAGAGAGAGAGAGAGAGACTGTGGTAAAGAGGAAATATATTGCATCATACTCTCCCCTCATCTCTCTCACGAAGCAAGAATTCTCCCAAGGATTTTATACCTTCAA
>NC_136962.1:445000-467500 GCF_032717465.1 Coenobita brevimanus
GCTCTATCCAAAAATAAATCGGTAACGAAGAGGTGTTAGGGAGCCTCCTTACCCGGCGAAATACAGGCATAAATGAGGATTAATATTACCGGTACGGATGAATCAATTACGGACATGTGTTAAGGAATCAGTATAGTGAAAGAACAGTATTACTCAGATATCCTACTTTATATTACGGATAAATCAATTACGGACATATGTTAAGAAATCAGTATAGTGAAAGAACAGTATTACTCAGATATCCTACTTTATATTACGGATAAATCAATTGCGGACATGTGTTGAGAAATCAGTACCGGTATAGTGTCAATATTACGCCGATATCTTACTTCATATTACGGATAAATCAATTACGGACATGCGTTGAGAAAATCAGTATAGTGAAAGAACAGTACGCCGATATCTTACTTTATATTAAGGATAAATCAATTACGGACATGTGTTGAGAAAATCAGTGAAGTTAAAGAACAATTTTAAGTCATATCTTAGTTAATATTAAGGATAAATCAATTACGGACATGTGTTGAGAAAATCAGTGAAGTTAAAGAACAATTTTACTCATATCTTAGTTAATATTAAGGATAAATCAATTACGGACATGTGTTGAGAAAATCAGTGAAGTTAAAGAACAATTTTACTCATATCTTAGTTAATATTAAGGATAAATCAATTACGGACATGTGTTAGGGGTACTTACCGCATAGTAATCGGAGTCCCACAGTTCCTTCAAATCATTCTCCTCAAAATCAGCCAATGTGCTGTCAATTATATCCATGGCGTCCACTCCTGTCACTTAAAACAGTCAAATATATCACTGGTTAAGGCCACACTGTTTAAAGGTTTGAAACTTAAACGAAATTTGCGCTAGGATAAGTTTCACAGGAAAAGGAAACACGGGAGTTGGACAGGTAGTCAGGAGAGGCGGAGAGAGCGACACGCAGCCTCCTCCCGTCGTGTCTCGCGGGCGACTAAGTTGACGGCGCGTTCTTTACCAACTAAAAACCGACTTCCCTGCCGTATGGTTTTCGATTTGAGATGCTCATTTTACTCATTTCCTCTTCCTATGCGATCTATTTTGAGTTTTGCTAATAGATATCGTGTTCTAGATTACCCATAGCCTCCCAGGACCGCCATACATGTCTGAAATAATGTACAAAAAAGCCATATTCTTGTTTTCCGTTTAGTTTCAAATTCAAAATCTTTCCTCCTGCATTATTTTTGAGTTACGCCTTAATTTTATCTTCTATGTTATCTATGGACTTCTAAAATCAACATAGATTACCTGGGCAGCGTGCAAAAGCCGAATTTCTAGCCGCAGAGGTGTTGGGAGCGCCATAACCTTAGCAACCGTTCTTTCCCGATTGGAGTTACCGTCCTTCTAACTTCTACGCTGTTTATACATTTGCAAGAACGCCATAAATTATTTAAATAATGCACAAAAACCGAATTTATTTATATATTTATTTAAGTGTAGGAAGCTCCATAACAATATCAATTTTGTAAGGTAAGAACGCTCCGTAACACCTCTTCCTTGGCGATTTATTTTTCGATATGGTTGGTAATATCCTTTTATGCTTTGTAGAGTGGCTGTTACTATGATATACAACATGGAGATGGAGTAATAAGCGAAATAAATCACTCAGAAAAGGGTGTTAGAAAAATAAATCACTTAGAAAGGGGTGTCAGGGAAATAAATCACTTAGGAAGGGGTGTCAGGGAAATAAATCACTTAGGAAGGTGCTTTAGGGAAATAAATCACTTAGGAAGAGGTGTTAGGGAGCCTGTTTAATTTAGCGTCTGCAGAATTAATTACTGTAATAAATTCTATGGCAGTTATGGCTTCTTAATGGCGATATAAATACATTGATAACTCACAGGTGAATTGTAATGAATGCGACAAGATAAATCGCTAAGGAAGAGGTGTTACGAATGAAAAGATGGAAACTATACGGGGTGGATACCATATAAATCGGTAAATAGGAGGCGCATCCTGTTATGTACAACTGGCCTGGGTAGGTAGTTACTGGTGCCTGGGTGTGTGGCTGGACAGGGGCTGCAGACGGACCAGTAGGTGAGGCACAGGAGGCAGGCAGCAGCAGGGAGGCTCAGTGTCAGGCTGGCCATGACGTCCCTTCACGTGGGGGCGGGATGCAGGGACCTCAGCACCTTCTATGGCCAGGCTGTTTGCTGTCTTATGGGCTACAGTTCCCTAGCACTTCTCACCGCATCGCAGGGTCTGTGGAAGAAGGTTGACACCATCCAGAATGACGCGACGAGGCTGACTGGCCTGGCCAACATGAAGGTGGAGACCAGCCTCCCTCCACTGTGCATCAGGGCAGCACCTGACCGCCTGCCAGCTGGCCAAGATATGCCAACAGCCACGGGTAACTGAGGTCCAGCCCAGAGTCACCAGGGCCTTACAGTTGGACTGGGACCTCTTCAGCCACAACCCACGGCTGGGCAAGGCAGTAGACACCGTGTGGCAGGTGGGACGCCACACGGTTGTCACAAGAAATGCCATGGACCTGCCCCAGCCACACTACTGGCCCCCACCGCCCTGGCTGCCTCCTGCAACGGTGCTGACAGTGTTCACTCCGTCTGAGAGTAAGACTGCCTGTGCCTCAGTGCAGCTGAGGAGAGAGGCAGAGGTGGCCAGGCAAGAGGCAACACCTCCTGGCAACACTGTGTGCTTCACAGATGGCTGGCTGGACCCTGACACCAGCCACTCGAGCAGCCTCTGTGCTGGGACAGGACACCGCCCTCCCACAGACCTCAGACGGATGTTCCACACTACAGACTGAGCTGGTGGCCGTCAGCACGGCCCTGCAACGTACCCTGGCGCTGATGCACTGGTTGTCATGCACACGGACTGCCAGTGTGGCACACAGGCACTGCAGCACACCAGGCTAAGGCACAATGTGTGTCATCACCAGCATCCTGTTGCTGTGGCAACAGTGGCAAGAGCTGCCACAACCGGTGGTCATCAACTGGGTGCCCAGCCACACAGGCATCCCAGGTACTGACCTGGCTGATGATGCAGTCAAGGCAGCCAGGCACAGCAACAGCATCCAGGTGGACGTAGTGCCCAGCCTGCAGCAGGTGAAGGGCCCAGCCTGCAGCAGCCAACACCAACAGCCTCACCCTACAGCACCGCCAGTGTCTGGTGCCTGGCTCTGCCTCTGCCACCTGGTACAGCTGGGTGAGTGACTACCTGCCACTGCACCTGCCACCTACCATCACCAGGAGGGGCCAGCTGGGCCACCCCTGTGCCTGCAGATAGGAATCACCATGCCAGAAGAGGAAAGAGACTGCCAGCACTGTGGTGCCAGCACACAGCAGCCTTGCTGCACTGTGTGCTGCCAACACTGCTGTGGACATCCCTCAGGTGGCACTGTTGGCAGCCACCACAGTCTGGGGTTGGCTGGAGGATGTAACGTCTGCCTACACGGCAATACCGAGGCCAACGCCACCACCACCATAGGATAAAACACTGTAGGTTACTAACACGGCTGCTGCTCAGGTGGAGAGGCAGACACGATGGTCAGTCACGCCAACCACCTCAACTCACCACACTGGCCGGCACTGCTTACGACCCACACAGAACAGTAATATTGTGTACATAAATATCAACCAATCCATCAAGGTCTATCAAATCCTGTTGTGACAACCATATGTTCAAAAATAAATCACTAAAGATGAGGCGTTACGAATGAAATGATGAAACAGACAGAAACAATGATAAAGGTGAAGGAAGAGGTAGGCAGCACTACATCAAGTGAGTGGATGGCTGCCAAAACACATGGTAAAAACAAGGCAGTACAATATCACTTTATTTTTCAATCAGTATCTACAAATTCTCTTAAATAATTGAACAGAAAAAAATTAAAAGAGAATTATTATTATTATTATTATTTTTGTCATTCAGTCTATTGATAACATGTGAAGAGGATGGAGTGAGAGACTGACAAGGAGTGTATGTGTGTGAGGTGGAGAGGGGGAGAGGGAGGGGGAGGCCAAGGATGAGATGGAGGGATGGGGTGGAGAGGTGTATGAGAGAGGGGGGTGTGAGCTGGGAGCAGGGCAGTGAAATGGCAGGGGACAGGGTGACATGGAGGTGATTTGTTTGTGGCCACCCCTTACAGGATTAAGGCGTCTGGCAATAAATAGATAGACATACAGATAGATAGATAATTGCAAACGTATAATCCAGTCCCATCTCAAATATTTCACCTCCTCTGCTCGTCACTTTCCTCTGCTGGCTAATATTTCACCTCTCCTAGTTAGTCTCTAATATTTCACCTCTTCTGCTTGTCACTTTCCTCTGCTGGCAAATATTTCACCTCTTCTGCTTGTCACTTTCCTCTGCTGGCTAATATTTCACCTCTCCTAGTTAGTCTCTAATATTTCACCTCTTCTGCTTGTCACTTTCCTCTCCAGGCTAATATTTCACCTCTTTTGCTTGTCACTTTCCTTTGCTGGCTGCCAGAGATCGAGCAGCATGGAGAGCCGCCATTAGGTGACCAAAATGATACAAATATTAAACAGACTGAACAGGGATGCTGCCAGAGATCGAGCAGCGATACATGTACTAAGTGATTGTCTTCTGTATCTTTGGTCTGTCTTTGTGTCTGATAAGGAAGCTCCCTAACATCTTTTCCTAAGTGATTTATCTTGCTTATTACACATTACTGTCCCCTTCTGTGTTACATAAATCTTTTCAATACTGCCATACTCCCTAACACCTTTTCCTAAGTGATTTATTTTGTTTATTACACCTTACTGTCCTCTTCTGTGTTACATAAATCCTTCCAATATCACCATACTCTGCATAAAGCTCCCTAACACCTTTTCCTAAGTGATTTATTTTGTTTATTACACCTTACTGTCCTCTTCTGTGTTACATAAATCCTTCCAATATCACCATACTCTGCATAAAGCTCCCTAACACCTTTTCCTAAGTGATTTATTTTATTACACCTTACTGTCCTCTTCTGTGTTACATAAATCCTTCCAATATCACCATACTCTGCATAAAGCTCCCTAACACCTTTTCCTAAGTGATTTATTTTGTCTATTACTTGACTACTACAAGGTACAAAAGGATCCTTCCAATGTCACCTTTTCCTAAGTGATTTATTTTGTTTATTACACCTTACTGCATAAATCCTTCCAATGCTCTCTGCATAACACCTTTTCCTAAGTGATTTATTTTGTTTATTACACCTTACTGTCCTCTTCTGTGTTACATAAATCCTTCCAATATCACCAAACTCTGCATAAAGCTCCCTAACACCTTTTCCTAAGTGATTTATTTTGTTTATTACACCTTACTGTCCTCTTCTGTGTTACATAAATCCTTCCAATAGCACCATACTCTGCATAAAGCTCCCTAACACCTTTTCCTAAGTGATTTATTTTGTTTATTACACCTTACTGTCCTCTTCTGTGTTACATAAATCCTTCCAATATCACCATACTCTGCATAAAGCTCCCTAACACCTTTTCCTAAGTGATTTATTTTGTCTATTACTTGACTACTGCAAGGTACAAAAGGATATTAACCAGCCACATCCAAAAATAAATCACTGAGGAAAAGGTGTTAGGGTGTTTTCTTAATTTGGCCCAGAATTTGGCCCTTTCCACAGCACTTCTTCATGACTAGCATTATAATTTGAATCCATTATTATTATTATTATTATTATTAATATTATTATTATTATTATTATTATTATTACTCAAACCATACAGGTGTTTTAGTATCAGGTGTGTATGGGAATGAGTCTCCTTGGTTACTAGTCAAATCAAGCCTCCAATCTGACTACACCTGGCCATCAACTGAGCTGAAAGGGGTTAGGAATGAGTCTCCTTGGTTACTAGTCAAATCAAGCCTCCAATCTGACTACACCTGGCCATCAACTGAGCTGAAAGGGGTTAGGGAAGGTGTGTGTGTGTGTGTGTGTGTGTGTGTGTGTGTGTAGGTAGGTAGGTAGGTGTACTTATGCAGAGGTGTGTGTGTGTGTGTGTGTGTGTGTGTGTGTGTGTGTGTTCCATGTGCACGTGCCTGTGTGCGCCAGCTTAAAACATACACACTACACCAACATATCAACCATACATATATGCTAGTGTCAGGTGTGGGTTGGAAGGATCGTTAGGTGAGTCAGGTGTGAGGCCGTTAAAGGATCATCTAACGAGGCCTCATGCGTTAGGGAGCCGGAGTGGAGGTGGCTGGGTGGTTGCGGTGTCAGGCTTGCGTCCGAGGGTAAGCTGGTGACCGTATGTGTGTCTGGGTGTGCGTCTGTCTGCGTGTCGTTGTAGGTCACCGTCCGGGCATCACTGTAAATCACCTGAAGGTCGTTTGAGGTCACCGGGTCATCTGAAGTCTTCAAAATTGGTTGTAAATTATCCACTAACGGTACTACAGCGTTATTCCCGACTAACAAGGACGAGGTGCTGCCATCGAGGGTGATACTGGGGTCACCCTCGAGAATTTCCGAGGGTAAGGTCACCGCCTCATCCTCGACTGCGCCTCCTGAGGACGACATGGCCCGGATCAGCTCGGCCTGCAGGGGATGCGACAAGGGTAGCGAGAGGGGGATGTAAATGATCTCGACGTTTTGTGTTTCACCCTCGTTCTCCATCTCAGGCTGGATACTTAGCACATCCTCCTCCACTATTCGTTCTTGCTGTTCCTGAATTGGCTTGCACTCTTCCTCCACTATATCCTGCTTGATTGGGTTATTTGCAGGGTGTACTCCCCCTCCTCCTCCTCCTCCTCTCTTCCTCCTACTTGTTGTTCCTCGTCGACTGGTACTTAACACCTGCTGGTCTTTCACTCGTCTTGGCTGTCGGATGCCCCGGGTCACTCTGGGTCGTTCATCATCATCATCATCATCATCATCATCATTGTCCACCTCCCTGCTCCCCATCTCTTCATTCTTGACTATACTGTACATGGGACTCTCCTCTTCTCCAGGCTTTACACACTGCAATAATAATAATAATAATAATAATAATAATAATAATAATGATAATAATAATAATAATAATAATAATAATGGTAAAAGTAATAATAATAATAGTAATAATAATAATAATAACAATAATAATAATAATAATAATAATAACAATAATAATAATAATAATGATAATAATAACAATAATAATAATAATAATAATAATAATAATAATAATAATAATAATAATGGTAAAAGTAATAATAATAGCAGTAATAATGATAATAATAACAATAAAAATGATAATAATAATAATAATAATAATAATAATAACTACCATCATCATCTACATAAATATATAACTGCAGAGAGACAGAGAGAGAGAGAGAATGAATTACTTACCACCTCGCACACCTCTGTCTTGACTGGGTTCCTCTCCATTCGAGGGTTACTGTTCGAGGATGAAGTAGCTCGCCCTCGACTTGACCCTCGACCCCTTCCACGTCGCCCTCGACCCCCAGCGTGAGTCATAACGTGAAGGCGCATCTTGTCTGAGGAGGACTTGAGATGAGTGGAGGAGGAGGTGCAGAACAGGAGGGCAAATAACTCATTAACCTATAAACACCCACTGGAAACTGACTCAGGACCTACACACAGGATTCCTATGGGAGAGATAGATAGATGGATGGATGGATTGATAGACAGACAGAAAGGAAGGTAGGTAAGTAGGTAAGTAGGTAGGTAGGTAGGTACACCCACTGCAAATTGACTCAGGACCTACACACACAATTGCTATGGGGGAGTTGTCTGTCTTTGCTTTGTGTTTCCACCTCTACCAAGTGAAGTTTTTGGTCAAGCAGTAACTGGCAACTCCTCTGGTGTTGGCAGGAGGTGGTGAAACACTCAGCATGTCAGTGCTTGCCCAGAAGCGAGAGTGGGAGTATATGTTCCTGCCGCTCCGAGCTTGGACCTCCCTCTTTTTTCGTATGCATTACTGTTTGCCCTGTTATTTTCCTAGAGTCAAGTTGTCATGCCTGGAAAGTACTGCTCAAGGGATGAGAGGGTCCGTATCATTGCATGGAGGCAGGATAATGTCCCCATCAACACGATTTGTGAAGGTACTGAACATGCAAAGTCAACCGTCATGAAGATTCTTGCTGCAGCGCACGGCCTGCCATCTGAAGCCATACCAGAGCACGAGCATGGTGGTGGAAAGAAGAGGACGACTTTCAGAGGTACAGATACGCTTCTAAAGAGGGAAGTAATCAAGAATCCTCAACTGACAGCAGCAGAATTGAAGAGAATGTATCCCCAGCTGTTACAAGACGTCTCAATTTGAACTGTCCAACACCACTTGCAGAAGGAGCTGGGTTTGCCAAGCCACACCGCAGCCAAGAAACTGCTTCTCACTGACCACATGAAGAAGCAATGCATTCAGTTTGCCAAGAAGTATGCACACTGGACATCGGAAAAGTGGAGAAATGTGATGTTTTCCGATGAAAGCACATTTCAAGTGTTCCCAGTGCGTTCTGCCAAGGTTCGTCGCCCTGCCTCCCGTAGTTGACATGACCCTGCATACACGGTGCCGAGTGTTAAGCAGCCACAATCAGTAATGGTGGGGGGGTGGTTCTCAGGTGAAATGGCAGGGGCAGGCCTCTACTTTCTTCCCAAGAACTTGATGATGAATGGTGGCCGGTACATTCAAGTTGTGATGGATCATTTGTTAAACATTTTTGCTGTTCATGGGTGTCACTTTTCATGCACGATTCAGCTCCACGTCACAGGTCAAGAAAGGTGACAAGATGGCTTCAGGATAATGGGATTGAGGTCCTCGACTGGCCTGGCAAAAGTCCAGACCTAAATCCGACAGAAAACTGCTGGGCAAAGATGAGGAAAATTATGGCAGAGAAGAAACACGCAATGTGGTCACCCTCAAGACTGAACTGACAGATGTTTGGTGCAAAGAAATGTCCTTAGATTACTTTAGAGATCTAAGTGATTCCACGCCAAAACGCAGCCAACTGGTCCTGAAAAACAAGAGACACACGATTTCATATTAATGAATGGCATTTCATGAACCAACATTGTAAGGGGAGGTCCTAAGTCAATTTGAAGTACCTGTATGATTCTACTACTACTTCTACTACTACTACCACCACTACTACTATTACTACTACTACAATACACACAAAAGTATCCACACACACACACACACACACACACACACACACATGCACGCAAACCAACAAACACACACACAGCAAGACCATTTTAAACACTTCTACCACTACTACCACCACCACAGCTACCACAACTACCACACACATACCTGGTCTACTAAACTCCCTCAAGCAGCCCACAGGAGCCCTAAATGGGCACTTGATCTTCTTAACCTCGTGGATTAATGTGTACCACTCCTACCACAGCTACCACAACTACCACACACGCACCTGGTCTACTAAACTCCCTCAAGCAGCCCACAGTAGCCCTAAATGGACACTTGATCATCTTAACCTTGTGGATTAACATGGACCACTCCTACCACAACTCCTACCGCTCCTACCACTCTTACCACAGCTACCACAACTACCACACACGCACCTGGTCTACTAAACTCCCTCAAGCACCCCACAGTAGCCCTAACTGGACACTTGATCTTCTTAACCTCGTGGATTAACATGTACCACTCCTACCACAACTCCTACCACTCTTACCACAGCTACCACACACATACCTGGTCTACTAAACTCCCTCAGGCAGCCCACAGTAGCCCTAAATGGACACTTGATCTTCTTAGCTTCGTGTATCAGCATGTGACGCTTCAGTTTGTCTCTCCGATTAAAGGCCGTCTTGCAGAGGTGACACTCGAAGGGTTTCTCCCCAGTGTGGATCAATTTGTGCAGCTTCAAGGAGTACTCGGACTTGAATTCCTTCGAGCATTGCTGTAGGAGAGAGAGAATATGATGCTTAAGTAGTGGTAGAAGCAGTAGTGGAAGTAGGAAGAGGAAAAGGAGGAGGAGGAGGAGGAGGAGGAGAAGTGGGAGAAGTACTGGTATAGATATTAGTATTGTTGTTAACAGTCCCATGCATGAGTCGATACCATTTCAGGAGAAAGAGAGATAGACAAGCTTGTAGACAGACAGACAGACAGAGACACAGACAGGCAGATAAACATAGAGAGATAGATAGATAGATAGAAAGAATACTCACTGGACAGGTAAATAGAGTAACAGTCCCATGCACGTGAAATGTTGCTTCAGGAGACAGACAGAGAGACAGAAATGCTTGTAGACAGACAGACAGATAGATAGATAGACAGAGATAGATAGATAGATAGACAGACAGACAGATAGATAGATAGATAGATAGACTCACCGGGCACGTAAACAGATTAACAGTTCCATGTACGTGTAGATGCCGTCGCAATAATCTTTCCGACGTAAACACCTTCCCACACTGCTTGCATGGGTAGTGGTGCGAGGAGGTGCGTAGGTGATGCTCCAAGGCCTCCGCACTCGCATACTTGTTCATGCAACGTGTGCAACGGAAGTAACTGCAATGAAAAGGTATAATCAGAGTATCTATCAATCTATCTATTGCCAGACGCCTTAATCCCATAAGGGGTGGACACAAACAAATTGCCTCCATGTCACCCTGTCCCCTGCCATTTCACTGCCCTGCTCCCAGCTCACACCCCCCTCTCTCATATACCTCTCCACTCCATCCCTCCATCTCATCCTTGGCCTCCCCCTCCCTCTACCCCTCTCCACCTCACTCACATACTCTCTCCTCGTCAGTCTCTCACTCTCCATCCTCTCCACATGGCCAAACCACCTCAGTGTGTTTCTCCTAACGCTTCCTATCACATCCACATCCACACCACAACACTCCTTCACTTCCTCATTTGTCAGTCAGTCTCTCCATGTGACAAATCAGTTCTTGTATCTAATTTATCTATCCATAAAAACGCAAATCCTTCAATATCTATCTGATCTTGCACTGTCTCTGCTCTCGTATAAAGGCACACCCCAGTTTAACGATGCAATTTGTTAGATAAAAACCCATCGTTAGGCGGGGTACGGTATATTGGTGTAGATTTAACATGTAAAGTAATGTGCAGCGTTTACCAGCCTTGGGTTTCCCCCCACCAAGTCCTAAACCCAGCCAAATGAGTCCAGAAACAAGTGTAAAGCCAATCTAAATGGCCTAACAGCTGTACAAGAAGCTGACCTAAGCCTAACACCTGTAAATAACTCACTAAAACCAACAAATCTGATAATCATCAAATATAAGTCTGGAAAAAATCAAGCTTAGTAAACTGTACCCCAGAATGACAATGTTCACCCCACCTATGGCTAAAACACATTAATCTGTCTAAAAACAGTTTATACATCAACCTAAACACAATGTTCACCCCACCTATGGCTAAAACACATTAATCTAAGTCTAAAAACAGTTTATAAATCAACCTAAACACAATGTTCACCCCACCTATGGCTAAAACACATTAATCTAAGTCTAAAAACAGTTTATAAATCAACCTAAACACAATGTTCACCCCACCTATGGCTAAAACACATTAATCTAAGTCTAAAAACAGTTTATAAATCAACCTAAACACAATGTTCACCCCACCTATGGCTAAAACACATTAATCTAAGTCTAAAAACAGTTTATAAATCAACCTAAACACAATGTTCACCCCACCTATGGCTAAAACACATTAATCTAAGTCTAAAAACAGTTTATAAATCAACCTAAACACAATGTTCACCCCACCTATGGCTAAAACACATTAATCTAAGTCTAAAAACAGTTTATAAATCAACCTAAACACAATGTTCACCCCACCTATGGCTAAAACACATTAATCTAAGTCTAAAAACAGTTTATAAATCAACCTAAACACAATGTTCACCCCACCTATGGCTAAAACACATTAATCTAAGTCTAAAAACAGTTTATAAATCAACCTAAACACAATGTTCACCCCACCTATGGCTAAAACACATTAATCTAAGTCTAAAAACAGTTTATAAATCAACCTAAACACAATGTTCACCCCACCTATGGCTAAAACACATTAATCTAAGTCTAAAAACAGTTTATAAATCAACCTAAACACAATGTTCACCCCACCTATGGCTAAAACACATTAATCTGAGTCTAAAAACGCACTCACCTCGGCGCATTGGTCTTCTTGGCCTGGGAGAAGGGGGCGTGCTCGTACTGATGATAGCCCAGCATCCGTAGCGACGTAAAAACACGAGAGCACGTGTGGCATCGGTACTGCAGGTCTCTGTCGTGGCTGCCAATGTGGTCCAAGAATGAATCCAAATCCTCGAATGCAAGCTCGCAGTTCTTTTGGATGCACTTGTACACCTGTGGAAGGAGTACAAATCTATCTATCTATCTATCTATTGCCAGATGCCTTAATCCCATAAGGGGTGGCCACAAACAAATCGCCTCCATGTCGCCCTCTCCCCTGCCATTTCACTGACCTGGTCCCAGCTCACATCCCCCTCTCTCATATACCTCTCCACTCCATCCCTCCATCTCATCCTTGGCCTCCCCCTCCCTCTTTCCCCCTCCACCTCACTCACACACACTCTCCTTGTCAGTCTCTCACTCTCCATCCTCTCCACAAGGCCAAACAAATAAGGAAGGAATGCAAAGAGAATGATAGTACTAATACCACCACTACTACTACTACTACCACTCCTCATGCTACTACTACTACTACTACCACTCCTCCTCCTCCTCCTATTACTACCACAACTACCACTCACCTTCTGATGTGCGTGGCATTTCATGTGCGTACGCAGCTCCACATAACTCCCCAGTGCGTGTCCACAGAATTGGCATACATAGGAATCATCAACCAGGACCTCCTCTCGTACTCCACTTCCATCTCTTCCTCCACCTCCATCTCCTCCTCCTCCTCCTCCTCCTCCTTCATCCAGGGCATCGACTGGAGGGACTATCTGCTGGAGGAGAGATGGAGAATGTTCATCATCATCATCATCATCGTCACAAGAAAAAAAGTATTGAGTTCATAGGATAGGGTTGTGTGTGTGTGTGTGTGTGTGTGTGTGTGTGTGTGTGTGTGTGTGTGTGTGTGACAATTCTTCCATCCTTCCATCCATCTATCTAACCACCTTGTGTGTGTGTGTGTGTGTGTGTGTGTGTGTGTGTGTGTGTGTGTAATTCTTCCATCCATCCATCCCTCCACCAACCATCATTCCATCCTTCACCCATCCCTCCATGAAAATAAATCACTACAGAACAGGCATTAGGGACCTTATACTCACATCGACGGCGGAGACAGTGAGGCGTTTGATCGGATCTTTTGGTAGGGTGTCTGTAAGCGAGCCAGACGGCCAAACGCGATGTGTGGCCATGTGTTTTTTGACATTACTCTTCTGGGTAAACGCGCGTCCACACACCACACACTGGAATGGCTTCTCTCCCGTGTGTGAACGTATGTGTTGCTGGAGGTCAAAGTTCTTGCTGAATTCCTTCGAGCAGTATGGGCATCGGTGCTTGGGCTGCGGAGGAAAACAGTCTATCAGTCTATCTATTCGTCCATCTTCTATCTATCTGTCCATCTATCTAGCACGAATGCAGATAAATGAGAGAAAAAATAAATCACTCTGGATAAGGTGTTAAGAGGCAGTATAGACATTGGTGCTTGGGCTGCGGAGGAAAACAGTCTATCAGTTTATCTATTCGTCCATCTTCTATCTATCTGTCCATCTATCTAGCACGCATGCAGATTAAAGAGAGGAAAACTAAATCACTATGGATAAGGTGTTAAGAGGCTGGACATTGGTGCTTGGGCTGCGGAGGAAAACAGTCTCTCAGTCTATCTATTCGTCCATCTTCTATCTATCTGTCCATCTATCTAGCACGCACACAGATTAAAGAGAGGAAAATTAAATCACTATGGAAAAGGTGTTAAGAGGCAGTAGTATTGTTATTATCACCAGCATTAAAATTATTAACAATTATTATTATTATTATTATTATATATATGAGGGAGGGGGGGTGAGTGGGGGGAGGGTAGTCAAATGGTCGGTGACAGAGTGACTTGGAGGCGTTTTGTCTGTGGCCACCCTTTGCGGGATTAGGGCGTCGGGCTATAGATAGATAGATAGATTATTATTATTATTATTTTTGACTGACTTCTACTACCACCACCACCACCACAGCTACCACAACTACCACTCACCTTCAGCTTAATCGGATCCGTTTTACTGGGGGCAGCCTTGGCCATCCCTGCGTGGAAGAACTCGTGGTTGTAACACGCCACATCGTCCCTTCCATCTTCCCCTCTCTCTTCCTGCCCCCTACTGCCTCCCCCACCGCACCCCTCCTCACCCCCTCCCTCACCCCCATCGCACACCATCGTACCGAGCCCCTGGGGTGAGGACAGACTGGGAACGACATCCTGAAATAGATAAAAACAATTATCTATCAGTCTATACGAACAGAGTGGATGTTAAAAAGTGCATTACCTATCTATCTATCTATCTATCTATCTATCTATCTGTCTATCTATCTATCTATCTGTCTATCTATCTGTCTATTTATCTATCTATCTGTCTATCTATCTATCTATTTAAGGTATTTGAGAGAGTAAATCATCATCATCATCATCATCCATTTACCAACATTCTTTGTGACTGATGATGATGATAGATAGACAGATAGATAGATAGATAGACAAATAGATAGATAGACAGATAGATAGTCTCACCAATGGGGCAGTGATGGTGGTGGCTGTGGTGGTGAGGAGGGGGGAGACGGAGGACGATGATGAGGCCGAGGAGGAGTGTGTTTTGGTCGTAGAGGACGTCGGTAGGAAGCTTGACGTCGAGAGGCCCGGCAGAGGAAGAACCTGGGAACAAAAACAAACAAACGGTATTAACACTCTCAGCCGAATAAATCTATCTATCTATCTATCTATCTATTGCGAGAAACCTTAATCCTGTAAGGGGTGGCCACAAACAAATCGCCTCCATGTCGCCCTGCCGTTTCACTGCCCTCCCCCCAGCTCACACTCCCCTCTCTCATACACCTCTCCACCTCATCCTTGACCTCCCCCTCCCTCTCCCCCCCTCCACCTCACTCACATACACTCTCCTTGTTAGTCTCTCACTCTCCATCCTCTCCACATGGTTATATGACAAGGAAAAGATATACTGGAGTGATTGCAGAGAAGGAAAGGGAGGCGGAGGAAAGATTTAGGAAGTGGAGAGATGGAGGAAAGATTGAGGAGGATGAAAGGGAGGTGGAGGAAAGATTTAGGAAGTGGAGAGATGGAGGAAAGATTGAGGAGGATGAAAGGGAGGTGGAGGAAAGATTGAGGAGGATGAAAGGGAGGTGGAGGAAAGATTTAGGAAGTGGAGAGATGGAGGAAAGATTGAGAATGAATGAATGAATGAATGGGTGGGTATGTAGGTAGGCAGATGGATGATGATGATGATGATGATGATGATGATGATGATGATGATGATGATGATAATGATGATGATGATAATGATGATGATGATGATGATGATGATGAATGAATGAATGAATGAATGAATGGATGAATGAAAGAATGAATGAAAGGGTGGGTATGTAGGCAGGCAAATGGATAATAATAATGATGATGATGATAATAATAATAGCAATAATGATGATGATGATGATGATGATGATGATGATGATGATGATGAAGGTGCTAACGATGGCCATTACACGTCACCTGCGTCGTCTCTATCGCGAACGGCAGTAACTCGGTCTCATTGACGATGATGTGTTGGTTGATGGAACTGGGCGAGGGAAGACCACTGCCCCCATACCCACCCGACACCTGAAAGAAAATGGGAAGCGTAAGATATAATAAATATATAATGAAGGAAAGACAATAAAATAATAATAATAATAATAATAAAAAACATACACACTGACTGGAAAACGTACACACTGACTGGAAAACGTACACACTGACTGGAAAACGTACACACTGACTGGAAAACGTACACACTGACTGGAATATGTGCACACTGACTGGAAAACGTACACACTGACTGGAAAACGTACACACTGACTGGAAAATGTTCACACAACCTCGTTATTGTTGTACATGGCAGTACAATGGGGTTTGAAATACCATCATACCCCACCTAATGACAGCCGAAGCCTGGTTTAACGATGAGTTTTGATTTATACACTGATTTAGGTGATATTTTAAACTAACATTGTGTGTTTAGGTTGATTTATAAACTGTTTTTAGACTTAGATTAATGTGTTTTAGCCATAGGTGGGGTGAACATTGTGTTTAGGTTGATTTATAAACTGTTTTTAGACATAGATTAATGTGTTTTAGCCATAGGTGGAGTGAACATTGTGTTTAGGTTGATGTATAAACTGTTTTTAGACTTAGATTAATGTGTTTTAGCCATAGGTGGGGTGAACATTGTGTTTAGGTTGATGTATAAACTGTTTTTAGACATAGATTAATGTGTTTTAGCCATAGGTGGGGTGAACATTGTGTTTAGGTTGCTTTATAAACTGTTTTTAGACATAGATTAATGTGTTTTAGCCATAGGTGGGGTGAACATTGTGTTTAGGTTGATTTATAAACTGTTTTTAGACTTAGATTAATGTGTTTTAGCCATAGGTGGGGTGAACATTGTGTTTAGGTTGCTTTATAAACTGTTTTTAGACTTAGATTAATGTGTTTTAGCCATAGGTGGGGTGAACATTGTGTTTAGGTTGATTTATAAACTGTTTTTAGACTTAGATTAATGTGTTTTAGCCATAGGTGGGGTGAACACTGTGTTTAGCTTGATTTATAAACTGTTTTTAGACTTAGATTAATGTGTTTTAGCCATAGGTGGGGTGAACATTGTCATTTTTGTGTTTAGGTTGATGTATAAACTGTTTTTAAACAGATTAATGTGTTTTAGCCATAGGTGGGGTGAACATTGTCATTCTGGGGTACAGTTTACTAAGCTTGATTTTTTCCAGACTTATATTTGATGATTATCAGATTTGTTGGTTTTAGTGAGTTATTTACAGGTGTTAGGCTTAGGTCAGCTTCTTGTACAGCTGTTAGGCCATTTACATTGGCTTTACACTTGTTTCTGGACTCATTTGGCTGGGTTTAGGACTTGGTGGGGGGAAACCCAAGGCTGGTAAACGCTACACATTACTTTACATGTTAAATCTACACCAATATACCGTACCCCGCCTAACGATGGGTTTTACCTACCCAATTGCATCGTTAAACCGGGGTATACCTGTAAATAGATAGACAGCCAAGCAGATAGATACATAAATGGATAGATAGATAGATAGACAGACAGACAGACAGACAGACAGATAGATAGATAGACACACTCACCGGCACTTGTTGCTGTGGTTGTACTTGCACGTGTATTTGGTTGGAGAGTGAGACCCCATCACCCTCGTACCCACCCCCTCCCTCCCCCACCTCACCCCCACCAGAGCCCCCCACCGTAGGGAGGTGCCGCATCCCACGATTCTTGCCTGTAGGGGAGAGAAGGGGGAGGTTAGGGTAGGGTAGGGGAGGTATGGGGTGAGAAATGGGGTGTTTGGTTGGGGTAGGGTTGGTAATGTTGACACTCTCTCACACACACACAAATATACACACAT
This sequence comes from Coenobita brevimanus, assembly GCF_032717465.1. Taxonomy (NCBI): domain Eukaryota; kingdom Metazoa; phylum Arthropoda; class Malacostraca; order Decapoda; family Coenobitidae; genus Coenobita; species Coenobita brevimanus. The sequence continues at coordinate 462,622 of NC_136962.1, forward strand.
ACATGCACACACACTCTCTCTCCCTCTCTCTCTCACACACACACACACACACACACACACACACACACACATACACACACACACACACACACACACACACATACACACACATGAACACTCTCTCTCACATACAAACACACAGACACTCTCTCTCCCTCACACAAACACACAGATACTCTCCCTCTCTCTCTCTCACACACACACATAGACATACACACTCTCTCTCTCTCTCTTTCACACAAACACACACACACACACACACACACACACACACACACACCATCATCATCATCATCATCTCCAAAAACACCTAGACAAGATTGAAAAAGTACAAAGGGCCGCTACAAGATGGGTACCAAGCATAAGGGATCTAAGCTACGAAGAAAGACTACATAAACTGAATCTACCAACACTACAGGAGAGAAGGCAAAGAGGAGACATGATAATGCTGTATAAATGCATCTCAGGGAAGGAGAAAATAGACCTAAATGATTACTTAATCTATGGGGAAGCATCAGCAAGAGGACACTGCAAAAAACTGCCTAAAAAGAGAGGTGTTAAAGACGTAAGGCAATTCCATTTGGCAAATAGGGCAATTGATCAGTGGTGTCAAGTGGGGTTGGTGGAGGATTAGTGCCCCTCCCTGTAAAACAATTAACTCTAAGCCCTTGGCCACCCCGTTTGGGATACATGGCGTCTGGCAATGAATGAATGAATCAGTGGAATGCACTAGCCAATGAAATAGTGTGTGCCAAAACAATTGCTATATTTAAGGATATGTTGCATAAAAATGGTTTATTACAAGGAACAGTGCGAGCTGGACTCCTTCCTGTAAAGATATGAGTAGGTAAGAGCAATTAGGTAAGAACACACACACACACACACACACACACACACACACACACACACACACACACACACACCTGACACACAGAAACTCTCCCTCTCTCTCTCTTACACAAACACACAGACACATTCTTTCTCTCTCTCACACACACACACACACACACACACAGACTTACTCTCACCCACACACACACACACACACACACACACACACACATACACCCTCACCTGAGCATATTTCCCGTTTGTGCTGAATAAACACATCAAGAGAGCAGAACTGTCTCTTGCATCGACCGCATTGAAACAAATCGTCCTCATCTAGCGTCACTCCTTCACTATCGGCTGAAAAAACAAGATGGAGAGTGAGAGACTGACAAGGAGAGTGAGATGGAGGGGGGGAGAGGCAGGGAAAGGACAAGGATGTGTGTGCGTGGTGTGGCAATATGACAGTATGACAAGGCAATATACAACTTAAGGAAATACAAACTAGTAGTTGTGGTAGAGGGGGATGTGGTGGTGGTGGTGTGGCAGTGTGCATGAAGTGTGTGTGTGTCCGTGTGCGCAAATATAGCAGTGGTAGGTGGTGGCGACCATCATCCACTCACTTGATATAGTACTGCCTACTTTTTCCTTAGTCTTTATCATTCTTTTTCTGTGCCTGTCCTCCTCTCTTCCTATTTCTCACCATCATCCACTCACTTGATGTAGTGCTGCCTACTTCTTCCTTAGCCTTTATCATTCTTTTTCTGTGCCTGTCCTCCTCTCTCCCTATTTCTCACCATCATCCACTCACTTGATGTAGTGCTCCCTACTTCTTCCTTAGCCTTTATCATTCTTTTTCTGTGCCTGTCCTCCTCTCTTCCTATTTCTCACCATCATCCACTCACTTGATGTAGTGCTGCCTACTTCTTCCTTAGCCTTTATCATTCTTTTTCTGTGCCTGTCCTCCTCTCTTCCTATTTCTCCCATCTTTCCTGTCACTTCTTATTGCTTTTCTTTTCTTTACAGGTGGCTTTACATTGAGTGACAAGCCAAATGGTTTCCTGTAAGCCAAGAAACCATTTACAACGCTGGGTGGTAACCATATAACCAAACCATACGTGTTCCCTACGTGTCAGCAAGTGGGTTGGTGGAGGGTTAGTGCCCCTCCCTGTAAAACAACTAACTCAGTGTCAAATGGCCACCCTTTGCGAAATTATGGCGTCTGGCAATAGATAGATAGATAGATAGATAGATAGATAGACAGTACAATGTAACAAAATACAACCCAGGAAATATACACTGATTGTTGTGGTGGAGGGTGATGTGGCGCTGAGGTGGTGGGGGTCGTGTGGCAGTGTGTATGAAGAATGTGTGCGTGTCCGTGTGCGCAAATGGCAGTATGACAGTATGAAACGGTTACATACAACCCAGGTAATACACACTGATTGTTGTGGCGGAGGGTGATGTGGCACTGAGGTGGTGGGGGTGGTGTGGTGTGGCTCCGATAGTGACTGTGTTCTGTATGAGGTCAGGAGCGTCGAATAGCTGTTGTACCGTCAGCCCTGAAGGCCCCTCCAGCGTGACACCTGCAGGGTGAGAAGAGGGTTGATTAGGGAGCGAAAGGGGGGAAGGGAGAGGTAGGGGAGGGGAGGGGAAGGAGGGGAAGGGAAAGGAAGGGAGAGGTAGGGTAGGGTAGGGTAGGATTAGTATGGTTTGGTTAGGGTAGGGTTGGGTTGCACAGGGTAAGGTAGGGTAGGGAAGGGATGGGAAGGGAAGGGTAGAATAGGGTAGGGTACAGTACACTAGGGTAGGGCAGGTTGAGTTAGATAAGAAGAGGTTAGGGTAGGGTAGGGTTGGGTAAAGTAGGGTAGGGAAGGGAAGGAAAGGGAAAGAGGTAAGGTAGGACAGGGTAGTGTGGGGTAGGGTAGGGTAATTTATTATATTTAACATTCTACTTATATACATATTTTACTGTCTTCATCTTAGAGAGAGAGAGAGAGAGAGAGAGAGAGAGAGAGAGAGAGAACAAATCATAATCACCCATTCAGAGTCTATTAAACTCACTATTATATTCAAACGATTTCATTCATTTCAAAAATATACATTATTTCGTTCTATAATTACTCAAAATTCATTATAAGGCTCCATATATACTCGTATTATTCGAAATCGAGTTTCTATCTATCATATATCTATTAATTTCGAAGTCTTATCAACAATATCAATTTGCAACAAGTAAACATGCGACGGTGCCACATTTCCAAAAAAATATATAATGATTTTCCACCTCAGATAATTTATATATATAGGAATTTACTAGAATAAAGACGTAATTAAAGGATGACTGGAGGCTGGACATATGGGACTAGGAAACTATTAAAATAAAAAATAATATAAGTTCCTAGGGGTACATGTGGCAACGTCGCAGGCTCGCCATTAGAACGGGGAGGTTTGGCTTTTCCCGTCGCTGGCTTCACCCCTAAAATTACCGAAGAAACCCACACCAGCTCCCTAATCTTATCTTCCTTCTGGGGAACAATGGCCATGACATGCAGAGCCAAGCTGGTCCAGGTAAATATATGGTAAAACTACGTGTAATGCATTAATTTGCGTCGTTAACATCCCCTTCCCAAGCCAAAAACCAAGGTGACAAAGAAGCATCACTTTTTAAGCCTTTTCTCCCAATTTAAATCCAGTTTCACACGCCCAAAGGGGGTATATATATGAAGAGGTCCTGCTCACCTCCCCTCAGGGCCATAATAGATAGGAAACAGGGTGAAAAGTAGATAAATACCTGTCAGGGTGTCGAAGATGGAGTGGGACATAATGGCGGTGGAGGCTGTGACGCAGGGATCTCTATATGAACAATATGGCGCCTGCTGGTGACGGCGGTGAAGCAAGCAAGCCGCCATTGTGCCTCACCTTTTCTCATTATCTTGCCTTATTTGAGCTATTTTTACGCTTCCTATTAACTTATAAATACCTATTTGAGCGTGAAATTGTGACTACTAGTACTGTTTAAAAATTTACTCGGTATAATAGCCGTTAAATGAGGATAATTATGGCTTTATTGAGATATCCGTATGTGTGAGGTATTTTATTCAATTATTTTCGTGGTTTATGTGTACTGTCCTATGTTAAGCATCTTTAAAAATAAATTATACATGATAATCTGTTTTTGGAGTGGAAAATACTTGTAGAACTTAGCATGGATCAACGGAAAACTGATTCAAATATAGAGTAATGGAGGGAAAACATGGCGGCTTTCAAACTTCAGCCTATGAGTTTAGCTTCCGCCTCGTGTTGTCCTCTTTAACGTTTACATAGATACATCTGACATCCGATATCTGTGACGTCATATTTCCAGTTTTTATGCTTATATGACGTCATGCATCCTCATATTTTGGTCATACTCATCATACTGCTTCATATAGCCAGTTACTCCATTAGTAGATCTATTTTTTGTGCATTATTCGCAAATTGGAATGTGTTAAGGATGACTCTTGAAATTTACGACAGGCTTTGTTTACTTTTCACTTTGGATAATTCGTAACGGCTCATCCTAACCGATTTAATTTGCCCGCTAGATATTTTTACCATTTTAGACGTAACTTAAGCACATATATCGATACTAAAAATATTTAAATGGCTTAAAAGCGAAAATTTAAGGGTTGGTCCGAAGAAATAGAAATTGGTGATAGTCAGTTTGGCGGGCTTTTCAACCTCGATGAAGCCACTTTATTTCCAACTCTTCTGTCTATCTGTCTGTCTGTCTGTCAATCTGTCTATCTGTCTGTCAGTCAGTCTATCTATCTATCTATCTATCTGTCTATCTTCTATCTATCTATCTCCATCTATTGCCAGACGCTTTCATCCTGTAAGGGGTGGCCACAAACATACCCCCTCCATCTTACTCTGTCCTGTCATCCGGCTGCCCTATTGTTTGTTGATATGGTTACCACCCAGCGTTGTAAATGGTTTCCTGGCGTACAGGAAACCATTATGCTTGTCACTCAATGTAAAGCCACCTGTAAAGGAAAGAAGAAAGTGA
>NC_136962.1:477500-492500 GCF_032717465.1 Coenobita brevimanus
GTTTAGTAATATTCAAGAAGTTCCCATGCTTTTTTTGAGTTATTTTAGGGATTATTTGGGATATTCATGCGTTTTTTTGGGGAATTTCGTGGCTTGTGAATTTAAACTGGGCCGCCACGTCAGCCATTTTTGCCGCGAGAGTCAAAGATGGAGGACGTGTGTGTGTGTGTAGTGTCCATATTTAGTGGATTATTTACGCTCCCAGGCCCTCCCAGCCGCCGATTTCTCCATGCAAATCTTCTCCGCATCTCTGGGTATGTTTCTGCGCGCCGTATTAATTCGTATTGGCCGTATTTACCGTATTTTTGGGGGAAATAAGAAGCTTGACTGAAGTTCTTGCGAGGGAGATGCGAGGTTGATAATCTAACATACCCTTTTGTCTCCGTTTTTTTTTCCATATTCGTCCCTAATTCGCCATTTCCTCCCCCTCCACTGCTCTAATTAAGCGTATTACGTATTATATGCATGGGGTAGTGAGGAAATACCCTGGGAATCACCGTATTATAAGGAAATAAGGTGGTGGCGCACTCGGATTTCCAGCGGGAGAGTTCAGATTAAGATTTCAGGCTTATTACACCATTTCCCTCCCCTTAACTGCCCTAATTAAGCGTATTTCGTATTCTATTTACCGCATAATAAGGAAATTCGTGGGTAATTATGGAATTTATAGAGGAAATAAGTGAGGTGGCGCAATCCGATTATTTTGCGGGAAAGGCGTGACAGTTCAAATCTCACTTTTTTTCTAATCTCGCCATTAATACGCCTTTTTCCTCACCTTAACTGCCATAATTAGACGTATTTCGAACTATATTGATGCTATAATAAGGCAGGACATCAGAAATCAGTATATATTGAGATGGAAATAAGTAGTGTAATCAGATTTTTTGCGGGAAAGGCGTGACAATTCAAATCTTATTTCTTTTCGAATCTCGCCATTAATACGCCACGTTCCTCACCGTAACTGCTATAATTAAACGTATTTCGAACTATATTGATGCTATAATAAGGCAGGATGTCGGAAATCAGTATATATTGAGATGGAAATAAGTAGTGTAATCAGATTTTTTGCGGGAAAGGAGTGACAGTTCAGACCGTAATATATTCTCAGGTTTCGTCACTCATTCGTCATTTTCCCCTCCTTAACTGCCCTAATTAAGCGTATTTCGTATTATATTCGTGCAGTAATCAGGAAGTATGCGGGATGCTATCATATTTTAGGAGGAAGTATGGCGAGGACGCATACTGAGTTTTAGCGGGTAAGGAGACAGTTCAAACCACATTATTATTATTATTATTATTATTGTTATTATTATTATTATTATTATTATTATTATTATTTGACTTTCGTTATTAATACGCTAATTTCTTCCCTTTACTACTATAATTAGGCGTATTTCGTTTAGTATGCATGTTGTAATACTTGAATTCGTGGGTAATTGTCGTATTTAGAGGAAATAAGGGAGGTGAAGGTTTGAATTTAGGCGGGTAAGTGATATTTTGAATCTCTCTCTCTCTCTCTCTCTCTCTCTCTCTCTCTCTCTCTCTCAATACTACTACGACTACTGCTACCACCGCCGCCACCTCAGCTCTACTACCACTACTAGTATTGCGTACTGTCACCACCTCTATTACTACCTTTCTACCACTACTACTGCTACTGTTATACTACTAATACTACTACTATTATTACTGTTACACTACTGTTTCTATACTACTGCTACCACTACTACTACTACTACTGCTGCTGTACTATTACTACTACTACTACTGCTCTTACGACTACTACTACTACTACCACAACAACAACTACTACTACTACTACTACTACTACTACTGCTAGTGATGTGCTCTAATTTTCTCTATTCCTTGTTTACAAAATCAGAGCACAATATCCCATAGCACTTCTTCGTGACTATTATTTATTGTATTAAGTTGTTATTTTTACATAATTTAAGTATTATGTGGGGAAATGAGAGAGAGAGAGAGAGAGAGAGAGAGAGAGAGAGAGAATAAATAGCAGGTGTGACTTGGATGAGAGGTGTGGAAATGATATGGTACTTTGTGTGTGTGTGTGTGTGTGTGTGTGTGTGTGTAGTGGCAGGTGTTGGCAATAAGCAGGTACTGGCATGAATGACGGGTGTGTGTAAAGTGATAATGTGTGTGTGTGTGTGTGTGTGTGTGTGTGTGTGTAGTGGCAGGTGTTGGCAATAAGCAGGTACTGGCGTGAATGAGGGGTGTGTGTAAAGAGATAATGTGTGTGTGTGTGTGTGTGTGAGAGAGAGAGAGAGAGAGAGAGGTACGAGTATTTATTAGCAGGTGTGACTTTACGATTGTGTGTGTGTGTGTGTGTGTGTGTGTGTGTGTGTGTGTGTGTGTGTCAGCAGATTTTGGAGACTGGTGCCATTAGAAACTGCTACATTATATGACAAAATATTTTTACATATGAATTTGGTATGCAAGATCAAGCTGAGAGGAGTGAGGTGGATCAGGAGAGAGAGGAGCAGTCAGGGAGAAAGACTGATAATTGAGAAGCTGAGGATCAAAGAAATGACAGATGATTACAGGACCAAAGTAGAGGACGAGTTAGAATCAGTGAATTGGAATGAAATGGATCTGGACACCCTGTGGAATGCATTTAGGGATTGCTTAGTTAGGAATGCTGGAGGGGTGTGTGGTGTGGCAAGAGTAACAGCAAAGAAGAAGGTACGGCATGGTGGGATGAGGAGGTAAAGAGAGCAGTGGAGGAAAAGAGGAAGAAGTGGCTAGAGTGGTTACAGGACAGGGGTTCAGTTGAAATAAGAACTGAATATACTGAGAGCAAGAAACACGTAAAGAGACTAGTGGAGAGGGAAAAGGAGGAGGTAAAGGAGGATCTAGGAAGAAAAACTAAATGCGAGCTGCTTTGAAAATAGGAAGTTATTCTGGAAAGAGGTGCGGAAATGTAGAAGTGACAGCGGTAAGAAATGTGCTGGTGTGAAGGATGCAGGTGGTAGATTATTAACCCATGGGGATGAAGGAAGGACCAGATGGAAAGAATATTTTGAAAGCCTGATGAATGGGAATAGAGAGAGCAGAGCGGCTGTAAACATGATTGGTTTTGGGGGTGTGTAGAGAAGGAATGCAGTGCCAGGAGACGTGACACTCGCACAGGTGAAGAGTGCTGTGAAGCGGCTGAAAAATGGGAAAGCAGCTGGGGTTGATGAGGTGTATGCAGAGATGCTTAACTGTAGTGGAGAGAGTGGAATGAAGTGCTTGTTGGAGATATGTAAGAAGGCATGGATGAGTGAAACTGTACCAGCAGAGTGGAAAAAGGCTGTGATTGTATCCCTGTACAGAAATAAAGGTGAGTGAAGTGAGTGCAAGAATTATCGTGGCATAAGTTTATTGAGTGTGGTAGGGAAGACATATGGAAGAATTATTACAGAGAAAGTAAGAGAGATATCAGAAGTCCTAGTGAGTGATGAACAGGGTGGCTTTAGGAGTGGCAGAGGATGTGTGGATCAGATATTTGCAGTGAGACAGACAGCAGAGAAGGCTTGTGAGAAGGACCATAAGGTGTTTATGGCATTCATGGATCTGGAAAAAGCATACGACAAAGTGGACAGAGAAGGATTGTGGAAAGTTTTGCACATGTACGGTGTAGATGGTAAGCTGGTAGGTGCCGTCAAGAGTTTTTATGATGGTAGTGAAGCATGTGTAAGGGTTAATGGGCATCTAAGTGAATGGTTCACGATCGATGTGGGCGTGCGACAAGGATGTGTGATGTCCCCATGGTTGTTCAATATATATATGGATGGGGTGATGAGAGAAGTAAAAACACAAGTAATGGAGAGAGGGATGGCGTTGGTAATGAATGGTGATGGATGGAATATCTCAAATTTGTTGTATGCTGATGATGCAGTACTGCTTGCAAGTACCGGACAAGAACTTGGTAGGCTAGTGCAGAGAGTTGCTGATGTCTGTGAGCGTCGTGCCTTGAGAGTAAATGTAGAAAATGGTTATTGAGAGAGAAGGTGACTCCCAGTGCGATGTTACAGTGAATGGAGAGAGACTGGAATTGGTGAGAGAGTTCAAATACCTGGGTACAGTGATAGAAAAGAGAGGAAAATGTGCCAAAGAAGTGGAAAGTAGAGTGACACAAGGAAGAAAAGTTGGTGCAGTGAAGGCCTTGATAAGAAATAGGGGCTTGAGTGTTGCCGCTGCACGAGGCTTACATGAAGGAGTGTTAGTGCCAACTTTAACATATGGTTGTGAGACTATGGTGTGGCATGAAAATGAAAAGTCAAGAGTAAGAGCAGTGGAGATGGGACTGCTGAGGAATGTATGTGGAGTACAGAGGGTGGATAGGATACGAAATAATGTGATTCGTGAAAGATGTGGAGTGAGGCAGTGGAGATGGGACTGCTGAGGAATGTATGTGGAGTACAGAGGGTGGATAGGATACGAAATACTGTGATTCGTGAAAGATGTGGAGTGAGGAAGTCGGTGGACACCAGAATCGAAGAGAGTGTACTGAGATGGTATTGTCAAGTGGAGAGAATGGATGTGAAAAAGGTATATCTGAGTGAATTTGAAGGAGGGAGGAGGCGAGGTAGGCCAAGGAGAAGGTGGAGGGATATGGTGGATGAGTGTGTGAGGAAGAGGTATGGAAGTCGGTGAGGCTAGGGGACTGACAAGAGATCAAGCTGGCTGGATGACTGTTGTGAGGAGAAGCGCATGATCAGGGATTTGGCACCCCTTTTTAACGTGGCAGCGTCCGGATTGACCCTATCGGATACGTTTATGTGAAGCTCCAGAACGTGGTGAATGTTTTTGGCGTATCAGATAGAGCCAGGATTCCAGGGGCTTGAATGATGAGTGAATGGAAGCGTGGCGTATTGGATTGGACAAATTTGGGCTGTCTGGACATTGCTACTCCTCACCTTGCCCTGGGATGGGAAAGGAGGTCCCGATGATGTGTAACTAAGTATTGAAATTATTTGTACATTTGAAACAATGAACCATAAATAAAAAACCAAAGCCATAAGACTAAGTAGGCTATGCTTGGTCAGTTAAGGCCATGTCATAATAATATCAGCTTAAGATTTTTCTCTCCCAAGTAATTGTACTCCTCAGCTTCTTCAAGAATTTCTCCACTTATTCTGATGACGCTCTTTGGTGTTTGTGGATTAAACATTACTTTAGTTTTACTTAGGTTCATCTTTAGCCCTACTTTCAGACTTTCTCTGTTCAGGTCATTTAACATTTCTTGCAATGCCTCCGCTGTTTCTGAGATTAGGACAATGTCATCTGCAAATCTTAAATGGTTTAGCTTTTCTCCATCAATGTTCACTCCTTCGTTTTCCCAGTCTAGCTTTCTGAAAATACCTTCTAGGCATGCTGTAAATAATTTTGGTGAAATTGTACTTCCCTGACGCACGCCCTTCTCAATCTTAATTTTTTGTGAGTCCTTATGTAATTTAACTGTAGCAGTTCCCTCGTTATATATGTTTTCGAGCAGTTTTACAATGGTCTCAGTCACTCCTTGTTCTCGCAGTGAATTTATAATTGCTATGTGCTCCACTGGGTCGAAAGCCTTTCCGTAATCAACAAAACCTAAGCACAGTGGTTTATTATATTCTGTAGTTTTCTCAATTAACTGGTTCATTGTGTGTAGATGATCAGTGGTCAAATACCCGCTTCGGAATCCTGCCTGTTCACGAGGTTGGTTTTCCTCCAGAATTGTTGTCATTCTGTTTGTAAGGACTTAAGAGTTTGTAAATGACTGATAATAAGCTAATGGGTCGATAGTCACAAAGATCTTCTGAGTCACCTTTTTCTGTAGAGTAAAATAACTATTGCAATACACCATGTTTTGGGAAATTTCTTCCTTTTTATACATGGATTAAATAAGTGAGCAAGCCTAGTTTACTTCTACTCCTGCATCCATCAGTAAATCTGTTACTATTCCATCTTCTCCCTGAGCCTTCCATCTTTTCATACTTTTAAGAGAAATATTTACCTCGTCTGGTGCTACCTCATGTATATCACTTGTGTCCACTGAAAGGTTAGCTATTGGTACTACTGTCTTTGATGCATACAGTTCTTTGTGAAATTCTCCAACTCTCTCCACCTGTCTCTGCATTTAATGGCATCACCGTTTTTGTCTTTCAGTGATGTCGTTTGTTGCTTTCCCAGTGCCATTTTACGTAAGACCTGTTTCAGTCTTTCCTTTTTTGATGGTTTCTCTGATCCGATCCATGTTTCTCTATCTTTTTTCTTGTCTTTGTCGTTTTTTTGATAACCTTAACAAGTGGGGTTGGTGGAGGGTTAGTGCCCCTCCCCGTAAAACAAATAACTCAAAGTCAAATGGCCACCCTTTACGGGATTATGGCGTCTGGCAATAGATAGATAGATTATTTAATTCCGCTCGCTCTGCTTTATCTTTCATTGTTTTTCCTTTCATTTCCCTTCATTTTTTCATAGCTAGAGTGTCTTTTCTGAATACTTCTTGGCTTCAGTTGTATATGGTTGTTTTAGTCTGTCATTCAGCTCATCAGTGTCACATTCAGCATTTCTTAGAGCCAGAAATCTGTTCCTTATTTCCAACTGAAAGGCTGCTTTGTTTTCGTTTACATTTGTATGGGTGGTAACCATATAACCAAACCATATGTGCTGCCTACGTGTCAGCAAGTGGGTTGGTGGAGGGTTAGTGCCCCTCCCCGTAAAACAACTAACTCAAAGTCAAATGGCCACCCCTTACGGGATTATGGCATCTGGCAATAGGTAGATAGGTAGAGTGTTTTATCTTTCAACATCTTCCTTCTGTCACTTGTGAAATGGTGGTCAGTTTCTATATTTACTTTGTTGATATATGAGGGAGGGGGGAGGGCAGTCAAATGGTGGGTGACAGAGCGACTTGAAGGCGTTTTGTCTGCGGCCCCCCTTTGCGGGATTAGGGCGTCGGGCTATAGATAGATAATTGACATTTGTGATCATGTTATTCTTATCTGCTGTACTGAAGTCGATTTCATTCTTTGTTTTTCCATTTGGGCTTCTCCGGGTCCACTTTCTCCCTGTTTGTTTGTGAAAGAATGTATTTATAACTCATACATAAAGTTTACCAGCATTTCTCCTCTTCCGTTCCTCTCTCCCACTTCAAATATTCCCATATATCTATCTATCTGTCTATTGCCAGACGCCTCAATCCCGTACAGGGTGGCCACAAACAAATTACCTCCACGTTGCCCTGTCCCCCGCCATTTCACTGCCCTGCTCCCAACTCACACCCCCCTCTCTCATATACCTCTCCACTCCATCCCTCCATCTCATCCTCAGCCTCCCCTTCCCTCTCCCCCCCTCCACCTCACTCACATACACTCTCCTCGTCAGTCTCTCACTCTCCACCCACCCATATATGCTCCTCCATTTTCTGATTTGCCAACTTTTGCATTGAAGTCTCCCATAAGTATAGTACATGTCATTTCTTCTTGCATACTCCGGGAGATGTTGTCATAGAATGTTTCAATTTCTTCTCCTGAGCTTTGAGAAGTTGGTGCATATACAGTAGGACCTCACTGTAATGGACTAATTGGGGCCCTAGCCATTCCGAAAAAAGCGAAAGTCCAATAAAAGTGACATCCGGACTTCCCTCTGTAAACCTGGACTTTTTCCGATATATCAGACAATAGTCCGGATGGCACCAATGGTTTTTAAACTGTTTTGACTACCACTGCTGTACTGTGCTGTAATGTACATTCACTACTTAATTCCAATGGTATAACATATATAATAGTACTGTACTGTGTTATACCTTCACTACAATAATCCAGTGGTATAATATATATGATAATACTGTGCTGTACACTGATAAACATGTCTTTTGATTTACCCTATTGTGGTGGACACAGCTGAAATGATTAGGTAGTCCGCACTGCTTCTGGCTTTATCGGACTTTTTCCATTATATAGGAATTTAGTCCAGTAGCTCCTCAGTTCCGATAAAAGCGAATTCCGATCTATTGAAGTTGGTTTATTTGAGGTGTTACTGTACTTGTATTATATTCAGGATGTATTTTCTGTGCAGTGTAATTACCACCAACGCTGCTCTGTCAGATACACTGCTGAATTTAACAATGTTGTCTGCAAGATTTCTGTTACTTAGAAAGCCTACACCACTAACTCTTTCATTTTGCCTTCGTCTGTAGTAAAATAGGTGGTGGTTGTCTTTGAGCTGAATTACTTTCTCTTCGTTTCTGTGTATCTCACTCAAGCCTACAATATCCCAACTAATGTTTTCCAGTTCAGTCATTCATCCATCCATCATCTAATCCTGCATTGCCACATGAGGAGCTGAAAAGTCAATAGGACGGGTAGAAGTTGGCCGAAAAGGAAACATCGGGCACCCTTCCGTAGGAAAATATTTGTAAAAAATAAAGTATTAGAGGTACATGAAATCTGATAGCATCATCTCAATCTACAGTAAATTCCCTTTGTATTATTATATAGTTTATGGCAATTTATATTAGTTTTCACGGAGAAAACTGAAGGCTCTCGCTGTCACACAGATATAGATGCCTGTAATACCGATACTACCCATTAAGAAGTTATTTAAAAAGAAATAGTTGGAAAGGGTAAACTGAATAGTGTGTGGAACAAGGCCTGATAGGAGATGAAAGACAAGCAAAAAGAAAATATTGTTTCCTATGACTCAATTCGAGTCATCAAAATCTCAGTGGTTAGATTTATGATGACTCAGAATCGCATCATCGGAATCTCAAAAAGTTAATATCCCAGTCTCTAACTTGCCAACGGTGCCTAAGCCCTTTTTTACCTTAACTTGGCCCAGATTTTGGTCCTTTTGCACTCAGTGTCATTTAATTGGCAGAAAAAGACAATACAACGGCTCTACATTCCATAGCACCTCCTCGTGATTAGCATGATATTCTAGTGTGTGTGTGTGTGTGTGTGTGACAATTCTTCATCCATTTGTCCAAGCACCTTTCCATTCTTCTTTCCCTCCCTCCCTCCACCCTTCCGTCTTTCCATCCTTCACCCATCCCTTCTGTGTGTGTGTGTGTGTGTGTGTGTGTGTGTGTGTGTGTAAAGGGATATTGTGTATGTGTTTTTCTTCATGGAGTGTAGATATTAGTAGTAAATAATCTCTCTCTCTCTCTCTCTCTCTCTCTCGTTGCATTGTTATTGGTAGTGATGTCAGTATAACACACACACACACACACACACACACACACACACACACACACACACTGCCCCCACAGACATTTACATTCACCCCCACATACACGGTACCCACCCTCACACACACACACACACACACACACACACACACACACACACACACACACACACACACACACAGCCCCCCCTCCACACACTCACTCACATACAACCCCCCCACACACAGTATACACCCTCCCCCACACACACACACCCTCCCCCACACTCCTTGTTAGTCTTCCTCTCCAACACACGGATCAGTAACAAAGGCGTATCATATAACCAGCCAAGGATTATCACTCAAGATCCACTCCCTTACCTATGACAGTAAATCCACCCCAATAATCCCAGTTAATCCCCGTATGTAATCCAGTATATGTTGCACTCTCACTCTTAATCCCTCCCAGTCCACCCAGTCCTCCCAGTCCTTTAGGCTTGTAATTGTAACCTGTATACGTACATAGATTCGTGTGTGTGTGTGTGTGTGAGTGTGAGGTGTGTGTGTGTGAGGGAGAGAGAGCGTGTTTGTGTTAGTGGTGTGTGGTGTGACGGGGGTATAGTGTGTATGTGGAAGTGTGTGTGTGAGGTGTGTGTGTGTGTGTGTGTGTGTGTGTGTGTGTGTGTGTGTGTGTGAGTGTGTGTGAGGGAGAGAGAGCGTGTTTGTGTTAGAGGTGTGTGGTGTGACGGGGGTATAGTGTGTATGTGGAAGTGTTTGTGTGTGTGTGTGTGTGAGTGAGAGGCGTGTGTGTTAGAAAGTTTGTGTGTGTGTGTGTGTGTTTTGTGTGTATGTGAGAAGAGTTTTGTGTGTGTGTGTGTGTGTGTGTGTATGAGAAAGAGAGACAGTAAGCTTATGTGTGTGGGAGAGAGACAGCAAGCTTGTGTGTTTGTGTGTGTGTGAGAGAAAGAGAGACTAAGCTTGTGTGTGTGTGTGTGTGTGTGTGTGTGTGTGTGTGAGTATTGGCTGGGTGGAGTCAGTGTGTGGGTGAGATTTATGAATGTAGATGCCTTTGTGAATGATTTTTACGACAAATTACTGAATGAATGTGAATAAGCTGCTGAGAGAGAGAGAGAGAGAGAGAGAGAGAGAGAGAGAGAGAGACCACCCTACGAGCACTTACACACACACACACACACACACACACACACACACACGGGGAGGAAGAGAAAGTGAATGAGTGGGTGGAATCTCTCTCTCTCTCTCTCACACACACACACACACACACACACACACACACACACACACACACACACACACACACACACACACGAGAGGGAGTGAGAGTGAACGAATGAGTGGGTGAAATCTCTCTCTCTCTCTCTCTCTCTCCCCACATAGATCAGTGTGGGTGACATGGAGAGGTGGAGGGGAAGTGATGAAGTGTGTGTGTGGATGAGTTTGGGTGGATTTATGTGTGTGGATGGGAGAGTGATTGTGTGTGTGTGTGTGTGTGTGTGTGTGTGTGTGGGATTGAGTGTGGTGTGTGGGTGTGGATGTGGATGAGGAGAGCAAGGAATGTGGATGGGGGTGATAGTGTGGGTGTGGGTGGAGACGGGTGGAGTGAGATAAGTAGGAATGTGGATGGGAGAGGGATAGTGAGGATGAGGGTGTGGTGTGGGTGGAGGTGGGGTGGAGAGGGAGGATGAGTGTCGAGAGTGAATGAGTGTGTGGGGGTGATTTGATGGGGGGAGGGGGGAAGGCAGAGAGGAGACATAGATAGTGATGAATAATGAATAGAGTCAATGTGTGGCGGGGCTGGTGAAGGGGAGGGGGAGGGAGGGGTGGAAGGGAGGCAGAGGGAGGGGGTAGGAAAGGATGAGACAGTGTAATAGCTGATAGAAGAGTGAATAATGAATTAATTGAATGAGTGGATGGTTGGTGGAGAGAGGAGGATGGGGGGAGGGGGAGGCAGAGGGAGGGTGTAGGGGTGGGGGGAGAGTGAGACAGTGTAGTGAATGTGTATAGTGTGTAGTGATAGAGTCAGTGTGTGGTAGGTGGAGGAGGTGGGGGGGAAGGGGAGCTAGGGGGAGAGGGGAGGAATATGATGATGATGATGATGATGATGATGAAAGTGAATGGTGAGGAAAGTGTGAGTGAATGTATGTGTGTGTGGTCTGGGGGAGGGAAAGGGTATTGAATGTTGAGTGAATGATGAAGTGAATGGGTGTGTGGGTGGTCTTGCTGCTGGAGAGGGTGGGGGAGGGGGGAGGTGAGCCAGGGGGAGAGAGAGTGGGGGAGGAGGGAGGGAGGAAGGGGGGAGGATAGTGTGTGTGTGTGGAGGGAGGAGGGGAGAGTAGAAGTGAATGATGAAGTGTGTGTGTGTGTGTGTGTGTGTGTGTGTGTGTGTGTGTGTGTGTGTGTGTGTGTGGTCTGGGGGAGGGAGGAGAGAGTGGGGAGGGTAAGGGGGAGGAGAGGGAGGGGGAGAGAGAGGGGGAGGGGGCATTTATGAGGGGTGTAACAAGAGACTGGAAGCTGCCTTGTTCGTTGATAGTGGTAGGAAGATCACTGTGATATAACCAGAGGGACAATTCTTATCTTTACTACCATATCTGAGAATAAATCGCAAAGGAAGAGGTGTTTGGGAGCTTTATTTTAACATTGACCATTTTTTTTTACAGCCGTATCTAAGAATAAATCGCAAAGGAAGAGGTGTTTGGGAGCTTTATTTTAACATTGACCATTTTTTTTAACAGCCGTATCTAAAAATAAATCGCAAAGGAAGAGGTGTTTGGGAGCTTTATTTTAACATTGACCATTTTTTTTAACAGCCGTATCTAGAATAAATCGCAAAGGAAGAGGTGTTTGGGAGCTTTAACTTTTTAATTTTTTTGGGTAGTGTTACGAAGCTCCCTAACACCTTTTCCTAGGCGATTTAGTTTATTGCAGCTCATATACTGTCTCGTCAATCCATCTATAACGCTCCATATATAATGTAGCCACCCATATCCAGAAAAATAAATCGCTAAAGAAAAGGTGTTAGGGAGTTTGCTTAACCGTCGAGAAGTTGTAAGTTAAGGAGCTCCCTAACACCTTTCCCTGAGCGATTTATTTTGCTATGCCTTACCGATGAGTGATTTTCAACTTTTCGACTGCGTTCTCCTTCCCCCTTTATGATTTGCACAACTCTAGATGTTAAGAAGCTCCCTAACACCTTTTCCTAAGCGATTTATTTCATTTTACCTCACTGATATACGATTTTTTCCTATTTCCTATCCGTTCTCCTTCCCCCTTTATGATTTGCACAACTCTAGATGTTAAGAAGCTCCCTAACACCTTTTCCTAAGCGATTTATTTGATCTGACTTACAATTGTCTTTCTTTTTTTACCAATTCCTCTTCTTTTTCTTCCCCTCACATGATTAATACAACTCTGCCAGATGAAATTATACGTAGGGTGTGGAGGATGGGGGGTAGTGGAAGAGAGAGTGAAGGATTAAGAAGGAAGGGATGGGATAGGAGGGAGAGAGAGAGAGAGAGAGGGGGGGAAAGGTAGGATTGAGAGAGAGAGAGAGAGAGAGAGAGAGAGAGAGAGAGAGGGGGGGGAAAGGTAGGATTGAGAGAGAGAGAGAGAGAGGTAGGATTGAGAGAGAGAGAGAGAGAGAGGATTGCAGACATAGGATGATGATTATGGAGAGGTAGGGAAAGGTATGAGAGAGAGAGAGAGAGAGAGAGGGGGAAAGGTAGGATTGAGAGAGAGAGAGAGAGAGGATTGCAGTCACAGGATGATGATGGAGAGGTAGGGAAGGATAGGACAGAGAGAGAGAGGATTGGAGAAACGGAAGAATGATGGAGGGGAAGGAAGGAGAGAGAGAGAGAGAGAGAGAGAGAGAGAGAGAGAGAGAGAGAGAGAGAGAGAGAGAGAGAGAGAGAGAGGATGGGCCTGGAGAAAATGGAGGGAAATGATGAGAGGGATGGGAAGGTGATAATGAGAGAGAGACAGACAGACAGAGGGAGGGTAGCGTGGGCAGAATGGTTATGGAGGTACAGGAAGGAGGGGAGGGAAGGGGAGGTAGGTAGGATGGAGGGAGGGGAAGGAAGAGAGAGAGTGTGGGGAGGAAGATAGGGTTGAGAGGTGGGGGGGGGGAGAGAGACGGGGAGTGAGGAGAAAGGCAGGAGAGAGGTAGAGAAAAGAGAGAGAATGAAAAAGGAAGAACGGGAGGAAGGGAGGGTAAGGAGAGAGGGAGAGAGAGAGAGAGAGATAAGATATTGAAGGAAGGGAGAGTAAGGGCAGAGTGAAGGGAGGGAGGAGAAAGGCGGAGGAGAGGTAGAGAAAAGAGAGAGGAGGAAAGAGGAAGGGAGGGTAAGGAGAGAGGGAGATAAGATGATGAAGGAAGGGAGAGATATGACAGGGAGTGAAGGGGCAGGATAGGGGGGGGGGGCAGGGTCGGCGCCCCCCATGGAGAAACAGCCACTACCACACTGCACGATCTTTATCTCTCTCTCTCTCTCTCTCTCTCACGCACACACAGCTTTGTTCATCCCTCACACACACACACACACACACACACACACACACACACACACACACACACACACACACACACACACACACACACACAATTTTTTCTTTCCTACTTAAGCTTGTTTATCTCTCTCTCTCTCTCTCTCTCTCTCTCTCTCTCTCTCTCTCTCTCTCTCACACACACACACACACACACACACACACTTTTTCTCTCTTACTTACGCTTGTTTCTCTCTCTCTCCCTCTCACACACACACACACACACACACACACACACATTGTCCATCCCTCACACACAGTCACACCAGCTATTGTTATTGTCCCCTGCATGCACGTGGTCACCAGCTGATGGCATCATGCACACGCGCTTGCACGTGCAGGGGTGAGAGGCAGTCAGCTTACCACGTGCTCTGCATGACGTGTTTTTCTCACTTCAGTCCCAGGACGTTTTTTCAAGAGAGAGAGAGAGAGAGAGAGAGAGAGAGACAGTCTATATGAACAAGCGTATGATAGAGAAAATTGTGTGTGTGTGTGTGTGTGTGTGTGTGTGTTTTCTTGCTACCTGTCCTGAGGTGGTTTGGCGATGTGGAGAGGGAGAGACTGACTAGGAGAGTGTATCTGAGTGAGGGGGAGGGAAGGGGAGACCGAGGATGAGGATGGAGTAGATAGGTGTATGAGGTGGGGTGTTAGTTGGGGGGATGGAGAGTGAGAGACTAAGTAGGAGAGTGCATGTAAGTGGGGGGAGAGGAAGGGGGAGACCGAGGATGAGATGAAGGACTGGAGGAGGGAGGTATATGAGAAAGGGGGTATAAGTTAGGGGGCAGGGGAACAGAATGGCAGTAGACAGGGTGACATGGAGGCGATTTGTTTGTGGCCACCCCTTATGGGATTGAGGGATCTGGCCATTAAAAAATCAATATTATCTTTAGATGTAAAAAGAGGTCATCGTACTGAAAGGGTTGGTTTGAGAGTTGCATCCACGTGTTACTGTTATTGGGCCATGCACGTGTTCCGGCTGCCACGTGTTTGTTTACGTCTGCACGCGCCTCCCGACCACGTGGTCTTTGTTGACATTTGATACCTGGATGTGTTTTAGCTGGAGAGAGAGAAAGAGTCTTATTAATCTCTCTCTCTCTCTCGTCTAAGGTGAAATTACGTCACGTGTTAATTGTTATTGTCCGGCCATGCACGTGTTCCTGCTGCCACGTGTTTGTTTACGTCTGCACGCGCGTCCCGGCCACGTGGTCTTTGTTGACATTTGATACACGTGGATGTCTTCCTTGCTGAACCACCCTCGTTTATACCTTTTGTTTCTAATTGGGTGAA
>NC_136962.1:502500-505000 GCF_032717465.1 Coenobita brevimanus
CCCTCTCTGTCTAAGTCTGCCTCTACCACTCTGCTTCCTGCCTATCTATCTATCTATCTATCCATCTCTCTCTCTCTCTATCTGTCTATCTATCAGGGAGGAAAGAGCAGTGTTATCAGGACCGCTGTCTCTCCCTGTCACTCCCTCCCTCCCTTATCTCTCCCTCCCTATTTTCTCTCCCTGTCTCCATATTTCTCTCCTTCTCTCCCTCCCTCCTTCCTATTTTCCTCCATACCTCCATTATTTCCCCCTTTCTCTCCTTCCTTTACAGACTCCTATCTCTCTCCCTCCCTCTCTCCACGTTCTTCTCTCCCTCCCTCGCTCCAAACTTTTACCTCCTTCTCTCCCTCCCTTTTACCTCCCTGCTTCCCTCCATATCTCTCCCTCCTTCCCTCCTCTCTCTCATCTCACTCTCCCTCCCTTCTCTCTTCTCTCCCTCCCTTCCTCCTTCCTGTCTTCTCTCTCTCTCCCTCCCTCCTTCCTTTCTTCCATCTCTCCCTCCTTCCCTCCTTATCTCTCCTTCTCTCCCTCTCTCCCTCCTTCCCTCCTTCCTCTCTTCCAGCTCTCCCTCCCTTCCTCCTCTCTTCTTTCCCTCCCTCCCTCCATCCTGTCTTCTCTCTCTCCCTCCCTCCTTCCTTTCTTCCATCTCTCCCTCCTTCCCTCCTTATCTCTCCTTCTTTCCCTCCTTCCCTCCTTATCCCTCCCTCTCTCCCTTCCACATCATCTCTCATTCTCCCTCCCTTCTTTCCTCCCTCCCTCAGTCTCTCTCCCTTCCTCCCCTTCTCTCTCTCTCTCTCTCTATTTCGCGGTTTTTATTTCACGTTCATTTTTAGCGGGTTTTTATTTTCGCGTTTCTCATTTTTTCGGGAGTTCTAATTTTGGCGTTGTAATTTTTGGGCCGGATTTTTTATGGAGAGAGAGAGAGAGAGAGAGAGAGAGAGCTTGGATAAACAGATTGAGAGAGAGAGAGAGAGAGAGAGCTTGGATAAACAGATTGAGAGAGAGACCTTGGTAGATGGGTAGATAGATGAATAGAGAGATTAAAAGAGAATGAGATAGATAGATAGATAGATAGACAGTTGGGTAGATGGAGAGAGAAGAGAGAGGTCATTCTCCTCTCTCTCACTTTCTCTCTTTCCTTCCCTCTCTCTCTCTCTCTCTCTCTCAGGAAGTGTGGAGAAACACACACACACACACACACACACACACACACACACACACACACAGAAAGTAAGACAGACAGACAGACAAAAAAACACACACACACACACACACACACACACACACACACACACACACACACACACACACACACACACATTCACCCTAACGCTTCCTCCCTCCTTCCCTCCCATACTCTCTCTCTCTCTCTCTCTCTCACACACACACACACACACACACACACACACACACACACCCTAACGCTTCCTCCCTCCTTCCCTCCCACACTCTCTCTCTCTCTCTCTCACACACACACACACACACACACACACACACACACACACACACCCTAACTCTTCCTCCCTCCCTCCCTCCCTCCCTCCCACACTCTCTCTCTCACACACACACACACACACACACACACACACACACACACACACACACACTGATAAAGTCTAGATAACCAACTGCTTGTGGATGAAGACTGTAAACATTTCATATCTCCCGTGACGTCATTCGTAGCCACACTGTCTGGTTCCTTATCAGGTTCTTATCTGTAGCGGCCGTCTTTATCTGAGAGAGAGAGAGGGAGAGAGAGAGAGAGAGGACTTTTATAGACTGACAGATAGTTTAGAGAGAGAGAGAGTTGGACTGGTAGAGAGAGAGAGAGGAAGTGTATAGATAGATAGATGGACGGATAGATATATAGTTTAGAGAGAGAGAGAGAGGGAGGGAGAGAGAGACGGACTGGTATAGATAGAGAGAGAGAGAGAGGACTGGTATAGATAGATAGAGTCAGATAGATAGTTTAGAGAGAGACGGTGTGGTATAAATAGATAGAGAGAGAGGACTGGTATAGATAGATAGTTGGTTTAGAGGGAGAGAGAGGATGGCTGATAGATAGACAGATAGATAGATGGAGAGAGAGAGAGAAATGGTGAGCGTGTGTGTTTGTGTTTATAAGAGAAATAGATTGACAAAGAAAGAGAGAGAGAGAGAGACATACATGCATAGAGAGAGTGTGTGTGTGTGTGTGTGTTTTTGAGAGAGAGGGAGAGCGTATGTTAGTGTATGTATGTGTGCGTTTATGGTTGTTCATGAGAGAGGGCGTGTGTGTGTGTGTGTGTGTGTGTGTGTGTGTTTATGAGAGAGAGAGAAGAAGAGAGAGAGAGAGGGTATATGTTAGTGTGTGTGCGTTTATGTTTGTTCATGAGAGAGGGCGTGTATGTGTGTGTGTGTGTGTGTGTGTTTATGAGAGAGAGAAGAAGAGAGAGAGAGAGAGGGTATATGTTAGTGTATGTGTGCGTTTATGTTTGTTCGTGAGAGAGGGCGTGTATGT
>NC_136962.1:520000-527500 GCF_032717465.1 Coenobita brevimanus
GAAAGAAAGAGAGAGAGGGAGAGAGAGAAATGGAGAGAGAGGGAGAGAGATCTAACACTCCTAACACATCAGTAATTAGACAAACACCACAGCACACACCCTGCCTCACCAATATGACTTAGACGTGATGCTATCCATGTTAGTTACGGGTTGGGTCCTGACGCGGTAGGGGGTGAGAGAGAGAGAGAGGGAGGGAGGAAAGGAGAGAGAGGGGTAAGGAGGAATGGAAGGAAGGAAGGAAAGAGAGAGGGAGGGAGGAAAGGAGAGAGAGGGGTATGGAGGAATGGAAGGAAGGAAGGAAAGGGAGAGGGAGGGAGGAAAGGAGAGAGAGGGGTATGGAGGAATGGAAGGAAGGAAGGAAAGAGAGAGGGAAGGAGAGAGAGAGAGAGGAAGGGAGGGAGGGATGTGAAAGAAATAAAGAGAGAGAGAGGAAGGATGTGATTGAAAGATAGAGGGAGACCAATTTGCCTACCTACCTACCTACTTACCTACCTACCTACCTTCCTACCTACCTACCTACCTTCCTTCCTTCCTTTATTCCTTCCTACCTACCTACCTTCCTACCTACCTTCCAATCTACCTGCATCTCTACCTCCCTCACCTTCCTACCTACCTACCTACGTATCTACTTACCGCCAGCTGTCATGTCTCTCTCAGCGGGCAGCAGGAAGATGATACTTACATTCAGTAGTGGTAGGTAGTCAGGATGGAGTGTTATCGTGTCAGTATCACTACATATAGCCACACCCTGCCTCACCTACCCTGCCTTACCCCTGTTCCTCACCCACACCCTGCCTCACATACCCTGCCTCACCCCCACCCTGCCTTACCCCTGTTCCTCACCCACACCCTGCCTCACCTACCCTGCCTTAACTCTGTTCCTCACCCACACCCTGCCTCACCCACACCCTGCCTTACCCACACCCTGTCTCTCTCTCTCTCTCTCTCTCTACTTAGCTGCTGACTGCTATCTGACTTGGCATGCAGGCTAACAGAGAGAGAGAGAGGGGGGGGGAGGGGAAGAGAGTATGTGGGATTGAGAGTCTTAGAGAGAGAGAGAGAGAGAGAGGGGGGGGAGGGGAAGAGAGTATGTGGGATTGAGAGTCTTAGAGAGAGAGAGAGAGAGAATGAGTTGTGTATAGGGAAGAGCATTGAAGATTTAGAGAGGGAAAGAAAGAGAGAGAGAGAGAGAGGAGGGGGGATATATGGGGTGGAAGAATGAGTGTGTGGGGTTGAGAGAGAGAGAGAGAGAGAGAGAAAGTGAGTGAGTGAGAGAGAGAGTATAGGTAAGGATAGGGAGGATTTACAGCGTCCTCTTCCCTTATCAGAAATGCAGGCAGGACAGTGGGTAGGAGGGAAGGTAGGAAGGAGGGAGGGAAGGAAGGTAGGAAAGAGGGAGGGAAGGAAGGTAGGAAAGAGGGAGGGAGGGAGGGAAGAAAGGAGGGAAGGAAAGTAGGAAGGAGAAAAGGATGGATGGAGGGAAGTAAGGAGAGAAGGAAGGGTAGGAGGAAGCAAGGAAGGAAGGTAGGATGGAGAGAAGGAAGGAAGGAGGGAGGAAATGAAGGTAGGAAGGAGGGAGGGAGGAAGGAAGGAAGGGAGAGTAGGAGGAGGAATGGAGAGAAGGGAGGGAGGGAGGGTAGGAGGAAGGAAGAAAGGAGAGAAGGGAGGGAGGGAGGGTAGGAGGAAGGAAGAAAGGAGAGAAGGGAGGGAGGAAGGCAGTAGGTAAGTAGGCAGTAAGGTAGGTAGGTAGAATTGATATGTAAGTAACGATGCTAGGAAGAGAGGCTTTGCTATGCTGGTGAGAGAGAGAGAGAGAGAGAGAGAATATGTGTGTGTGTGAGAGAGAATGTGTGTGTGAATGAAAGACAGTGTGTGCGAAAGAGAGAATGTGTGTGTGTGTGTGAGAGAGAGAGAGAGAGAGAGAGAGAGAGAGAGAGAGAATTGTCTTAAACGTTTCGCTCACATCCTTACAACGTTCTGGTGTGAAACGTTATTTGCTAGAGAGAGAGA
The DNA here is from genome assembly GCF_032717465.1 of Coenobita brevimanus. Taxonomy (NCBI): domain Eukaryota; kingdom Metazoa; phylum Arthropoda; class Malacostraca; order Decapoda; family Coenobitidae; genus Coenobita; species Coenobita brevimanus. The sequence goes on from NC_136962.1 coordinate 522,011, forward strand.
GAGAGCAGAAGACTCTACTTCCTCCTCTTCCTCCTCCTCCTCTCTTCTGCTTCTCCTCCTCCTCCTCCTCCTCTTCTTCTTCTGGTAGTTTCCTCCTCCTCCTTCTCCCTCCCTTCCTTCCTTTCTTCCTTCCTTCCTTCCTTCCTTCCTTCCTTCCTCCTCCTCCTCATCATCATCATCATCATCATCGTTGGTTGAGGAAGCTCCCTAACACCTCTTCCTTAGCGATTTATTTTCGGATGCGGCTGGTTAATATCCTTATGTACATTATTTATGCAGAGTATGGTGATATTGGAAGGATTTATGTAACACAGAAGAGGACAGTAAGGTGTAATAAACAAAATAAATCACTTAAGAAAAGGTGTTAGGGAGCTTTGTGCAGAGTATGGTGATATTGGAAGGATTTATGTAACACAGAAGAGGACAGTAAGGTGTAATAAACAAAATAAATCACTTAGGAAAAGGTGTTAGGGAGCTTTATGCAGAGTATGGTGATATTGGAAGGATTTATGTAACACAGAAGAGGACAGTAAGGTGTAATAAACAAAATAAATCACTTAGGAAAAGGTGTTAGGGAGCTTTATGCAGAGTATGGTGATATTGGAAGGATTTATGTAACACAGAAGAGGACAGTAAGGTGTAATAAACAAAATAAATCACTTAGGAAAAGGTGTTACGGAGCTTTATGCAGAGTATGGTGATATTGGAAGGATTTATGTAACACAGAAGAGGACAGTAAGGTGTAATAAAAATAAATCGCATAGGAAATGGTGTTAAGGATTGTTATAATTGTTTACAGACTTTGGCTCCACAACAGTCCCCTTATCAGTCCGTCTCCTTGTGCGGAGCCAAGTGTGTGTGTGTGTGTGTGTGTGTGTGAGAGAGAGAGAGAGAGAGAGAGAGAGAGAGAGAGAGAGAATGTGTGTGTGTGTGTGAGAGAGAGAGAGAATTTGTGTGTGTGTGAGAGAGAGAGAGAGAGAGAGAGAGTATTTGTGTGTGTGTGTGTGTGTGTGAGAGAGAGAGAGAGAGAGTATTTGTGTGTGTGTGTGTGTGTGTGTGAGAGAGAGAGAGAGAGAGAATGTGTGTGTGTTTGAGAGAGAATATGTGTTTGTGTATGTATGAGGGAGAGGTGTGTTTGTGTGTGAGAGAGAGAGGGAATGTGTGTGTGTGTGTGTGTGTGTGTGTGTGAGAGGGAGAGAGAATGTGTATGTGTGTGTGTGTGTGTGTGTGTGTGTGAGAGAGAGAGAGAGAGACTGTGTGTGTGTGTGAGTGAGAGAGAGAGAGAGGGAATGTATGTGTGTGTGAGAGAGAGAGAGAATGTGTGTGTGAGAGAGAGAGAGAGAGAGTATTTGTGTGTGTGTGAGAGAGTATTTGTGTATGTGTATGTGTGTGTGTGAGAGAGAGAGAGAGAGAGAGAGAGAGTGTGTGTGTGTGTGTGTGTGTGTGAGAGAGAGAAAGAGAGAGAATGTGTGTGTGTTTGAGAGAGAATATGTGTTTGTGTATGTATGAGGGAGAGGTGTGTTTGTGTGTGAGAGAGAGAGGGAATGTGTTTGTCTGTGTGTGTGTGAGAGAGAGAGAGAGAGAGAGAGAGAATGTGTGTGTGAGTTTATACATATTGGTGTGGGTATGACATAGGAAATTACTTAACGCCTTATCTTTAGTGATTTATCCTGCTTATTATTATTATTATTATTATTATTATTATTGTTGTTGTTGTTGGATTTAATGAGGTGAAATATAGACAAAATCGCCAAGGGAATGGTGTTAGGGGATGAGTGAGATAAGGCAAGTGGCTGTTGTGGTTAATGTCCCGCTGGGTTATGTACACACACACACACACACACACACACACACACACACACACACACACACACACAATCTTCAGTGTTACAGACCTATGATAGTTTTGAGAGAGAGAGAGAGAGAGATAGGGAGGGAGGGGAGAGAAAGAGAGAGAGGGGAAGGGAGGGAAAGGGAGAGAAGGAGGTTGAGGAAGAAGGAAGGGGGGGTAGAGGATGTTATGAGGGAGAGGGTAGAGAAGGTGGGGAGGAGGGAGGGATGGAGGAAGAGAGTTGGAGGGAGGGAGGAGGGAAAGGAGAGAGGATGTTATGAGAGGGAAAGGGAGGGAGGAAGGAAGAGAGAGAAGGGGAGGGATGGAGGAAGAGAGTTGGAGGGAGAGAGGAGAGAGAATGTTGAGAGAGGGAGGTTGAGGGTAGGGAAGGAGAAAGAGAGGTGGAGAGATAGTGGAGGTATGGAGAGAAGGAGGGAAAAAGGTGAGGGAGGGATGGAGGAAGAGTTGGAGGGAGGGAGGGGGGAAGGAGAGAGTAAGAAAAGAGAGAAAGAGAAAGTTGATTTTAAAAAGAGATTAATTAGGTGGTGAAAGAGAGAGAGAGAGAGAGAGAGAGTGTGGGTGTGGGGAGAACAGTGTGGTGTGGTAGTGTGGGTGTGGTAAGTTGTGTGGTAAGGTAGGGTGTGGGACTGTGGTGTGGTGTGGGTGTGGTAGGGTGGAGTGTGGTGTGGTGGGGAGATGACGAGGGTGTGGTGAACAGTAATGTGATGAGTAGTGATGTGGTGTGGTGTGGGTGTGGTGTGCCCGTAGAGAGATGTGGTGTGTGGTAGGGTGTGGTGTGGTAGGGAGAGAACGAATGGTGTAGAGAGATGTGGTGTGGTATGGTGTGGTGTGGTGTGGTGTGGTATGGATGGAGGAAATGAGAATGAGGATAATATAATCTATCTATCTATCTATTGCCAGACGCCTCAATCCCGTTTGGGGTGGCCACAAACAAATCGCCTCCAAGTCGCCCTGTCCCCCGCCATTAACAATGATGATGGTGGTAGTAGTAGTAGTAATAACAATGATAATAATAATAATAATAATAATAGTGATAATAACAACAAGTGATAATGATAGTAATAGTAGTAGTAGTAGTAATAATAATAATAATAATAATAATAATCTTTCTCTTCAGGTGAGTTCCCCAGCTCTCTCGCTCCATCTCACCTGCGTCTCAACACCTCAAATACAGGTATGTAATTACTCTCTCTCTCTCTCTCTCTCTCTCTCTCTCTCTCTCTCTCTCTCACTTTTTATCTATTACCACCACCACTACTACTACTACTACTGTCATGGCTACCACAGTCCTAACCACAACTACCACCATCTCTACCACAACTACCACCACCACTACCACAACTACCACCACAATTACTACCACAACTACCACCACCATCACTACCACAACTACCACCACCACTACCACAACTACCACCACCACTACCACAACTACCACAATCTGATCACTTCTTGAGACACATATAAACATTAGAGTCATCTTGTGGTTAATCTCGCTCTCTTTCTCTTTGATCCGAGAGAGAGAGAGAGAGAGAGAGGTCCCCCCCTTCCTCCATTCCTTTCCTTTCTCTCCAATCTTCCCTCTTTTCCCTCCACCTCTCCTCTCTCCCCCCCTTCCCTCCTTCCCCCCCTTCCTCCTCCTCCTCTTCCTCTCCTCACCTCTCTTTCTCCCTCCTCCCCCCTCTCCTCACCTCTCTTTCTCCCTCCTCCCCCCTCTCCTCTCCCTCCTTACCTCCCCTCCTTCCCAGATCTTCCTCCTCATCTGCCTCCCTCCCTCCTTCTCTCCCTCTCGTCATCTCTCCATCTTCTCTCTCACTAATTCTCCCTAATCGTTGACGCTGTGATCTTCCTCTCTCTCTTCTCGCTCACCCATCCGTTACTGCTCTCTCTCTCTCTCTCTCTCTCTCTCTCTCTCTCTCTCTCTCTCACACACACACACACACACACACACACACACACACACACACTTCCCTTTCCATATGTAAGCAACCTTTTCTGAACCCCCCCTCTCTCTCTCTCTCTCTCACACACACACACACACACACACACACACACACACACACACACACACACACACACACACACACTTCCCTTTCCATATGTAAGTAACCTTTTCTGAACCCCCCCTGTCTCTCTCTCTCTCTCTCTCTCTCTCTCTCTCTCTCTCTCACACACACACACACACACACACACACACACACACACACACACACACACACACACACACACATCCACATGTAATCAACCTCTCTCTCTCTCTCTCATGTAGGGCAATACATTAATCCCTCTGATGCACCTGAGATATGGGAGAATAGATTGAGAGAGAGAGAGAGAGAAAGAGAGTTACATAGAGTTACACAGACCACACAGACCCTACGAGGTGGTCCGGCCTTAATCCTAATATAGTGCACAGGAGAAAAGGATAGCACAGCAGAAGGCTCTCTCCCCCACCCTCCAGACCCTCCGACATTTGCGTACAGGTAACAAGAGAGGAAGTAACACCTTGCAGGAATAAACCACCTGAAGGAATTCTGTAGGATCGGCAGAAAGTAGTATAATATGGAAAAGGAATATTTGGACATACAGCCACGTACTTACTCTATACATGCAGTTTTTTTGTTTTAATCAAGAGATGAATAGAATGTTTATCTATTATATATATATTCTAAAATATTGTCTGTGTCTTAATAGATACATGAATGCAGACGCTATCTATCTATCTATAGCCCGACGCCCTAATCCCGCAAAGGGTGGCCGCCGCAGACAAAACGCCTCCAAGTCACTCGACGCGAATATGCAATAATTGTTCCATCCTAATTAAACGATACTAATTGCGTCGAGATACCTGTCCAGCCTCTTTTTAAATGAGAGAGAGAGAGAGAGTGAGAGAGAGAGAGTGGATTATAACAGAGACATGATATTAATAAGAGAGGAAGAGGTGGACCTGAGAGAGAGAGAGAGAGAGTTATCTCCATGACACTTGGAAAATAATTGCCTCCCTTCCCTCCCCTTCTCTCCCTTTCTCTTCCCTTTCCCTCCCCTCCCCTCCCCTCGTTATTTATATTACTATGATTTTTACGTAACGAGAGAGAGAGAGAGACTAAGCCGTACCCGGAGCACGAGAGAAATTGTGTGTGTGTGTGTGTGTGTGTGTGTGTGTGTAGTGGTAGTTGTGGTCATGATGATGATGATAATGTGTGTGTGTGTGTGTGTGTGTGTGTGTGTGTGTGTGTGTGTGTGTGTGTGTGTGTGTATTGGTAGTTGTTGGCATGATGGTGGTGATTGTGTGTGTGTGTGTGTGTGTGTGTGTGTGCGTGTGTTTTGGTGGTAGTGGTTATGATGATGATGATAATGTGTGTGTGTGTGTGTGTGTGTGTGTGTGTGTGTGTGTGTGTAGTGGTAGTTGTTGGCATGATGGTGGTGATTGTGTGTGTGTGTGTGTGTGTGTGTGTGTGTGTGTGTTTTGGTGGTTGTGGTTATGATGATGATGATAATGTGTGTGTGTGTGTGTGTGTGTGTGTGTGTGTGTGTGTGTGTGAGAGAGAGAGATAACAGGAATATATTAGGGCTATTTCTCAGCACAAAACATACACATAAATTGGTCAAAGATGTGATTAGAAGATTTGACCTGTCACTGA
>NC_136962.1:537500-540000 GCF_032717465.1 Coenobita brevimanus
ATTATTAGTATTATTATTAGTCTGTCCTCTCTCTCTCTCTCTCTCTCTCTCTCTCTCTCTCTCTCTCTCTCCCTCTCTCTCTCTCTCTCTCTCTCTCTCTCTCTCTCTCTCTCTCCCTCTCTCTCTCTCGTTCCCTATGTTTCTCTCCTCTTTTTGTAAGCACTTCGGCCTCTTGTCTACGCTTCCAATCTTCACAACGTCAAGGGAGGAGAGATAGGAGAGATAGTGAGGTTATCTCCCCAGTGAAGGGATGGAGAGACGGAGGGAAGCTGGAGGGATGGAGGGAAGCTGGAGGGATGGAGGGAAGCTGGAGGGATGGAGGGAAGCTGGAGGGATGGAGGGAAGCTGGAGGGATGGGGGAAGCTGGAGGGATGGAGGGAAGCTGGAGGGATGGAGGGAAGCTGGAGGGAAAGTGGAGGGATGGAGGGAAGCTGGAGGAATGAGGGAGTGAGTGAGGAACTGGATGCTGGGATGATGGAGTGATTGAGAGGGAGGGAGTGAGGGAAGGTGGAGGGATGGAGAGAAGGAGGGAAGGTGGAGGGATGGGTGATGGAGTGATTGAGAGAGAGAGGGATGGAGGGAAGGTGGAGGGATGGAGGAAAGGTAGAGGGAGGGAGTGAGTGAGGATGAAGTGGAGGCTGGGTTGATGGAGTGATTGAGAGGGAGGGAGGGAAGGTGGAGGGATGGAGAGTGGAGGAATGAGGGAGTGAGGCAATGGATGCTGAGATGATGGAATGATTGAGAGAGAGGGAGGGAGGGAAGGTGGAGAGAAGGAGGGAAGGTGGAGGGATGGAGAGAAGGAGGGGAAGAGTGGAGGAATGAGTGAGTGAGGAAGAAGTGGAGGATGGAATGATGGAGTGATGGAGAGAGAGGGAGGGAGGGAAGGTGGAGGGATGGAGAGAAGGAGGGGGAGAGTGGAGGAATGAGGGAGTGAGGCAATGGATGCTGGAGTGATTGAGAGAGAGAGGGAGGGAGGGAAGGTGGAGGGATGGGTGATGGAGTGATTGAGAGAGGGAGGGAAGGTGGGAGGGATGGAGGGAAGATGAAGGGATGGAGAGAAGGGAGGGAAGGTGGAGGGATGGAGGAAGGAGTGAGTGAGGAAGATATGATGGGAGTGATTGAGAGGGAGAGAGAGAAGAGAAAGAAAGAGTAAGAGGGAGGAGGAAGGAAGATGAGAAGGAAGGGAGGTTATCTCAGAGGGGAGGGAGGGAGGAAGATGGATGGAGAGAGAAGGGAAGGAAAGAAGATAGCAGAGGAATTTAACAGGAAAGGGAGAGAAAGAAAGAGGGAGGGAGGGAGAGAGAGAGAGGGAGGGAGAATCACCATGTCATGAATTTATTATTATTATTATTATTATTATTATTATTTTTATTATTATTATTATTATTATTATTATTATTATCCATCCATCCCTCCTTTCTTCCTTCCTTCTTTCCTCCTTCCTCCCATCCCTCCTTCATTCCTTCCTTCTTTCCTCCTTTCTCCCATCCATCCTTCCTTCCTTTCCTCTCAACCTCCTTCCTTTCTTCCCTACCTCCCTCCTTTCTTTCCTCCCTCCTTCCCTCCCTCCCTACCTTCTTTCCATCCATCCATCCACTCTTCCTTCCTTCTGTCTCCTCTCTCCCTCCTTCCTTCCCTCCCTTTCTCCATCCCTCCCTCACCTTCCTCTCTACTTCCCATCTTTCCATCCATCCCTCCACTCTTCCTTCTTTCTCCTCCCTCACCTCTTCCCTCCCTCCCTCCTTCCCTCCTTCCCTCCCTCCCTCCTTCCCTCCATCCATCCATCCATCTATAAACCTGGACTTTACGTACATACAGACAGACAGACGTGTGCACCCAGCCGTAGCAATCAGATATAGACATTAACTGCCAACTACCACAACTACCACAATTCCTACCACAACTACCACCATTCCTACCACAACTACCACAATTCCTACCACAGCTACCACCATTCCTACCACAATTCCTACCACAACTACCACCATCCCTACCACAGCTACCACCATCCCTACCACAACTACCACCATTCCTACCACAACCACCATCATTCCTACCGCAACTACCACCATCCCTACCACAACTACCACCATTCCTACCACAACTACCACCATCCCTACCACAACTACCACCGCCCCTCCACCACCACCTACCACAGCTACCACCACCATCCTTACCACAACTACCACCATTCCTACCACAACTACCACCATCCCTACCACAACTACCACCGCCCCTCCACCACCACCTACCACAACTACCACCATCCCTACCACAACTACCACCAATCCATCCAGTCCATCTCTCGCTATCATGACTATTGTATTGTTGCCATCTTCACTATCACTACATCACATCCTTATGCTGCCCACGTGAACCTTTGTCTCATGCCTACCCACCTACCTACCTACCTACCTACCTAGAATACCTACCTACCTAACTACCTACCTCTGTTCCTGATCCTCCCCTCCTTCCTACCTGCCTGCCTACCTACCTACCT
>NC_136962.1:592500-595000 GCF_032717465.1 Coenobita brevimanus
GAGGGAGGGAGAGAGAGGGAGGGAGGGAGGGAGAGAGAGGGAGGGAGGGAGGGAGGGAGAGAGAGGGAGGGAGGGAGGGAGAGAGAGGGAGGAAAGGGAGAGAAGAGCAAGCTGTGTGTTTTTGGAAGGTGATAAGCAAATATGGAGAGAGAGATTAGAGAGAGGGAGGGAGAGAGAGAGAGAGAGAAGAATGTAAGGTAGAGGTAAAAGAATTGAGAGGGAGAGAGAGAGAGATCTATTGCATCTATCGAGGTATGCTTTTTATGAGGTAGGAAATGACTGTGGTATCGATTCTGTGAGATTAGAGAGAGAGAGAGAGACCCACACACATACATACATACTGACAGATTGAGGTAGAGGAATGGAGAGAGAGAGAGAGAGAGAGACTGGTTGATGATAAGACAGTTAAGGAGAGAAAGGAGGAAGGAGGGAGGGAGGGAAGATGGAGAGAGAGGATGGGAGGGGGGGAGGAAAGGGAGGGGGAGAAGGAGGGAAGGAGTAGAGAGAAAGAGAGAGAGAGAGAGAGAGAAATAATATGAATGATTACTATAGATTACTCTCTCTCTCTCTCTCTCTCTCTCTCTCTCTCTCTCTCTCTGTGTGTGCGTGTGTGTACGAACTTTGATGTGTGCGTGTTTTAGTGCATGTACGTAATCTTTGCTCCTTTATCTCACATTTCTCCTCCCTCCCTTCCTCCCTTCCTCCCTCCCTTTATTTCTCTCCCTCCCTCCCTCCCTTCACTTTCTTCAATCACTCCCTTCTCTCCCTCTGTCTCCCTCCCTCATATACTGTCCCCTCCCTCCCTCCCTCCCTCCTTCCATCCCTCCCCACCATCTCTCCCTCTCTACCCCTCCCTCCCTACGATCTCTCCCTCTCTACCCCTCCCTCCCTCCCTCCCTCCCTACCATCTCTCCCACTCCTATCCCCCCTCCTTACCCTCCCTCCCTCCCTACCATCTCTCCCTGTCTATCCGTTCCTCCTTTCCATTTCCTCCTCCCTCCCTCCCTCTCTCTATGTCTATTCCTCCCTCCTTTCCCTCCCTCCCTTCCTCCCTATCACCACCTCCTCTATTCCTCCCTCTCTCCCTACCATCTCACCCTCTCTGTCCGTTCCTCCCTCCCTCCCTCCCTCCCTCCCTCCCTTCTTATCTCCCTCCCTCCCTCCCTCCCTCCCTTCCAAGCAAAAGTGGGAGCCGTAGATCTGATAGGCAAGATCTGGTTTCTCTCCCTGTTTAGAGAGGGAGGGAGGGAGAGAGAGAGAGAGGGAGGGAGGAACAAGTGTAAAGGTGAGGGAAAGGCAATGTGTGTGAAAGGAAGTGAGAGAGAGAGAGAGAGGGAGGGAGGGACGAGTGTGAAAGTGTGTGTTTGTGTGTGAGAGAGAGAGAGTGTGTTAAAGGAAGTGAGTGTGTGTGTGTGTGTGTGTGTGAGAGAGAGTGTTAAAGGAAGTGAGTGTGTGTGTGTGTGTGTGTGTGTGTGTGTGTGTGTGTGTGTGTGTGAGAGAGAGAGAGAGAGAGAGTGTTAAAGGAAGTGAGTGTGTGTGTGTGTGTGAGAGAGAGAGAGAGAGTGTTAAAGGAAGTGAGTGTGTGTGTGTGTGTGTGTGTGAGAGAGAGAGAGAGAGTGTTAAAGGAAGTGTGTGTGTGTGTGTGTGAGAGAGAGAGAGAGAGTGTTAAAGGAAGTGTGTGTGTGTGTGTGTGTGTGTGTGTGTGTGTGTGTGTGTGTGAGAGAGAGAGAGAGTGTGTTAAAGGAAGTGAGTGTGTGTGTGTGTGTGTGAGAGAGAGAGAGAGTGTGTTAAAGGAAGTGAGTGTGTGTGTGTGTGTGTGTGTGTGAGAGAGAGAGAGTGTGTTAAAGGAAGTGAGTGTGTGTGTGTGTGTGTGTGAGAGAGAGAGAGAGTGTGTTAAAGGAAGTGAGTGTGTGTGTGTGTGTGTGTGTGTGAGAGAGAGAGAGAGTGTTAAAGGAAGTGAGTGTGTGTGTGTGTGTGTGTGTGTGTGAGTGTGTGTGTGTGTAGTGAGCTAGATTTAACGCTTGATTGAATGTGATATACAATGTGTGAAAGTATGTGAGAGAGAGAGAGAGAAAGCATGGAAAAGGGTTGGACCTGCAGTGGTGATGATGATGATGATGATGATGGAAGGAAGGAGGGAGGGAGGAAAGGAAGGAAGGAGGAGGAGGAGGGAAGGAAGGAAGGAGAGTTGATGGAAAGAAGGAAGAGGAGGAGGAAGGTAGGAGGGAGGGAAGGAAGGAAGGAGGAGGAGGAGGAGGAGGAGGAGGGAGGGAAGGAAGGAAGAAGAGAAAGGAAGGAAAGAAGGAGGGAAGGATGGAAGGAAGGAGAGAAAGATGGAGGGAAGGATGAAGGAGAGAAAGAAAGGAAGGGAGGAGGAGGGAGGGAATGAAGGATGTAGGGAAGGAAAGAGAGTTGATGGAAGGAAGGAAGAGGAGGAGGAAGGGAGGAAGGGAAAGGAGAGAAGGAGGGAAGACAAGGGAAGGAAGGAAGATAGGAGGGA
>NC_136962.1:615000-617500 GCF_032717465.1 Coenobita brevimanus
TTATTACTATTATTATTATTATTACTATTATTATTATTATTATTATTATTATTATTACATGTGTTAGACGCGATGCTCCTTCAGTGCATTTATACATAATTATTAACAGGATAATTCGCTTACGGAAGGGTGTTAGGGGTTAAGTAATTTTATGAATATCGCCTCTCCCTTATCTATACAACTGGTTTGTAAATCTTTCTCTCTCTCTTTCTCACTCGCTCACTCCTTCACTCTGACGGGCATCTCTCTCTCTCTCTCTCTCTCTCTCTCTCTCTCTCTCTCTCTCTCTCTCTCTCTCTCTCTCTCACCTATCTTCCTTTCTCCTGTCGCCCTTCCTTTCCATTCCTTCCCTCCTTCCTCCCTCCCTCCCTCCCTTTCCTTCCTCCCCCCATTTCCATCCCTTCCTTCCTTCCTTTCCTCCCTCCCTCAATCTCCCTCCCTTCCTTCCTCCCTCCTCCCCCATCTCCCTCCCTCCCTTCCTTCCTTCCTTCCCTCCCTCCCTCCCTCCCTCCCTTCCTTCCTTCCTTCCTTCCTCTCTCCCTCCCTCCCTCCCTCCCTCCCTCCCTTCCTTTCCTTCCTCCCTCCATCTCTCTCCCTTCCTTCCTCCCTCCCTCCCTGTTGTGTTCTCACCCTGTATGTAAATTAAATCCATATCTCTCATCGTCTATCTCTATCTCCCTCCCTCCCTCCCTCCTATCTCAATCTTCCCTCCTTCCCTCATTCTGTCTCTCCATCTCTCTCTCCCTCTCTCAATCCCTCCATCCAATCTCAATCTTTCCTCCATCATCCCTCTCTCCTTCCTATTTCTCTCCCTCCCTCCCTCCTATCTCAATCTTTCCTCCATCTTCCCTCCTTCCTTCCCTCCATCCCTCCTTCTTTCCCTCCTTTCCTTCTATCTTTCATATAATCATAATCATTCCTTCCTTTTTCTTTCCCTCCCTCCCTCGCTCCCTCCTTCCCTCCCTCCCTTCCTCCTTCCTTCCTTCCTTCTTATTTCCTTCCCTCTCATTCCTTCCTTCCTTCATCTTTGCTTCCCTCTCCCTCCCTCCCTTTCCTCCCTTCCGTCATCTCTGCCTCTCCCTCCCTCCCTTTCCTCCCTTCCTTCCTTCATCTCTGCTTTTCTCTCCCTCCCTTTCCTCCCTTCATCTCTGTCTCCCTCCCTTCCTCTCCTCCCTCCCTTCCTTCATCTTTACTTCCCATCCTTCTTTCCTCCTTTCCTTCATCTCTGCCTCTCTCTCCCTCCCTTTCCATCCTTCCTTCATCTCTGCATGTCTCTCTCTCTCTTCCCTCCTTCCCTTTCCTTCCTTCCTTCATCTCTGCATGTCTCTCCCTCTCCCTTCCCTTCGTCCCTCCCTCCCTCCCTTTCCTTCCTTCCTTCATCTCTGCATGTCTCTCTCTCTCTCTCTCTTCCCTCCCTCCCTTTCCTTCCTTCATCCATGTCTCTCTCTTCCCTTCCTCCCTCCCTCCCTTTTCTTCCTTCATCTCTGCATGTCTCTCTCTCTTCCCTCCCTCCCTCCCTTTCCTTCCTTCCTTCGTCTCTGCATGTCTCTCCCTCTTCCTTCCCTCCCTCCCTCCCTCCCTCCCTGTCTGTATGTAAATTGAATTAATATCATTTGTTGTCTGTTAAACGAAGCCATGATGGAGGGAGGGAGGGAGGGAGGAGAGAGAGGGAGGGAGGGAGGGAGGAAGGAAGGAGGGATGAAAGATTGAAATAAGAGGGAGGGAGAGAGAGGGAAGGAGGGAGGGAGGAAAGATTGAAATAAGAGGGAGAGAGAGGGAAGGAGGGAGGGAGGGAATGAAGAAAGGAAGGAGGGAGGGAAGGAAAAAAGGAAGGAGGGAGGGAAGGAAGAAAGGAGGGAGGGAAGGAAGAAAGGAGGGAGGGAAGACTGAGATAGAGGGAGTGAGAGAAGGAGGGAGAGAGGGAGGCAAGGAAGGGGGAAGAGAGAGGGGGTGAGAGGGAAGGAGGGAGGAGAGCTAGAGGGAGGGAGAGGTGGAGAGAGAAAGAATTAATACTGAAGAGAGAGAGAGAGAGAGTTAAAAGGCATACATTATCTCTCTTTCTCTCTCTCTCTCTCTCTCTCTCTCCTTTTCCTACTGTGTGTGTATGTATGTATGTGTGTGTGTACTATATGTGTATGCTTGTGTATGTATGTATGTACGTATGTATGTGAGAAAATTTGTGTGTGAGAGAGTAAAGGAATTTCGCTTTTCAGGTCTCTCTCTCTCTCTCTCTCTCTCTCTATCTATCTATCTATCTATCTATCTATCTGTCTATCTATCTCCTTCCATTGAACGGATTTTCACCAATAAAGCCACTGGTGAGAGAGAGAGAGAGAAATGGGTGAGAGAGGAATAAAGGAGAGAGAGGAGATAGGGAGAGAAAAACTGAAGGAAAGGATTTAGTATTGTGAGAGAGAGAGAGAGAGAGAAAGAAGATAGAAATATATTAAACAGAGAGAGAAGAGGGGATGGAGGGAAGGAAGGATGGATGGTTGGGTGG
>NC_136962.1:625000-627500 GCF_032717465.1 Coenobita brevimanus
AAAATAGAACGACTATGTGCGTATATGTGCACTTGTACGTGTGACAAATACGCACACGAAAAAGGGAGCAAATCATTTAAGAGTCAGGAAGCTCCCTAACACCTCTTCCTGAGCGATTTATTTTTGGATATGGCTAGTTAATATCCTTTTGTACGTTATTTATGCAGAGTATGGACTGTAAGGTGTAATAAACAAAATAAATCACTTAGGAAAGGGTATTACGGAGCTTTATGTAACACAGAAGAGGACAGTAAGGTGTAATAAACAAAATAAATCACTTAGGAAAAGGTGTTAGGGAGCTTTATGCAGAGTATGGTGATATTGGAAGGATTTATGTAACACAGAAGAGGACAGTAAGGTGTAATAAACAAAATAAATCACTTAGGAAAAGGTGTTAGGGAGCTTTATGCAGAGTATGGTGATATTGGAAGGATTTATGTAACACAGAAGAGGACAGTAAGGTGTAATAAACAAAATAAATCACTTAGGAAAAGGTGTTAGGGAGCTTTATGCAGAGTATGGTGATATTGGAAGGATTTATGTAACACAGAAGAGGACAGTAAGGTGTAATAAACAAAATAAATCACTTAGGAAAAGGTGTTAGGGAGCTTTATGCAGAGTATGGTGATATTGGAAGGATTTATGTAACACAGAAGAGGACAGTAAGGTGTAATAAACAAAATAAATCACTTAGGAAAAGGTGTTAGGGAGCTTTATGCAGAGTATGGTGATATTGGAAGGATTTATGTAACACAGAAGAGGACAGTAAGGTGTAATAAACAAAATAAATCACTTAGGAAAAGGTGTTAGGGAGCTTTATGCAGAGTATGGTGATATTGGAAGGATTTATATAACACAGAAGAGGACAGTAAGGTGTAATAAACAAAATAAATCACTTAGGAAAAGGTGTTAGGGAGCTTTATGCAGAGTATGGTGATATTGGAAGGATTTATGTAACACAGAAGAGGACAGTAAGGTGTAATAAACAAAATAAATCACTTAGGAAAAGGTGTTAGGGAGCTTTATGCAGAGTATGGTGATACTGGAAGGATTTATATAACACAGAAGAGGACAGTAAGGTGTAATAAACAAAATAAATCACTTAGGAAAAGGTGTTAGGGAGCTTTATGCAGAGTATGGTGATACTGGAAGGATTTATATAACACAGAAGAGGACAGTAAGGTGTAATAAACAAAATAAATCACTTAGAAAAAGGTGTTAGGGAGCTTTATGCAGAGTATGGTGATACTGGAAGGATTTATATAACACAGAAGAGGACAGTAAGGTGTAATAAACAAAATAAATCACTTAGGAAAAGGTGTTAGGGAGCTTTATGCAGAGTATGGTGATACTGGAAGGATTTATATAACACAGAAGAGGACAGTAAGGTGTAATAAACAAAATAAATCACTTAGGAAAAGGTGTTAGGGAGCTTTATGCAGAGTATGGTGATATTGGAAGGATTTATATAACACAGAAGAGGACAGTAAGGTGTAATAAACAAAATAAATCACTTAGGAAAAGGTGTTAGGGAGCTTTATGCAGAGTATGGTGATACTGGAAGGATTTATATAACACAGAAGAGGACAGTAAGGTGTAATAAACAAAATAAATCACTTAAAGGAAAAGGGGAAAAAGAAGTGTGTGGTAATCATAGGGGCATTTGTCTTCTTAGTATAATAGGAAAAGTGTATGGTAGGATACTTATTGACAGAGTTAGAAGAGGACAGTAAGGTGTAATAAACAAAATAAATCACTTAGGAAAAGGTGTTAGGGAGCTTTATGCAGAGTATGGTGATATTGGAAGGATTTATGTAACACAGAAGAGGACAGTAAGGTGTAATAAACAAAATAAATCACTTAGGATCGATATGGAAGATGTGCAGATTGGCCTGGGAGGAAGGTAGAGTCCCGGAGGATTGGAAGTCAGGTATAATTATTCCCTTGTACAAAGGAAAAGGGGAAAAAGAAGTGTGTGGTAATCATAGGGGCATTTGTCTTCTTAGTATAATAGGAAAAGTGTATGGTAGGATACTTATTGACAGAGTTAGAGAAAGAACAGAGGAATTAGTTGGAGAAGAACAGGGAGGCTTTAGGAAGGGAAGAGGTTGTGTAGATCAGTGTATGGTAGGATACTTATTGACAGAGTTAGAGAAAGAACAGAGGAATTAGTTGGAGAAGAACAGGGAGGCTTTAGGAAGGGAAGAGGTTGTGTAGATCAGATATTCATTCTCAGATCTTTAGTGGAAAAGTTTCTAGAGAAGGGAAAGAAGTTGTATGCGGCTTTCATGGATTTGGAGAAAGGATATGACAGGGTGGATAGACAAGGATTGTGGAAAGTATTAAGAATATATGGAGTAGATGGGAAGTTGTTGAATGCTGTGAAGAGTATGTACGATGGTGCTAAGGCTGCAGTGCGTGTGGATGGTGAACTAAGTGAATTTTTCTGTTTGAAGGTTGGGTTGAAACAGGGATGTGTCATGTCTCCATGGTTGTTCAA
>NC_136962.1:642500-665000 GCF_032717465.1 Coenobita brevimanus
GAAGGGAGATAAGGGAGGCAGGGAGGTTAGATACAGGGGGGGACGCAGGGAGGGAAGGGAGGATAGATACAGGGAGGGAGGGAAGGGAGGATAGATGCTGGGAGGGAAGGGAGGATAGATACAGGGAGGGAGGGAAGGGAGGTTAGATACAGGGAGGGACGCAGGGAGGGAAGGGAGGATAGATACAGGGAGGGAGGGAAGGGAGGATAGATACAGGGAGGGAGGGAAGGGAGGATAGATACAGGGAGGGAGGGAAGGGAGGTTAGATACAGGGAGGGAAGGGAGGTTAGATACAGTGGGGGAGGGAAGGGAGGATTGATACAGGGAGGGAGGGAAGGGAGGTTAGATACAGGGAGGGAGGGAAGGGAGGATAGATACAGGGAGGGAGGGAAGGGAGGATTGATACAGGGAGGGAGGGAAGGGAGGATAGATACAGGGAGGGAGGGAAGGGAGGATTGATACAGGGAGGGAGGGAAGGGAGGATAGATACAGGGAGGGAGGGAAGGGAGGATTGATACAGGGAGGGAGGGAAGGGAGGATAGATACAGGGAGGAGGTAAGGTAGGATAGATGCTGGGAGGGAAGGGAGGATAGATACAGGGAGGGAGGAAGGGAGGATTGATACAGGGAGGGAGGGAAGGGAGGATAGATGCTGGGAGGGAAGGGAGGATTGATACAGGGAGGGAGGGAAGGGAGGATAGATACAGGGAGGGAGGGAAGGGAGGATTGATACAGGGAGGGAGGGAAGGGAGGATAGATACAGGGAGGGAGGGAAGGGAGGATTGATACAGGGAGGGAGGGAAGGGAGGATAGATACAGGGAGGGAGGGAAGGGAGGATTGATACAGGGAGGGAGGGAAGGGAGGATAGATACAGGGAGGGAGGGAAGGGAGGATAGATGCTGGGAGGGAAGGGAGGATAGATACAGGGAGGGAGGGAAGGGAGGATTGATACAGGGAGGGAGGGAAGGGAGGATAGATGCTGGGAGGGAAGGGAGGATTGATACAGGGAGGGAGGGAAGGGAGGATAGATACAGGGAGGGAGGGAAGGGAGGATTGATACAGGGAGCGAGGGACGGGAGGATTGATACAGGAGGGAAGGGAGGATAGATGCTGGGAGGGAAGGGAGGATTGATACAGGGAGGGAGGGAATGGAGGATAGATACAGGGAGCGAGGGAAGGGAGGATTGATACAGGGAGGGAGGGAAGGGAGGATTGATACAGGGAGGGAGGGAAGGGAGGATTGATACAGGGAGGGAGGGAAGGGAGGACAGATACAGGGAGGGAGGGAATGGAGGATAGATACAGGGAGCGAGGGAAGGGAGGATTGATACAGGGAGGGAGGGAAGGGAGGATTGATACAGGGAGGGAGGGAAGGGAGGATTGATACAGGGAGGGAGGGAAGGGAGGACAGATACAGGGAGCGAGGGAAGGGAGAATTGATACAGGGAGGGAGGGAAGGGAGGATTGATACAGGGAGGGAGGGAAGGGAGGATTGATACAGGGAGGGAGGGAAGGGAGGATTGATACAGGGAGGGAGGGAAGGGAGGATTGATACAGGGAGGGAGGGAAGGGAGGATAGATGCTGGGAGGGAAGGGAGGATTGATACAGGGAGGGAGGGAAGGGAGGATAGATACAGGGAGGGAGGGAAGGGAAGGGAGGATTGATACAGGGAGGGAGGGAAGGGAGGATAGATGCTGGGAGGGAAGGGAGGATTGATACAGGGAGGGAGGGAATGGAGGATAGATACAGGGAGCGAGGGAAGGGAGGATTGATACAGGGAGGGAGGGAAGGGAGGATTGATACAGGGAGGGAGGGAAGGGAGGATTGATACAGGGAGGGAGGGAAGGGAGGACAGATACAGGGAGCGAGGGAAGGGAGAATTGATACAGGGAGGGAGGGAAGGGAGGATTGATACAGGGAGGGAGGGAAGGGAGGATTGATACAGGGAGGGAGGGAAGGGAGGATTGATACAGGGAGGGAGGGAAGGGAGGACAGATACAGGGAGCGAGGGAAGGGAGGATTGATACAGGGAGCGAGGGAAGGGAGGATAGATACAGGGGGGGAGGGAAGGGAGGACAGATACAGGGAGGGAGGGAAGGGAGGATAGATACAGGGAGGGAGGGAAGGGAGGATTGATACAGGGAGGGAGACAGGGAAGGAAGGAGGGAGGGAGTGAGAGGGGGAGGAAGATAAAGAGAGGGAGGGAAGGGAGGATAGATGCAGGGAGGGAGACAGGGAAGGAAGGAGGGAGGGAGTGACAGGGGGAGATAAGAGAGGGAGGGAAGGAGAGAGAGGGGGAGGGAAATGAGGGAGAAGGCAGGAGAGAGGGAGGGAGAGGGGGATGAAGGGAGGGGAGGAGAGAGGGAGGGAGGGAGAAAGATGAGTGAGAGGGAGGGAGGAAGATGTGAGTGAGAGGGAGTTAAAGGAACAAGGAGTACCTCAAAAGGACTTACGACCCATACCAAGGAGGCACCATGAATGAAGTTACAAGGAGGGAGGGAGGGTAGATGGAGAGATGGAGGGAGAAGAAAGGGAGGGAAGAAGGAATTGGAGGGAGAGAAGGAGAGAGAGGATGGGAGAAATTATTATTATTATTATTATTATTATTATAGAAGGATGGAGGGAGAAGGATAAGCATGAAGGGAGGGAGGGAGGAAAGATTGAGAGAGAGGGAGGAGACAAGATGGCTAGGGAGGGAGGGAGAGAGAGAGATAAGGAAGAAGTCTAGAAGCTTAATAGGGGTGAGAGAGAGAGAGAGAGAGAGAGATGGGTGATAGGCAAAGCTCAAAGTTCATTAAGTTGGCAGCTCTCTCTCTCTCTCTCTCTCTCTCTCTCTCATGATCCTTACCCTTCCATCTCTCCCTTCCATCCCCTCCCCTCCCTCCCCTTCCCTCTCTCCCTCCCTTTCCCTCCCTCCCTCCCCCTCTCCCTCCCCTTCCCTCCGTCTGTTTCTCCCTAACCTCCTGATAAGCCCTTCCCTCCCTCCCTCCCTTTCCTTCTCAGTACTCTCCTCCTCCCTCCCTCCCTCCCTCTCTCTCTCATTTCCTCTCTTTAACACTTACTCTCATGACCTCTCCCTCCCTCCTCTCCCCTCCCTCCCCACTTCACTACCCTACCCTACCCACTCCTCCCCCCCCCGTCCTTGTACCTATCCTCCCCTCCCCTCCCTCTCCCTTCCCCTCCTACCTATCCTTCCCTCCCCTCCCCTCCCTCCCTCTCCCTTCCCTCCTTCCCCTCCTACCTATCCTTCCCTCCCCTCCCTCCCTCCCTCTCTCTCCACTCCTACCTATCCTTCCCTTCTCTCCCCTCCCCTCCCCTCCCCGCCCCTCCCCTCCCTCCCTCCCTCCCTCCCTCCCTCCCTCCCTCCCTCCCTCTCTCTCTCAATCAACTCTTCCCTTCCTTACCTCCATTTCTTTAACACTTCCATCATTCCTCCCTCCCCTCCCCTCCCCTCCCCCCCTCCCTCCCTCCCTCCCTCCCTCCAGATAAGCACTACCATTAATTCGTACAGACAGACAGACAGACACTCCTCCACCACTACCACTGCCAATTCTCTCTCTCTCTCTCTCTCTCTCATGGTGGTAGTAGTAATAATAATAGTAATATCAAGTGCTCTCTCTCTCTCTCTCTCTCTCTCTCTCTCTCTCTCTCTCTCTCATGGTGGTAGTAGTAGTAATAATAGTAATATCTAGTGCTCTCTCTCTCTCTCTCTCTCTCTCTCTCTCTCTCTCCAATTAATTCCATATTTGTTTTCTCCATTCTTCCTCGACTCTCTCTCTCTCTTTCTCTCTCTCTCTCTCTCTCTCTCTCTCTCATGTGTGTGATGTGACGTAACTGTCATGAATAAAGAGAGAGAGAGAGAGAGAGAGAGAGAGAGAGAGAGAGATTGGGAGATAGAACGGGGAAGACCAAACACACGGAATTAATGAGAGAGAGAGAGAGAGAGAGAGAGAGAGAGAGAGAGAGAGAGAGAGAACAAGTAGGAGGGAGGAGACAGTCGGAGAAGGATAAGGAGGCTGGGAGGAGAAAGAAACGAAAATTCAAAAATCACCCTAATGTACATCAATATCTTCACATATTTTCACCCTTAAGGCACTAGTACATAAAGGCGAAAGTCCCATTGTAATTCCAGAAGCTATAAGGGTCATTTTTAAAAGGGAAGATTTTTAAATACGAATGAGGGAAGGAAAAAAAAATCGAAATTCAAAAATCACCCTAACGGACATTAATATATGCATACATTTTCACCTCTAAGGCACTTATACATAAAGGCGAAAGTCCCAAAACAATTCAAGAAGCTATAAGGGTCATTTTTAAACCACCTATTTCGATAAAATCATCCAATCGCCAGCTAGTTCCATTCTGCGGTTTATTCTTTGACTCCGCCCACATCCTCGGTCTCCTTGTGTGATTGGTCGGGACGAAAGGGGGGCGTGGGTTGCCTTATGGTAAGTGGTGGCTACGTGTTGCCGTTTATTAAGTGATTTAGTCTGTCTCTTACACCCTATCATTCTCTCCTACCCTGTTTCTATCGCCCTAACACTGTGTAACTTTGCCATCACAACAAACAACAATATTTAGATGGAATAGGTGGCGTAAATCGCATAAGAAATGGTGTTAAGGATCTGGGAGGCACTTATGGGATGGGCAAGGGTGGTTCGAATTCCCACAGGCTTTCGTCAACGGCTCATAGATCATCGCTTCGAATATTCAAACAAACTCGCTCCAAGAACCGTTAAATTTGGCTTTTTTACCCGCGCCTCGCTGTGGATAGGCCGTATACCGACATCCCATGAACCTAGGAGTGTTAATACTGCTTCAGGCTCGGTGTATGGCTCCCAGGTGGCCCGGTGGGTAGCGTACGGGGCTCTAAACGATACGAAACTCGTCCCATTTGTCGAGGAAGATGGCGGAGAGTGATAGGAAGGCAGTGTAAAGTTTTTAATTGCGTTAGTGATGCTGTGATACCTAGAGCTGGTCTGACGCTGCGATAGGCATCACTGAAGGGCTGAGCAAAGTTATAAAGCTGCCCAACCCCCGCCCTCCCTTAATATCCGTCCTTTTGCTGTTCATTCTCACGTACAAGTAGCATAATTCTCTTCTTTTTCGTATCATTTCGCTTCCTACACATCCTTTTGCTTGTCTGAGAGAGAGAGAGAGAGAGAGAGAGAGAGAGAGAATCACTGAAGGACTGGCCGAAGTTATAAGGCTGCCCAACCCCCGCCCTCCCTTAATATCCATCCTTTTGCGAGTTATCCTTACGTATTCACATCCTTTTCATATCATTTCGCTTCCTACACATCCTTCTGCTTGTCTGACGCTGCGATAGGCATCATTGAAGGGCTGAGCAAAGTTATAAAGCTGCCCAACCCCCGCCCTCCCTTAATTCCCGCCCACTTGCGAGTTATTTTCATTTATTCGGAACATGTTCATATTTCACTTCCTGTACTTCCTTCTCACCTCCTCTCTCCCTTGATTCCTGCCCTCTTGCGACTTATTCTCATTCATTTACGTTTCTCCTTTATTATTTCTCGTACTACACATCCTTCGGGTTGTCTGAGGCGTGATTCCTTTCCTCTTGCAACTTATTTTTATATATAGTTTATTTTAATTGTGTTAGGGATGCTGTGATACCTAGAGTTGGTCTGACGCTGCGATAGGCATCACTGAAGGGCTGGCCGAAGTTATAAAGCTGCCCAACCCCCGCCCACCCTTAATTCCCGCCCTTTTGCGACTTATTCTTACATATATACTTTATATTTCGCTTCTTACGCTACGCCTTCTGTTGGTCTGGGAGAGAGAGAGAGAGAGAGAGAGAGAGAGAGGCATCATGGAAGGAGGGAGAGAAGTTATAAAGCTGCCCATCCCCCGCCCTCCCTTAATATCCGCCCTTCTGCGAATTAGTTTTATATATGTATTTCTTATTTCGCTTCCTACGCCATCTTCTGTTGGTCTGGGAGAGAGAGAGGGAGAGAGAGAAGAGGAGAGTGGAAGAGAGAGAGAGAGAGAGAGGAAGAAGAGGAGAGTGAAAGAGAGAGACAGACAGACAGGAAGAAGAAACAGATGAGAGTTATACAGTTATGGTGTGTGTGTGTGTGTATGTGTGTGTGTGTGTGTGTGTGTGTGTGTGTGTGAGAGAGTTATACAGTTGTGGTATGTGTGTGTGAGAGAGAGAGAGAGAGAGAGAGAGTTATACAGTTATGGTGTGTGTGTGTGTGAGAGAGTTATACAGTTATGGTGTGTGTGTGTGTGAGAGAGAGAGAGAGTTATACAGTTATGGTGTGTGTGTGTGTGAGAGAGTTATACAGTTATGGTGTGTGTGTGTGTGAGAGAGTTATACAGTTATGGTGTGTGTGTGTGAGAGAGAGAGAGAGAGAGAGAGAGAGAGAGAGAGTTATACAGTTGTGGTGTGTGTGTGAGAGAGAGAGAGAGTTATACAGTTATGGTGTGTGTGTGTGTGTGTGAGAGAGAGAGAGAGAGAGAGAGAGTTATACAGTTGTGGTGTGTGTGTGTGTGTGTGTGAGAGAGAGAGAGAGAGAGAGAGAGAGAGTTATACAGTTGTGGTGTGTGTGTATGTGTGTGAGAGAGAGAGAGAGAGTTATACAGTTATGGTGTGTGTGTATGTGTGTGTGTGTGAGAGAGAGAGAGAGAGATAATAGCACTCCCCAACCCTTATCGTTATCGCCGTGATAAAAGTTGAGGGCAAGTGTACTGGAGTGCATTAGAGAGAGAGAGGGAGAGAGAGAGAGAGAGAGAGGTGAAGAGACAGACAGACAGAGAGAGGAAGAAAGTAAACATTGAGAGAGAGAGAGAGAGAGAATTGAAGAGACAGACAGACAGACAAAGAGGAAGAAAGAATAATCAGAGAGAGAGAGAGAGAATGAATGAACGAGGAAGGAGAGAGAGACAGACAGACAGAAAGAGAGAGGAAGAAGAATGAGAGAGAGAGAGAGAGAGAATTACACAGATACACAATAATAATAGTAGTAGTAGTAGCAGAAATAATAATAATAATAATAATGATAATAATAATAATAATAATAATAATAATTCCACCGTAACTACCACCACCACCACAACTACCACCACAACTACCACTCTTATCGCTAGCCTACCATGCCTCCGACCTCAGCCATAAACTAACTATCTCTATCTCTCTCTCACTATCTCTCGCCCTCTCTCTCTCCCTTCTCGTCTGCTCTGCCGTTATCTCCCGGCCTATCTCTCTCCCTCCCTCCCTCCCTTCTTATCTCCTCTCTTCCCTTCCTGACTCTCTCTCTCTCTCTCTCTCTCTCTCTCTCTCTCTCACACACACACACACACACACACACACACACACACACACACACACACACCACAACTACCATCACTGCCACAACTGTATAACTCTCTTTCTCTCTCTCTCTCTCTCACACACACACACACACACACACACACACCACAACTACCATCACTGCCACAACTGTATAACTCTCTCTCTCTCTCTCTCTCTCTCTCTCTCTCTCTCTCTCACACACACACTACATAGTTAATGTAGCTCCCTAACACCTCTTCCTTAGCGATTTATTTATGCATATGGCTGGTTAACATCCTTTTGTACGTTATTTATGCAGAGTATGGACAGTAAGGTGTAATAAGCAGAATGAATCACTTAGGAAAAGGTGTTAGGGGGTCGCTTGGCTATATCAGTGCCACCACGTGAAGGTCTCTCTCTCTCTCTCTCTCTCTCTCTCTCTCTCTCTCTCTCTCTCTCTCTCTCAAAGGTTCCTTATCTAATCTCTCCCGGGACCCCTGCCACTCAGCTACTTATCTTTCTCTCTCTCTCTCTCTCTCTCTCTCTCCTTCTCTCTCTCTCAGTACACATGCACTGCTACACCTACACGAGAGAGAGAGAGAGAGAGAGAGAGAGAGAAGATGGGAAAGGAGTAAAAAGAGAGAGAAGAGGTAGAAGTGAGAGAAGAGAGAGAGGGAGAGGGAGAGAAAGAAGATAGGAGGAAGAGAGGGATTGAGATGGGAGGAGAGAGAGAGAGAAGATAGGAGGGAGAGAGAGAGGAAAGCTGAAAAGGAAGGAAGGAGGGAGAGAGAATTTGGAGGGAGAGAGAAAAGAGAGAGAGAGAGAGAGAGACCCATTAGGTAATATGTACGGGTTCTTGAGTTATAAATGGCTTGTCCGAAATTCTTAACAACTGATCCGTGGCGATTTAGTCTGTGTTAGAAGGTAGTGTTTTGTGGTTATTATTATTATTATTATTATCATCACATTATTATTATTATTATTATTACCGGTATTATTATTATTATTATCATTATTATTATTATTACCGGAATTATTATTATTATTATTATTATTATTATTATTATTATCACCATTATTATTATTATTATTATTATTATTATTATTATTATTATTATCACCATTATTATTATTATTATTATTATCACCATTATTATTATTATTATTATTATTATTATCACCCTTTTTATTATTATTATTATCATCATTATTATTATTATTATTATTATTATTATTATTATTATTATTATTATTATTATTATTATTATTATTATTATCACCATTATTATTATTATTATTATTATTATTATCACCATTATTATTATTATTATTATCACCATTATTATTATTATTATTATTATTATTATTATTATTATTATTATTATCACCATTATTATTATTATTATTATTATTCTCAGGAGACGATGAGTGGGACAACGACGAGAACAAATCGCCATTGATGACGTCACCGAGGGAATTGATGACGTCACCGGGCTCCAACCAATCAGGGGGCGAGGAGGGTGTGACATCACCACCCGGGAGCCAATCAGAGGGCGAGGAGGGCGTGACGTCACCACCCGGGAGCCAATCAGAGGGCGGGATGGCGGGGGAGGAGGGGCGGAGGGAGGGAGGAGGGGGAGAGAGACACGCCGATAGCGACTTGAATCATATCACTAGTTCTGTTAGAAGCATGGCCGACAGGTGAGCACTTCTTCGTGACTAGCATCGTATTCTAGTGTTAATATATTGTTTACATCCTTTCCATAGCACTACTTCGTGACTAGCATCGTAATCTAGTGTTAATATATTGTTTACATCCTTTCCATAGCACTTCTTCGTGACTAGCATCGTAATCTAGTGTTAATATATTGTTTACATCCTTTCCATAGCACTTCTTCGTGACTAGCATCGTATTCTAGTGTTAATATATTGTTTACATCCTTTCCATAGCACTTCTTCGTGACTGGCATCGTATTCTAGTGATATTAGAGAGAGATATAGACCAATACTATGGCTCTACATTCTTTCCATGGCACTTCTTCGTGACTAGCATCGTATTCTAGTGTTAATATATTGTTTACATCCTTTCCATAGCACTTCTTCGTGACTAGCATCTTATTCTAGTGTTAATCTATTGTATACATCCTTTCCATAGCACTTCTTCGTGACTAGCATCATATTATAGTGTTAATCTATAATTATAACCCATTCCATAGCACTTCTTCGTGACTAGCATCATATTCTACTGTTAATTGTCACTTCATTGGAGCCACAGTAATCATATTTAAGCTCCTGAACCCACTAATCCACCGGGAGTCATTTTTGCTATGGTTACCACCCAGCGTAGCCAACTGTTTTTCATCAGTAAACTTCTTTTTTATATAAGTAGAATGTGACAAGGATAGCCCATTAATTTTCAACCATTTTAGCCCCAGTAATAAGTTTTGATCTGATTTTGCTATGGTTACCACCCAGCGTAGGTTTTTTAGATGGGATGTGACAAGGATAGACCATTGATTTTGAACCATTTTAGCCCCAGTAATAATTTATAAGCCTCTGAATCCACTAATCCACGAGGTGTCATTTTTGCTATGGTTACCACCCAGCGTAGATTTATTGGGATGTGACAAGGATAGCACATTAATTTCCATCTTTTTTTTTTACAGGTTGAACATCACAGGAGAAAGAGTGGAGGAAAATTCTTCTCCCCCCTCCCCCCTTCCCCCTCCCAGGTCCTCCCCCTCCTCCCCTCCTCCCCCTCCCCCCTCCTCCTCCTTCCCCTACACCTCAGCGCACTATAATCAAAAGGTAAGGGATTCTCTCTCTCTCTCTCTCTCTCTCTCTCTCTCTCTCTCTCTCTCTCACACACACACACACACACACACACACACACACACACACACACACACACACACACACACCATCCCCCCTTCTCTCTCTCTCTCTCTCTCACACACACACACACACACACACACACACACACACACACACACCCCCTCTCTCTCTCTCTCTCTCTCACACACACACACACACACACACACACACCGTCCCATCCAACCTCTCTCTCTCTCTCTCTCTCTCTCTCACACACACACACACACACACACACACACACACACACAATCATTCTCTCTCTCTCTCTCTCTCACACACACACACACACACACACACACACACCATCCCCCCTTCTCTCTCTCTCTCTCACACACACACACACACACACACACACACACACCATCCCCCCTTCTCTCTCTTTCTCTCTTTCACACACACACACACCATCCCTCCTTCTCTCTCTCTCTCTCTCTCTCTTTCTCTCTCTCTCAGTCTCCTTGGTTACTAGTCAGAATTCCCCAAACTCACCATGAGTCTCCTTGGTTACTAGTCAAAACTCCCCCACAGGTCAAACAGGAGCCTCATACGTCATCTCCGAGCCCCAAGACCGACCCTAATATGAAGGAGGAGGCTGCCCCGACACCCTCCCCGCCCGGCCCCGCCCCGCCTCACGCCCCCCGAGGCCTGACCCCGCCCCGCCTCACCCCGGAGATGGAGGCGGCGCGGCAACAACTAACGACAATGATCCAAGGCCTTCCCTTACTATCCATGCTGCCGGCACTACATAGACTTGCCCCTGGTATCTTTATTATTATTATTATTATTATTATGATTGTGTGAAGTTGCATGGAGAGACAGACTGACAACGAGGAAGTGAAGGAGCGTTGTGGTGTGGTTGTGGATGAGAGACTAACTGGGAGAGTGTATGTGAGTGTATGTATGCAGAGTGCTATGGGGAGACAGACTGACAAATGAGGAAGTGAAGGAGTGTTGTGGTGTGGATGTGATAGGAAGCGTTAGGAGGAACACACTGAGGTGGTTTGGCCATGTGGAGAGGATGGAGGGTGAAAGACTGACTAGGAGAGTGTATGTGAGTGAGGTGGAGGGGGGAAGAGGGAGGGGGAGGCCAAGGATGAGATGGAGGGATGGGGTGTTGTGGTGTGGATGTGATAGGAAGCGTTATGAGGAACACACTGAGGTGGTTTGGCCATGTGGAGAGGATGGAGGGTGAAAGACTGACTAGGAGAGTGTATGTGAGTGAGGTGGAGGGGGGAAGAGGGAGGGGGAGGCCAAGGATGAGATGGAGGGATGGGGTGTTGTGGTGTGGATGTGATAGGAAGCGTTATGAGGAACACACTGAGGTGGTTTGGCCATGTGGAGAGGATGGAGGGTGAAAGACTGACTAGGAGAGTGTATGTGAGTGAGGTGGAGGAGGGAAGAGGGAGGGGGAGGCCAAGGATGAGATGGAGGGATGGGGTGGAGAGGTATATGAGAGAGGGGGGTGTGAATTGGGAGCAGGGCAGTGAAATGTCGAGGGACAGGGTGACATGGAGGCGATTTGTTGTGGCCACCCCAAACGGGATTGAGGCGTCTGGCAATAGGTAGATAGATAGAGTATTATTATTATAGAGAAAGTAAGAGAGATATCAGAAGTCCTAGTGAGTGATGAACATGGTGGCTTTAGGAGTGGCAGAGGATGTGTGGATCAGATATTTGCAGTGAGACAGATAGCAGAGAAGGCTTGTGAGAAGGACCATAAGGTGTTTATGGCATTCATGGATCTGGAAAAAGCATACGACAAAGTGGACAGAGAAGGATTATGGAAAGTTTTGCACATGTACGGTGTAGATGGTAAGCTGGTAGGTGCCGTCAAGAGTTTTTATGATGGTAGTGAAGCATGTGTAAGGGTTAATGGGCATCTAAGTGAATGGTTCATGATCGGTGTGGGCATGCGACAAGGATGTGTGATGTCCCCATGGTTGTTCAATATATATATGGATGGGGTGATGAGAGAAGTAAAAACACGAGCAATGGAGAGAGGGATGGCGTTGGTAATGAGTGGTGATGGATGGAATATCTCAAATTTGTTGTATGCTGATGATGCAGTACTGCTTGCAAATACCGGACAAGAACTTGGTAGGCTAGTGCAGAGAGTTGCTGATGTCTGTGAGCGTCGTGCCTTGAGAGTAAATGTAGAAAAGAGTAAAGTGATGGTTATTGAGAGAGAAGGTGACTCCCAGTGTGATGTTACAGTGAATGGAGAGAGACTGGAATTGGTGAGAGAGTTCAAATACCTGGGTATAGTGACAGAAAAGAGAGGAAAATGTAGAGTGACACAAGGAAGAAAAGTAGCTGGTGCAATGAAGGCCTTGATAAGAAAGAGAGGCTTGAGTGTTGCCGCTGCACAAGGCTTACATGAAGGAGTGTTAGTGCCAACTTTAACATATGGATGTGAGACAATGGTGTGGCATGAAAATGAAAAGTCAAGAGTAAGAGCAGTGGAGATGGGACTGCTGAGGAATGTATGTGGAGTACAGAGGGTGGATAGGATACGAAATACTGTGATTGGTGAAAGATGTGGAGTGAGGCAGTGGAGATGGGACTGCTGAGGAATGTATGTGGAGTACAGAGGGTGGATAGGATACGAAATACTGTGATTCGTGAAAGATGTGGAGTGAGGAAGTGGAGATGGGACTGCTGAGGAATGTATGTGGAGTACAGAGGGTGGATAGGATACGAAATACTGTGATTCGTGAAAGATGTGGAGTGAGGAAGTCGAGATGGGACTGCTGAGGAATGTATGTGGAGTACAGAGGGTGGATAGGATACGAAATACTGTGATTCGTGAAAGATGTGGAGTGAGGCAGTGGAGATGGGACTGCTGAGGAATGTATGTGGAGTACAGAGGGTAGATAGCATACGAAATACTGTGATTCGTGAAAGATGTGGAGTGAGGCAGTGGAGATGGGACTGCTGAGGAATGTATGTGGAGTACAGAGGGTGGATAGGATACGAAATACTGTGATTCGTGAAAGATGTGGAGTGAGGCAGTGGAGATGGGACTGCTGAGGAATGTATGTGGAGTACAGAGGGTGGATAGGATACGAAATAATGTGATTCGTGAAAGATGTGGAGTGAGGCAGTGGAGATGGGACTGCTGAGGAATGTATGTGGAGTACAGAGGGTGGATAGGATACGAAATAATGTGATTCATGAAAGATGTGGAGTGAGGAAGTCTGTGGACACCAGAATCAAAGAGAGTGTACTGAGATGGTATGGTCATGTGGAGAGAATGGATAACAACAGAGTGGTGAAAAAGGTATATCTGAGTGAATTTGAAGGAGGGAGGAGGCGAGGTAGGCCAAGGAGAAGGTGGAGGGATGTGGTGGATGGGTGTGTGAGGAAGAGAGGTATGGAAGTCGGTGAGGCTAGGGAACTGACAAGAGATCAAGCTGGCCGGATGAATTTGACAGAGGGAGGAGGCGAGGTAGGCCAAGGAGAAGGTGGAGGGATATGGGCACCCCTTTTAACGTGACAGCGTCCGGATTGACTCTATCGGTGAGGCTAGGGGACTGACAAGAGATCAAGCTGGCTGGTGAATGTTTTTGGTGTATCAGATAGAGCCAGGATTCCAGGGGCTTGAATGATGAGTGAATGGAAGTGTGGCCCATTGACTCTATCAGATACGTTTATGTGAAGCTACAGAACGTGGTGAATGTTTTTGGCGTATCAGATAGAGCCAGGATTCCGGGGGCTTGAATGATGAGTGAATGGAAGTGTGGCCTATTGGATTGGGCAAACTTTGGAATGAAGTTGTGGCTTGAGCATGTGTGGTGTAAGCATGTTCAAAAGTCATTTAATGCAGGGAACAAAAACCTACATAGGAAGAAACAACAGTGGCATCGCTGTTTTGGTGGATTAACGTCAGTCCTACAACCACTTGATGTCAGAGTGAACAAACCATTCAAGGACCACATCCGTGAGCAATGAGACGAGTGGATGATCGATGGTAAAAACTCACATACAAAAGGTGGGAATATGCTGCTGCAGGTGTGGAATATGCTGCTGCAGGTGTGGAATGTGCTGCTGCAGGTGTGGAATATGCTGCTGCAGGTGTGGAATATGCTGCTGCAGGTGTGGAATGTGCTGCTGCAGGTGTGGAATATGCTGCTGCAGGTGTGGAATGTGCTGCTGCAGGTGTGGATGTGCGGTGTGGTTTTATTCTCAATGCATGGAATGATATTTTAGTGGAGGTAGAATTACACTCCTCATGGGGCAACGTAGGATTGGATGATGGATGGATGGATGAATAGAATTTCCAAATGTGGATTATCCAGTTCAGTGGATGGCATAGCAGATGAGGAAGAAGCTGATGCCAAATCTATCTATCTATCTATCTATCTATTGCCAGACGCCATAATTACGTAAAGGGTGGCCATTTGACACTGAGTTAGTTGTTTTACAGGGAGGGGCACTAACCCTCCACCAACCCACTTGTTGACACGTAGGCAGCACGTATGGTTTGGTTATATGGTTACCACCCAGCGTTGTAAATGGTTTCTTGGCTTACAGGAAACCATTTGGCTTGTCACTCAATGTAAAGCCACTACACCTTTGAATTCAGAGTTTGAACGTGACGAAGAACGGGAAACTTTAACGCAGAATGAAACTGTTGAATTGATGATGTCAGATGTGATGATATGGATTTAAAGTTTTTGAATCACTGACAGTTGTTGTGATGAGTAATAAAATGTAACTTTCCTTTACCTTTATGTATAAAATTCATCTTAACATGATTTTAAGTTGTCAATTAGTATGAGTTAATACTGGAATCTTTCATGTATAGACTGTTTAGATGTCGGAGGTGGTGTATATGATAGGAAGCGTTATGAGGAACACACTGAGGTGGTTTGGCCATGTGGAGAGGATGGAGGGTGAGAGACTGACGAAGAGAGTGTATGTGAGTGAGGTGGAGGGGGGAAGAGGGAGGGGGAGGCCGAGGATGAGATGGAGGGATGGGGTGGAGAGGTATATGAGAGAGGGGTGTGTGAGTTGGGAGCAGGGCAGTGAAATGGCGGGGGACAGGGCGACTTGGAGGCGATTTGTTTGTGGCCACCCCAAACGGGATTGAGGCGTCCGGCAATAGATAGATAGATAAGTTGTGTATGTACTCTAGATGGCTGAGTTTTGTAGCAGGGTGATGGGAGTACTGTAGAGCTTTATTGGTGGGAGGAATGGTGAAGGATGGGTTACTGGGGCAGCTGCCAGTGTCGGAATTCCTTGGGCTGGTCTTATGCACAGAGTATACATCTAAATCCACTTGTATGGAGATGTTGGGGTTAGTCTTACACACAGGTCGGCCCTATACACTGGCAAATACAGTCTATCTATCTATCTATTGCCAGACGCCTCAATCCCGTTTGGGGTGGCCATAAACAAATCGCCTCCACGTCGTCCTGTCCCCCGCCATTTCACTGCCCTGCTCCCAACTCACACCCCCCTCTCTCATATACCTCTCCACCCCATCCCTCCATCTCATCCTCGTCAAATACAGTAATAGTGGTAATAATGGTAGTAGTAGTGAGAGTGAGGAGAAAGACAAAGGTGATGACAGTAATGATGATGCTGAGAAAGAGAATGAAGAGAAGGAGGAGGATAATGATGATGATGATGATGATGATAAAGTGGTAGGTGGGGGTGCTCACCATCCACTCACTCAGTGTAGTGCTGCTGTCAGGTGTCTGCCCTTTCCTCTCCTCCATCCTTCTTTCCTTCCATCCTCTCCTATCTTTCTTTCCTTCATTCTTTCCTCTTCTTTCTGCCTGTGGGTGACTTTACACTCCCTCTTCTGTCTTTCTTTCCTTCATTCTTTCCTCTTCCTTCTGCCTGTGGGTGACTTTACACTCCCTCTTCTGTCTTTCTTTCCTTCATTCTTTCCTCTTCCTTCTGCCTGTGGGTGACTTTACACTCCCTCTTCTGTCTTTCTTTCCTTCATTCTTTCCTCTTCCTTCTGCCTGTGGGTGACTTTACACTCCCTCTTCTGTCTTTCTTTCCTTCATTCTTTCCTCTTCCTTCTGCCTGTGGGTGACTTTACACTCCCTCTTCTGTCTTTCTTTCCTTCATTCTTTCCTCTTCCTTCTGCCTGTGGGTGACTTTACACTCCCTCTTCTGTCTTTCTTTCCTTCATTCTTTCCTCTTCCTTCTGCCTGTGGGTGACTTTACACTCCCTCTTCTGTCTTTCTTTCCTTCATTCTTTCCTCTTCCTTCTGCCTGTGGGTGACTTTACACTCCCTCTTCTGTCTTTCTTTCCTTCATTCTTTCCTCTTCCTTCTGCCTGTGGGTGACTTTACACTCCCTCTTCTGTCTTTCTTTCCTTCATTCTTTCCTCTTCCTTCTGCCTGTGGGTGACTTTACACTCCCTCTTCTGTCTTTCTTTCCTTCATTCTTTCCTCTTCCTTCTGCCTGTGGGTGACTTTACACTCCCTCTTCTGTCTTTCTTTCCTTCATTCTTTCCTCTTCCTTCTGCCTGTGGGTGACTTTACACTCCCTCTTCTGTCTTTCTTTCCTTCATTCTTTCCTCTTCCTTCTGCCTGTGGGTGACTCTACACTGAGTGACAAGCCAAATGGTTTCCTGTACACCAGGAAACCATTTACTATGCTGGGTGGTAACCATAACACCAAATTATGGCGCCTGGTGGTTTAGTGGGTAATTGTGGCACTCCAATCGGATTGAGCCGGTGCAGGTTTATATCCAAGGGATGGTTGGGGTTGATTGCTCATGTAATGCCATTCAGGGATGAGTGAGGCTGGTCACTCTCATCTTAAATGTCAGCACCAACTTGCCTAGCCCCGGCCTCCTACGCTTCTCAAGGGGCAATGTAGGATTGGATAATAGATAGATATAGATAGATGATAACAGTCGTAATAATAATAATGATAATGATGCACATTTTCCAGCGGTGGCCAGCTTAGCCTCGGGTCTAAACATTGGAAGCAGCGGCGTTGGAGTGAGCGAGAGCAGTAC
The DNA here is from genome assembly GCF_032717465.1 of Coenobita brevimanus. Lineage (NCBI taxonomy): Eukaryota > Metazoa > Arthropoda > Malacostraca > Decapoda > Coenobitidae > Coenobita > Coenobita brevimanus. The sequence goes on from NC_136962.1 coordinate 659,655, forward strand.
GAGTTCGAGTGGCAGCGTTGGTGGAGGAACAGTGTGCGTGTGTGGGATTCGGTTTAGTAGCGCGAATAACCTGGAGGCTCACCGCATGTTTTACTGTACGCACCGACCAGCACATCAAGGTTAGAAGCTCCCTAACACCTTCTCCTGGGTGATTTAGTTTGCTTATTACACCTCATTGACTTAGGGGATGGTGTTAGTACCATAATTTTCAAATACCTCCTCTAAAAAATGGAGATGGTCTGTCTGAGTGAGGAAATAGCAGTGGTTGGCTAAAGAATCCTTGTCTTTCAGTCCCTGCTTCTTCAGTGCCTCTTGCTTTGTGTTGCACCAGCATGACTTCTAGTTGTCTTGGGTCAGTGTCTGTCTTGGCTGTCACCTGTGCTGCAGATGCCCCACCAAGCTGTTCGGCAGCCCTTCCTGACGGCTCATAGTTAACACAGCCCACACTGCACTCTGCATTCAGGTTGTGGACTGGTGCCTTCAACGTCTTTGGATCCATCTGAGTGACACAACTTTCTGCAGACTTGTCACAGTCTCCAGAGCTGAAGAGATTGCCCTTCTGCCCCTGAAAGCCAGTAGCCAGCTTGGGGATGATCATCTTCAGGAGCCTGATTACCTCAGGTTGGAATGAGGTTGCTACTTCAAGCATGCCACTGCAGATGTCCTCATCATACATTGTATGCTGGAACCTTTCCTCAGAAACAAACTTGAATGCTGGTTGCTCTGCCTGCAACAAGGTGACTGGCACTACATCCCCCAGTTCCTGGTACAGCTGTTGATATGCTGGCATGATCTTGCTGTGTTGTTTTTCAGCAGATGTCATCAGAGACAGGTGTGGTTCAATCAGATGAAGTCCAAGGAGACCACCTGCACAGTACATCACCTTCAGGAAATCCAAGTCCAGAAAACACCTCACAATGCAGGCCAGCTGATTGGTAACATACTCATACTTCTGCAGATAGGATGCCACAGTAGCCAGATGGTACAGACTGATAGTGCAGGTCAGTGTCAAGTGATTGAATGCTCATCCTTGATGCTGACAGACTTGTGTGATGATGGGGCTGTGTGGTCAGATTCATGCCACTTGTCCCATGATTTGTGATCCAAGTCATGATAAGTTGAGTCATGCAGTCCAGGGCTTGTTCAGTGACACTCATTGCTGCTGCTGTTGCACTGGCAAGGAAGTTTGAGTAATCTTGTCTCTACCCAGTGTGTTCTCTTTCAGCCCACTGCTTGGTAATGACCCTGTTGAACATCAGAGTTGGTGCTCATTGCAGAACAGATGATCTTGAATGTGCTCAGAGTACAGACTCTGTGCCGCAGTTCATCCACTTTGATATTGTGATCAAATAGAGTTTTGGCTCCAACATCACTTGCTGCCTCCAGAATTTTCAGGACTGCCACCCAGAGAGCAGCTAATTTCTTACTGGACTCTGAAGCAATGCTTAGTGTGGGAAGTGACCTGTATTTTCCGTTAATGGTGATACCCTGAACAGAAAATGACCCAGCACCCTGCTTCTTTGAGCCATCATCAGAATAGGTCACCACGACTTGTTTGTCAGAGTTCATGATCTTGACAGTCTGATCTAGTGTGCACACCTCAATACTCTTGCCTGCTGCCCTGACACTCTTGGAACCTGGCGGGGTGTCAAGATCAGTGACCTCTGGTTCATCGTGTGCTGTCCAGTTTGTGTCAGACGTGTGGTTCCTAACTGTGATGACGGCTGCAACAGCCTGTGCTTCACACACGTGGTAGCCGCTCTTCAGTATATCAACTGTCATAATACTGTTGTCACACTTTCCTGATGCTGTTACGGTTATGCTGGTATTTTTGTGGCAGTTCCACCTCCATCTGTATCCATACTCTGGTGATCTTCCTCTGAGTCTGACTGCTCACTAAAGTCAAATGAGGCAACTGGCTTGCTCAACTCTTTCTCTCTTTCTGCATCTTGTCTCATTTTGTCAGGGGCCTGCAAGACCTTTTGCCTGCATTCCATTGTTGTCATCCATTTGTGATCAACAAAGTCTTCACAGTACATCTGTCTGTGGGTTGTCTGATCTTGTAGAAAGTGCCACTCCATGTTGGTCATTCCCACCCCATGTTTCTGTGCCAGCTTCCTGTGTATTACAGGGTCCTGGCAGAACATATCAAACACCTCTTGTGTGTGACTGGTGAAGGTGTCTGTTCTCTTGACAAAACTGTGGTTTTGTCTCTGTTTCCATGTCTGAACTAGAGTCACAAAGTCTCCATAGAGCTTCAGAATGTGTTTGTGTGTCTGGTGTGGATGGTGTAGAGGTTGCAAATGGGTCATTGTTCCTGAATAAGTTCTGCAAGCAGCTAAGCTGCTTCATGTTTGGAGCGATGAGCTTGACCAGCTGGTTTAGGTGGCAGCAAATACAGCGTGTTCTGTATGACATCTCTTCCTGTCAGAAGCACCCTATGTGGAAATTCTACCGTCTCCACATAGTCCACACTACAGTGTCATCCTGGAATGTGATCTTGTAATGCCAGTTGCCATATCTACATACCAGTACTACTGCTGCAGCCTTTTGGCCACTAGAAGGACCTGAAAAAGAAACACAAGTATTATTAAAACAGTAAAATTGATGTTTTTGGTGTGAATTTGAGGGTGAGGACTTTCAAAGACTTTGTACAGGGGGTTATCATCGTCTGAGAGGTCAGGTGTTGGTATTTTCTGATCCAGCTGTACTGCGCTGGAAAAATCACTTTGGCAGAATAACACAGCCTCTACACTGCCCTCTTCTGTGTTATTTAATCCTTCCAATATCACCTTCCTCTGCATAAAGCTCCCTAACACCTTTTCCTAAGTGATTTATTTTGTTTATTACACCTTACTGTCCTCTTCTGTGTTACATAAATCCTTCCAATATCACCATACTCTGCATAAAGCTCCCTAACACCTTTTCCTAAGTGATTTATTTTGTTTATTACACCTTACTGTCCTCTTCTGTGTTACATAAATCCTTCCAATATCACCATACTCTGCATAAAGCTCCCTAACACCTTTTCCTAAGTGATTTATTTTGTTTATTACACCTTACTGTCCTCTTCTGTGTTACATAAATCCTTCCAATATCACCTTACTCTGCATAAAGCTCCCTAACACCTTTTCCTAAGTGATTTGTTTGTTACGCCTTAACATCCTCTTCTGTGTATAAATCCAAGATGATGATGATGATTTGTAACACATAGCAAAGAAGATGATGATGATAATAATAATAATAATAATAATAATAATAATAATGATAATAATGACATTGTTGATGGTGATGACAGTAATGATGAAAATATGATGATGATGATAGTAATGATAATGATAATAATAATAATAATAATAATAATTCACAATCCAATAACAATGTATATTTTTTACAGAGAGTGATGGTGGGGTAAAAGAATCGCGCACGTCACCCACCTCAGCCAGTCCACGCGGCGAGACGAGCGGCAGCGGCGGTGGTGGTGGTGCGGTGGAGGAGGAAGATGGGAACCGAATCTTGCGCTGCCCACACTGCAGTTACACCACGACACATAAACTGAGTCTCAACGGCCACATGAACATCCACACGAACCCCGACGATGTAAACAAAGCAAGTTCGACCCCACAGCCGCCCCCACAGCAGGCCGGGATGGAAGGACGTGCGACAGATAGATACTGTTCGGACTGCGATATTCAATTCTCCTCCGTTAAAACATATAGGGTTCACAAGGCCCACTACTGCCAGACTCGACACGTCCTCAAGGGCGGGAATAAGAGTCCTGCTCGAGAGGAGGCTGGAGGAGGACCTGGAGGGGGAGCTTCAAGTCTGGCTGGGTTGGTAGGAGCAGGTAGCAGTGGGCAGCCAATTCTCGCCCTTCCTACCAACCCGATCTTGCTGGTTCCGTACTCCCTTGTGGTGGGTGCACAGCTGTTGCCGCCACACGTGCTACCACAGGCAGGGGCGGCCGTGGTCCTCCCAAATGGCCAGGTTCAGCCACTCTCCCCTGGCCCCCTCCCTGGCCCCGGCCCCCCTCCTCCCCTCCTCTCCCCATCTGCAGCCTCCGCGTCCACCACAAGGGGTACGTCTCCTGCCGCAGCACCTCAGACCTCACCCCAGCCTAGCCCAGCCTCCCCTCCAAAGGGATCCCCTAAAGAGGAACCAAGAGTGAAGTGTGGGGCGGGAGAGAGTGGGGGAAAGCGGAGGGGGGAGAGAGATGGGCCACTGGACCTAACAACCAAGCGGCCGAAACTGGCGGTCAAGACGGACTTACTGGGGGACGAGGAGAAGGAGAATCGGGAAGTCAACACCCCCACCCCGGCCAAATCCCCAGGGCTAAAATCCCGTCCCAGCTCGTCCCACGGCGCTGGGGAGTTCGAGGGTAAGCTCCTGGCCTCTCCACCTCGTCCTTCGCCCTCGAGTGAAGTCGAGGGCCAGTCTGCTCCTCGATCGCCCCGCCCGGCCTCCGCTGCCCCTGCCCTCGGCTCCCCACGGGGCCTGGCGGACTCTCCCAGGCCCTCCACCTCCGCTCGCTCACCTGGCCAGCCATCACAGGTCCCCTCAGGGCTTCCCCAGCTGCCCCCAGGCTTCCCCAACCTCCTAGCAAGTTTGGAGAGCCTAGGAGGGATGTCACTAGCCGGCCTGCAGAGTCTCCAAGGCATCCCTCCTGAATTGACGCTGAAGTTGCTGAACTCGGAGCTGCTGATGAACGGCCTGGCCCCCCTGGCGAGTCCCCCGGTGATTGTTAAGCAGGGAGAGGCCAAATGTAACGAGTGCAACATTGTGTTCTTCAAGGAGGAGAACTTGCAAGTGCACAAGAAGCATTACTGTGCAGCACGGACGATTGCAAGGCCGGAGGACGAGCGGCGATCTAGCGGAAGTAGGAGCCCTGGTGCGGCAAACGTGGAGAGTGCGGCAAGCTCCTCCCACCGCTCCCCCACCTCACACCAAGACCCACCCACCCCCGCCCTGCCTAAGCCACCCACAGCGGGCGTTAAAGACGGGGGGAAAGCCAAGCCGCTCCTCCAGTTCATATGCACGGCTTGTGGCATCAAATTCACCTCACCAGACAACCTCAAGGCGCACCAGACATATTATTGCCCGAAGCGAGAGGGTGCGAGTGGGGACGAGGGTGTGAGTAAGGGGCTGTGGAGGTGTCCCAGATGCCGATGTGCGATGCCCGAGACTCTACAGGCAGCTCACCAGTGCGTGTCTCCGTCTCCAACCCCCTCACATGGCTGGAAATGCCCGTGTTGTCCTGCCGTGTCCCCTACAGCAGCGGCGGCACAGAAGCACCTGGACACGCACGCAGGGATCAAGGGCTTTCGCTGCACCATCTGTGGTTACCGC
>NC_136962.1:670000-677500 GCF_032717465.1 Coenobita brevimanus
TCTCTCGTACGAACATTTCTGAACACGTTAGTGTGCCCATTACAATCCAGACTGTGAGATGAGGGTTGAGTGTTCTGGTACGAGCCACACACCAAAGCGCGATTGTCCCAGTTCATACGTGTAGGGTGACCTCGGGAAAGAAAAGCACGACAGGTCAGCAGGAAGGTCAAACGCACCTACACGTTGATGTTTTTTTTGAGTTAGAGGTGTTTGTTTGTTACGAATACGCACCAGAAGATCGGAATGTCAACAAACATTACTACCTTGACGTGATTCGTTGTCTTTATGATGCACCACAACACAGCACCACAACACTACACCACAACACAGCACCACAACACTTCACCACACCACAACACAGCACCACAACACTTCACCACACCACAACACTGCACCACACCACAACACTTCACCACACCACAACACTGCACCACAACACTTCACCACACCACAACACTGCACCACAACAACGCCCCAGCCCATTCTTCTCAACGGATTCAGGAATTTTTGGCCAGACACAACATCCCGCAGGTCTGACAGGCTGCCCTCTCCCCAGACACAGCTGCCCTCTCCCCAGACACAGCTGCCCTCTCCCCAGACACAGCTGCCCTTCCCTCAGACACAGCTGCCCTTCCCCCAGACACAGCTGCCCTTCCCTCAGACACAGCTGCCCTCCCCAGACACAGTTGCCCTTCCCCCAGACACAGCTGCCCTCCCCAGACACAGCTGCCCTCCCCCCAGACACAGGTGCCCTCCCCCCAGACACAGCTGCCCTCCCCAGACACAGCTGCCCTCCCCCCAGACACAGCTGCCCTCCCCCCAGACACAGCTGCCCTCCCCCCAGACACAGCTGCCCACCCCCCAGACACAGCTGCCCTCCCCCCAGACCCAGCTGCCCTCCCCCCAGACACAGCTGCCCTCCCCCCAGACACAGCTGCCCTCCCCAGACACAGCTGCCCTCTCCCCAGACACAGCTGCCCTTCCCTCAGACACAGCTGCCCTTCCCCCAGACACAGCTGCCCTTCCCTCAGACACAGCTGCCCTTTCCCCAGACACAGCTGCCCTTTCCCCAGACACAGCTGCCCTTTCCCCAGACACAGCTGCCCTTTCCCCAGACACAGCTGCCCTTCCCCCAGACACAGCTGCCCTCCCCAGACACAGCTGCCCTTACCCCAGACACAGCTGCCCTCCCCAGACACAGCTGCCCTCCCCAGACACAGCTGCCCTTCCCCCAGACACAGCTGCCCTCCCCAGACACAGCTGCCCTCCCCAGACACAGCTGCCCTTACCCCAGACACAGCTGCCCTCCCCAGACACAGCTGCCCTCCCCAGACACAGTTGCCCTTCCCCCAGACACAGCTGCCCTCTCCCCAGACACAGCTGCCCTCCCCCCAGACACAGCTGCCCTCCCCAGACACAGCTGCCCTTCCCCCAGACACAGCTGCCCTCCCCAGACACAGCTGCCCTCCCCAGACACAGCTGCTCTCCCCAGACACAGCTGCCCTCCCCACAGACGGCTCTGTGTGACGTTTGGTAATCCCCCCCAAGACTAAAACGGCACTGAAGGGTTCCCGATTGAGACGAGGAAAGCGACCATATGAAGAGCGCTGGCCAACGTATTTCAAGGCAGAAGGGGTGGACCTTGAGGGGGGATAGTGCCTTAACGCAAGAGGGTGAGCTAGTTATCCTTTAAGAGCGTAAAATCGGGTACATTCTAAACAGACCTCGTACTTTCAAAAATTTAAAATCGTCAGAGAGGAGCAACGAGAGAGACACAGAGAGAGAGGGAGGATATTTTGAACTTCCCGCCATCTCGCTCTCGGGAAAATTTTGAAAGGTAAACTAGGCGATGAACTCCGCTTAGCTACGAGAGGTTGTTATCGTACGTGTCTGTCTGTGCGTGTCTACCATATCGTAACTCTTGGCCGCGAAGATGTGATGTGTTGTGGTGATTCTTGCTGTTTGTGATGAGGATATTAATGTCTTTTTATCTATCTATGTGTCTATTTTTATCTCTATATATCTTTTTATCTATCTATATATCTGTCTATATTATTTTTACCTATCTGTGTCTATCAATGTCTATCTCTATATCTTTTTATCTATCTCTGCCATTATCTATTTCAACTTCTATCTATCTATCTATATGTCTATCTATCTATCTATCTATCTGCCTTTTTGTATTTTATCTATCTTTATCTATCTGTATGCCTCTATCTCTCTGTCTACCATTACCTGTTTCTCTCTCTCTCTCTCTCTCTCTCTCTCTCTCTCTCAAATCACAGGGAGCAAGATTAATTTTATATTGTGTGTATCAGGAGCAGTTAACTCTTTGTCATAAGTGAATTATCCTACAAAGAAGAAAGAGGAGGAGAAGGAGAGGGAGGAGGAAGGAGGAGGAGGAGGAGAAGAGGGAGGAAGAGAAGAGGAAGAGGGAGAAAGATGAAATAACGAGGTGTCAAATAAACCACTTATGAGAAGGTGTTAACGGCCTCCTAGTCCCACTTTGAATAACGCATCTTCGTATTCAAAAGTTTAAACCGTATCCTCAGTGTTATATTGCTGCCCCCCCTCCAACCCTCGTAACCCCCTATGTGTTATATATATAGAAAGTTTCAATAAAAAGGTGTATATATATCCAGTAATTTTATTTATTGATCCTGGTTGAGATAGACGGACAGGTGAGGGAGATAGATGTGATGGATAGATACATCATATACAGTAGTTGATAGATTAGTAGATGGGTAGACAGATGCATTGAATACAGCGGATGGATGGATAGATAGAAGAATAGATAAAGTAGATGGATAGCTACAGTAAATAGATGGATAGATACAGTAGCCGTAGATGGATGGATATAGTAGATAGAAGGATAGATAATGAATTCAGTAGAAGGATTTATAAATAGCCGAGTAGGTACGGGGAATACAACAGGTACATGAATAGAGTAGTGATTAAACCGATACGTAGACAGAGTAGATAGATTCTGATACAAAATAGATAAATACAGTAGCAAAATAATAATAATAATAATAATAATAAAGTTAATGGTAAGGCGCCAAGGAAATTCAAACGACGTGACCAGCGTAAAGGAAGAAGGAGAAGACGAAGGCGCGGAGGAAAATGGCGTGAGGAGGAGGACGAATATTAACCCTTCATATCTCCTCTCCTGGAAGGTAAATATTTTTGCCACTGCCTGTGAAGATACATGAAATATTGATGCAATTTCTGATATAGCCTGTAGTAATGGAAATAATTTAGATTTATTGCAAAATGGAAATGAAATATGGCGTCTGGTTGGGGAAGATTTTGGGATTTGAGTATTTTAACATTTCCTCATAGTAGCTTTATTCTGAGGTTTATATTTTTGCCACTGACTGTACTGGTGCATAAAATATTGGTGCAATTTTTGATACAGGCTGTGGTAGTGATAATAGAAGATTTTGGTGAGAAAATCATATATATATAAATAGCAAAAAGTCACAGTAGGTATTTTGACTATCTTCAATTTATGTGTTTATCATTTTGGTGTTATGGTTTCAGTCTATCTATCTGTCTATCTATCTATCTATCTATCTATCTGGTTTCAGAATTATGAGATACTGATGCATTTTTCTGGCACACTTTCCATCTCATTAATCTAAGTCTAAAAACAGTTTATAAATCAACCTAAACACAAAAATGACAATGTTCATCCCACCTATGGCTAAAACACATTAATCTAAGTCTAAAAACAGTTTATAAATCAACCTAAACACAATGTTCACCCCACCTATGGCTAAAACACATTAATCTAAGTCTAAAAAACAATAAACACATCACCTGTAAGCCTAAAACACAAATTAATCAAGTCTAAAAACAGTTTATAAATCAGCCTAAACACAATGTTCACCTACCTATGACTAAAACACATTAATCTAAGTCTAAAAACAGTTTATAAATCAACCTAAACACAATGTTCACCCCACCTATGGCTAAAACACATTAATCTAAGTCTAAAAACAGTTTATAAAGCAACCTAAACACAAAATACATCTTCCCAAATCATCAAAAGTCTTGTTATATATTTAAAATGTACTCATTTTAATTTTAAAGTTGTTTTTCATGCGTTTGTCGTGTATTTTTGACTTTTGTACGCTTGTAAAAATCATATATGGAATTTCTCACCATTATACATCTTTCCAAATCATCAAAAGTCTTGGTATATATTAAAAACTCACTCATTTTAATTTCCAAATTGTCTTTCATGCGTTTGTCGTCCTTTTTTGACTTTCGTACTCTTGTAAAAATGATATATGGAATTTCTCACCATTATACATCTTTCCAAATCATCAAAAGTCTTGTTATATATTTAAAACTCATTCATTTATATTTTCCAAGTTGTCTTTCATGCGTTTGTCGTGTTTTCTGACCAATCTTGACCTTCGTTTCCTTCGTACTTCACACCTAATTGACCCCAGACCTCCTCCAGGTCATGTACGATCTCAGGTCAATTTGTGAATGAAATACAATCTATCTATCTATCTGATTTGACTAGTAACCAAGGAGACTCATTCCTACTAATATTTAGCTTTCTTTTTCAGGTGGTGAGTTGGGGGCAGGGCAGCCTAATAACATGGGTCTGGCCGTAGGTATTATTATTATTATTATTATAGTAGTAGTAGTAATGGTATAGTAATAGTAGTAGTAGTTGTAGTAGTGTTATTGTTAGTAGTAGTAGTTATTATTATTATTATTATTATTATAGTAGTAGTAATAGTAGTAGTTGCTGTAGTAATAGTAGTTGTAGTAGTGTTATTGTTAGTAGTAGTAGTGGTATTATTATTATTATAATTATTATACATGATTTTGAGTATAGTTAGGATAAAAAAAACTTTCATAGTAAAGATTATTATTATTATTATTATCATTATTATTATTATTGTTATTATTATTATTATTATTATTTTACAGGAAACCACCACCACCACCACTACTACTACTACTGCTACTACCACTACTACTACTGCCACTACTACTACTACTACTATTACTGTGCGTACAAATTGTGAGTTAATATTCTTTCACTACTGATAGATAGGATAGATAAACATAATAGACTGATAGATTGGTGGATAGATAGATGTTCACAATTGCATCACCTTTTAGATTGATAGATAGATGGAGTGATAGATATAGTGATGGATATAGTTGTGATGATAGATAGATAGATAGTGATGGATAGACAGTTGTGATGATAGATAGATGGTGATGATGATGGATAGATGTGATGATGGTGGTGATAGATAGATAGATTGTGATAGATAGTGATGCATAGACAGTTGTGATGATAGATAGATGGTGATAATTTATATAGTGATGGTGATATATAAATAGTAATAGATAGATAGATAAATGGACAGGTAGATAGATAGATAATTTCATGAGTGGAGGAGCAACATTATTATTATTATTATTATTATTATTATTATTATTATCATCATCATTATTATTATTATTATTATTATTATGTGGTTAAGTATTTTATAACCTGCCTTTTTTTAAACCAAATTACTTTCTCTCTTAAAAAAATGATAATAGGCTACGTTCAGTATGAGTCTCCTTGGTTACTAGTCACATCAGGCTTATGGTCTGTGTATATCCTGCCATTAGACATCAGAATCTCCTTGGTTACTAGTCAAATCAAACTTAACTGCATTTGTACACTAGAGTCTCCTTGGTTACTAGTCAAAGAAACTTCTATTTGCAATTAGGCTTTAGAATCTCCTTGGTTACTAGTCAAAGAAAGTCACTGAGCTGAAAGGGGTGCCGTTTTTGCCAACTTTGAAACAGTAACAGAGAGAGAGAGAAAGGAGATAGAAAAATTAAAGAGAGAAAAAGAGAGAGAGAGTAAAGGGAGGAGATAGAAAAAGTAAAGAGAGAGAAAAGAGAGGAGAGAAAGAAAAGAGATAAAGAGAGGAGAGATAGAAGAGAGAGATAGAAGAGAGAGATAAAGAGAGGAGAGATAGAAGAGAGAGATAAAGAGAGGAGAGATAGAAGAGAGAGATAAAGAAAGGAGAGATAGAAGAGAGAGATAAAGAGAGGAGAGATAGAAGAGAGAGATAAAGAGAGGAGAGATAGAAGAGAGAGATAAAGAGAGGAGAGATAGAAGAGAGAGATAAAGAGAGGAGAGATAGAAGAGAGAGATAAAGAGAGGAGAGATAGAAGAGAGAGATAAAGAGAGGAGAGATAAAGAGAGGAGAGATAGAAGAGAGATAAAGAGAGGAGAGATAGAAGAGAGAGATAAAGAGAGGAGAGATAGAAGAGAGATAAAGAGAGGAGAGATAGAAGAGAGAGAGAAAGAGAGGAGAGATAGAAGAGAGAGAGAGAAAGAGAGGAGAGATAGAAGAGAGAGATAAAGAGGGGAGAGATAGAAGAGAGAGAAAGAGAGGAGAGATAGAAGAGAGAGATAGAGGAGAGATAGAAGAGAGAGATAAAGAGAGGAGAGATAGAAGAGAGAGATAAAGAGAGGAGAGATAGAAGAGAGAGATAAAGAGAGGAGAGATAGAAGAGAGAGATAAAGAGAGGAGAGATAGAAGAGAGAGATAAAGAGAGGAGAGATAGAAGAGAGAGAGAAAGAGAGGAGAGATAGAAGAGAGAGAGAAAGAGAGGAGAGATAGAAGAGAGAGAGAAAGAGAGGAGAGATAGAAGAGAGAGAGAAAGAGAGGAGAGATAGAAGAGAGAGATAAAGAGGGGAGAGATAGAAGAGAGAGATAAAGAGAGGAGAGATAGAAGAGAGAGATAAAGAGAGGAGAGATAGAAGAGAGCAAGAAAGGCCCAGGTAATAAAATAGTTATTGAATTAACTGCAATAAATGTAGGGAAGGTGTTCAGTTATTCACCTTGTTATTATGCATTTCCTGTACATTATTATTATTATTATTATTATTATTATTATGTACCATTTTGCTGATTCTCGTGTTAATTTCTTCCATTGTTATTTCCATAGATATATTTGCATTGTTATTCCTCTTGTCTTATATATATGTATGTGGAGTACAGAGGGTGGATAGGATACGAAATACTGTGATTGGTGAAAGATGTGGAGTGAGGCAGTGGAGATGGGACTGCTGAGGAATGTATGTGGAGTACAGAGGGTGGATAGGATACGAAATACTGTGATTGGTGAAAGATGTGGAGTGAGGCAGTGGAGATGGGACTGCTGAGGAATGTATGTGGAGTACAGAGGGTGGATAGGATACGAAATACTGTGATTGGTGAAAGATGTGGAGTGAGGCAGTGGAGATGGGACTGCTGAGGAATGTATGTGGAGTACAGAGGGTGGATAGGATACGAAATACTGTGATTGGTGAAAGATGTGGAGTGAGGCAGTGGAGATGGGACTGCTGAGGAATGTATGTGGAGTACAGAGGGTGGATAGGATACGAAATACTGTGATTGGTGAAAGATGTGGAGTGAGGCAGTGGAGATGGGACTGCTGAGGAATGTATGTGGAGTACAG
>NC_136962.1:682500-700000 GCF_032717465.1 Coenobita brevimanus
TTATAAACTGTTTTTAGACTTAGATTAATGTGTTTTAGCCATAGGTGGGGTGAACATTGTCATTTTTGTGTTTAGGTTGCTTTATAAACTGTTTTTAGACATAGATTAATGTGTTTTAGCCATAGGTGGGGTGAACATTGTCATTTTTGTGTTTAGGTTGCTTTATAAACTGTTTTTAGACTTAGATTAATGTGTTTTAGCCATAGGTGGGGTGAACATTGTCATTTTTGTGTTTAGGTTGCTTTATAAACTGTTTTTAGACATAGATTAATGTGTTTTAGCCATAGGTGGGGTGAACATTGTCATTTTTGTGTTTAGGTTGATTTATAAACTGTTTTTAGACATAGATTAATGTGTTTTAGCCATAGGTGGGGTGAACATTGTCATTTTTGTGTTTAGGTTGCTTTATAAACTGTTTTTAGACTTAGATTAATGTGTTTTAGCCATAGGTGGGGTGAACATTGTCATTTTTGTGTTTAGGTTGCTTTATAAACTGTTTTTAGACATAGATTAATGTGTTTTAGCCATAGGTGGGGTGAACATTGTCATTTTTGTGTTTAGGTTGCTTTATAAACTGTTTTTAGACATAGATTAATGTGTTTTAGCCATAGGTGGGGTGAACATTGTCATTTTTGTGTTTAGGTTGCTTTATAAACTGTTTTTAGACTTAGATTAATGTGTTTTAGCCATAGGTGGGGTGAACATTGTCATTTTTGTGTTTAGGTTGCTTTATAAACTGTTTTTAGACATAGATTAATGTGTTTTAGCCATAGGTGGGGTGAACATTGTCATTTTTGTGTTTAGGTTGCTTTATAAACTGTTTTTAGACTTAGATTAATGTGTTTTAGCCATAGGTGGGGTGAACATTGTCATTTTTGTGTTTAGGTTGCTTTATAAACTGTTTTTAGACATAGATTAATGTGTTTTAGCCATAGGTGGGGTGAACATTGTCATTTTTGTGTTTAGGTTGATTTATAAACTGTTTTTAGACTTGGATTAATGTGTTTTAGCCATAGGTGGGGTGAACATTGTCATTTTTGTGTTTAGGTTGATTTATAAACTGTTTTTAGACTTGGATTAATGTGTTTTAGCCATAGGTGGGGTGAACACTGTCATTTTGGGGTACAGTGTGTGTTAAGTTGATTTATAAACTGTTTTTAGACTTAGATTAATGTGGTTTAGCCATAGGTTCGGTGATCATTGTTATTTTGGGGTACAGTTTACTAAGCTTGATTTTTTCCTGACTTATATGAGGCATGTAGTGGCACAGGGGCTTGGGCAATGTGCAGGTAGTTTTGAATAATTGAAGGTTAAAGTTGCTCAATGATCCCTGCATTATTTTTAAGATAAACTGTCTATCTATCTATTTATTGCCAGACGCCATAATCCCTTACGGGGTGGCCATTTGACTCTGAGTTATTTGTTTTACAGGGAGGGGCACTAACCCTCCACCAACCCACTTGACACATAGGGCGCAGATAAACCCAGTGAATAATATATGAACATAAAGCGCTTCAAAAGTTCATTTTAATGGTATATATATATATTTTTCATTTCGGTAAAAATAAAAGCAAAAATATAAGAACACAAGACCATCTGTCTGATTTGTTTGTGCATTTTCAACACTCATATAGGTGAATAATTACCTGATCAAAAGAACAGTTACATAGATATAAGGGAGCTGTTAGAGTTTCGTGTGTGTTGAATTCTAATTGTAAATAATATTGTAAATGTTGTAAATATTATCATTTCACTCCCTGGAATGTGGGACACTATTATTTGTTTTTATAATTCTCACCGTGGGTTGGGGGAAGGTAGTCAAATGGTGGGTGACAGAGCAACTTGGAGGCGTTTTGTCTGTGGTCACCCTTTGCAGGATTAGGGTGTCGGGCTATAGATAGATAGATCGTTGTACACACTTGTCCAAGGATGAAAGATGTGCTTGGAGGGAGGGCAGAGGGGCAGTTAATAGTCAAGGATGTTGTCATTGGTGTCAGTGGTCATTGTAGAATCACAGGTGTACTTGAGGGATGTACTTGGTTAGGTCCTTCACATCCCAGAGCTTATTTCTATCACTTTCAGAACTAGTGGTCGGCATTTTGATGAGCATTAGCCGCCAAAAAACACTAAAATAAGCGAGTAATCCTGGGTAAGAGTTGTACGTGTGGTGGGGAAGTGTGGCTGCCGTGGTGGGGGACAGTAAAACGCACAGGATCGGTTGAACAGTAGAACGCACAGGATCGGTTGAACAGTAGAACACACAGGATCGGTTGAACAGTAGAACACACAGGATCGGTTGAACAGTAGAACGCACAGGATCGGTTGAACAGTAGAACACACAGGATCGGTTGAACAGTAGAACACACAGGATCGGTTGAACAGTAGAACACACAGGATCGGTTGAACAGTGGGACAAAAATAATGGCAGTTGCTAGATGGCCTCTCATTGGCTGGTAGGCTCGTGTGCTTAAGCCCTCGTGTGGACTGAGATCAGGAGTTGATGGGAAGGTTTCACAGCACACTAAACCCTCTGAAGCCCTGCTGGAAGGTTGAGTTTCCTTTCACACATTGTACCACATAATACGGGAAGACTTGTTGAGTGTATTGCTGTAGTTACCTCTTAAACGGCCATACTGATGTGTTTTAGTGAGTTATTTACAGGTGTTAGGCTTAGGTCAGCTTCTTGTACAGCTGTTAGGCCATTTAGATTGGCTTTACACTTGTTTTTGGACTCATTTGGCTGGGTTTAGGACTTGGTGGGGGGAAACCCAAGGCTGGTAAACACTGCACATTACTTTACATGTTAAATCTACACCAATATACCATACCCCGCCTAACGATGGCGTTTTACTTAAATTACATCGTTAACTGGGGTATGTCTTTACGTTGATGATGCGTACATGGACTTCAGTTAGGTGTACGTTTATGATGCATACATGGATTTCAGTTTGATGCGTTTATACTGTGTACGTTTATGATGCATACATGGATTTCAGTTTGGTGTGCGTTTATACTGTGTACGTTGATGATGCATACACGGATTTCAGTTTGGTGTGCGTTTATACTGTGTACGTTTATGATGCGTTCATGGATTTCAGTTTGGTGTGCGTTTATACTGTACGTTTATGATGCGTTCATGGATTTCAGTTTGGTGTGCGTTTATACTGTGTACGTTTATGATGCGTTCATGGATTTCAGTTTGGTGTGCGTTTATACTGTGTACGTTTATGATGCGTTCATGGATTTCAGTTTGGTGTGCGTTTATACTGTGTACGTTTATGATGCGTTCATGGATTTCAGTTTGGTGTGCGTTTATACTGTGTACGTTTATGATGCGTTTATGGATTTCAGTTTGGTGTGCGTTTATACTGTGTACGTTTATGATGCGTTCATGGATTTCAGTTTGGTGTGCGTTTATACTGTGTACGTTTATGATGCATTCATGGATTTCAGTTTGGTGTGCGTTTATACTGTGTACGTTTATGATGCGTTCATGGATTTCAGTTTGGTGTGCGTTTATACTGTGTACGTTTATGATGCGTTCATGGATTTCAGTTTGGTGTGCGTTTATACTGTGTACGTTGATGCGTTCATGGATTTCAGTTTGGTGTGCGTTTATACTGTGTACGTTGATGATGCGTTCATGGATTTCAGTTTGGTGTGCGTTTATACTGTGTACATTTATGATGCGTTCATGGATTTCAGTTTGGTGTGCGTTTATACTGTGTACGTTTATGATGCGTTCATGTTTTTCATCAGTTTATAATGCCAAAAAAATCCAGTTATATAATATGCTCTCTCTCTCTCTCTCTCTCTCATGTAAAAAAAAATTATCTTCATTATATATACTTTTCTCTCTCTCTCTCTCTCTCTCTCTCCAAGCATTTTAAAATTTAACCCGTGCCGTCCCGAGGACGTACTTCCACGTCCTCACGTTTTGTCACAGCTAATCCCGAGGACGTACTTCAACGTCCTGCAATTGCAAGGTTCATAATTTCCACAATTTTCAATTTTCGCGAGTCATTTTTGGTACATATACACGGGACACCTGCCTCAACAAGATGCCAGGCAGAGACAATGCCTTACCCAGCATGACCTCCTCCCCCCCCTGCATGCCCTTTTCTCAGCAATTCACTTATCAGTGACCTGATAAAGTGTATTATTATTATTATTATTATTATTATTATTATTATTATTACATGTATTTGTTACTGTGTATATTTGTGTTATTATTATTATTGTGTATTTGGGTGGGTTTTTGCTGTTGTGTATTATTATTATTATTATTATTATTATTATTATTATTATTATTGTTATCTCCCTTCTCTGCTACCTTACCCATTCCTACCCTTCCCTTCTCTTCCCTTACCCTACCCTTCCCTTACCCTACCCTACCCTTCTCTCCCCTTACCCTACCCTACCCTACCCTTCTCTTCCCTTACCCTACCCTTCTCTTCCCTTACCCTACCCTTCCCCTTCCCTTCCCTTCCCCTCCCCTCCCCTCCCCTCCCCTACCCCACCCTTCCCTTCCTTTACCCTACCCTTCCTTTACCCAGCTCTACCCTTACCCAACCATTCTCTTCCCTCACCCTTCCCTTACCCTACCCTTCCCCTACCCTACCCTACCCTTCCCTTACCCTACTCATCCCATACCCTATCCTTCCCTTACCCCACCCTTCCCTTCCCTTCCCATACCCTACTCATCCCATGCCATATCCTTCCCTTACCCCACCCTTCCCATCCCTTACCCTACCCTTCTCTTCCCTTACCCTACCCTTCCCTTCCCTTACCCTACTCTTCCCTTGCCCCACCCTTCCCTTCCCTTACCCAACCCTTCCCTTCCCTTACCCCACTCTTCCTTTACCCCACCCTACCCTTCCTTTACCCCACCCTTCCCTTCCTTTACCCCACCCTTCCCTTACCCTACCCTACCCTTCCTTTACCCCACCCTTCCCTTACCCTACTCTACCCTACCCTACCCTTCCCTTCTCTTACCCTACCCTTCCCATACCCTACCTTTCCCTTATCCTACCCTACCCTTCCCTTATCCTACTCTTCCCTTGCCCCACCCTTCCCTTACCCTACCCTACCTTTCCCTTACCCTGCCCTTTCCTTACCCTACCCTACCTTTCCCTTACCCTACCCTACCCTTCCTTTATCCAGCTCTACCCTTACCCAACCATTCTCTTCCCTCACCCTTCCCTTCCCCTACCCTACCCTATCCTTCCCTTACCCCACCCTTCCCTTCCCTTACCCTACTCTTCCCATACCCTACCTTTCCCTTACCCTACTCATCCCATACCCTACCCTTCCCTTCCCTTACCCTACCCTTCCCTTCCCTTACCCTACCCTTCCCTTACCCTACTCATCCCATGCCATATCCTTCCTTTACCCCACCCTTCCCATCCCTTACCCTACCCTTCTCTTCCCTTACCCTACCCTTCCCTTCCCTTACCCTACTCTTCCCTTACCCCACCCTTCCCATCCCTTACCCTACCCTTCTCTTCCCTTACCCTACCCTTCCCTTCCCTTACCCTACTCTTCCCTTGCCCCACCCTTCCCTTCCCTTGCCCCACCCTTCCCTTCCCTTACCCCACTCTTCCCTTACCCTACCCTACCCTTCCCTTACCCCACCCTTCCCTTACCCTACCCTTCCCTTACCCCACCCTTCCCTTACCCTACCCTACCCTACCCTTCCCTTACCCCACCCTTCCCTTACCCTACTCTACCCTTCCCTTCTCTTACCCTTCCCATACCCTACCTTTCCCTTATCCTACCCTTCCCTTACCCTACTCTTCCCTTATCCTACCCTACCTTTCCCTTACCCTGCCCTACCTTTCCCTTACCCTGCCCTTTCCTTACCCTACCCTACCCTTTCCTTACCCTACCCTACCCTACCCTACCCTACCCTTCCCTTACCCTACCCTACCCTACCCTTCCCTTACCCCACCCTTCCCTTACCCTACCCTTCCCTTACCCTACTCTTCCCTTACCCAACCCTTCCCTTCCCTCACCCTTCCCTTACCCTACCCTACCCTTCCCTTACCCTTCCCTTCCCTTACCCTACCCTACCCTTCCCTTACCCTACCCTACCCTTCCCTTACCCTACCCTTCCCTTACCCTACCCTACCCTTCCCTTACCCTACCCTACCCTTCCCTTACCCTACCCTACCCTTCCCTTACCCTACCCTACCCTACCCTTCCCTTACCCTACCCTACCCTACTCTACCCTTCCCATACCCCACGCTTCCCTTGCCCTACCTTTTCTTTACCCTACCCTTCCCTTCCCTTACCCTACCCTACCCTACCCTTCCCTTGCCCTACCTTTTCTTTACCCTACCCTACCCTTCCCATACACTACTCTTCCCTTCCCGTCTCTTACTCTACCCCTTCCCTTACCCCAGCCTTCCCCTGCCCTATCCTTCCTTTCCCTTACCCTATCCTTCCTTTCCCTTACCCCACCCTTCACCTTTCCCCCATGTCAGTCTATTCTTCTATCATATATATTTTAAGTGTCAATAAAACTCTTTCTGTATTACACTATTTATTTCAGATATAAGGACGCGAGGTACCAGGTAAGGTAGTGGCGGGGGGGGTAGGGGGGGGGTAGAAAAGTAGAGGGGAAGAAGGGGGTAGGAAGATAGAGGGGGAAAAAGAGGGATAGGAGAAAGAAAGGGGGTAGGAGAGAAGGGGGAATAGGAAGGTAGAGGAGAAGAAGGGGGGGTAAGAAGGTAGAGGGGTAGGGGGAAGAAGGGGGGGTAAGAAGGTAGGGGGAAGAAGGGGGGATAGGAAGCTAGAGGGGGAAGAAGGGGGGGTAGGAAGGTAGAGGGGGAAGGAGAAGGGGGGGTAGGAAGGTAGAGGGGGAAGAAAGGGGGGTAGGAAGGTGGAGGGGAAGAAGGGGGGGTAGGAGAAGGGTGGGTAGGAAGGTGGAGGGGAAGAAGGGTGGGTAGGAAGGTAAGGGGGAAGAAGGAGGGGTAGGAAGGTAGAAGGGTAGGGGGAAGAAGGCGGTGTAGCAAGGAAGAGGGGTAGGGCTAAGAACGGGGGGTAGGAAGGTAGAGGGGAAGGGGGGGAAGAAACGTAGAGGGGTAGGGGGAAGAATGGGGGGGTAGGAAGGTAGAGGGGGAAGGAGAAGGGGGGGTAGGAAGGGAGAGGGGGAAGGAGAAGGGGGGGGTAGTAAGATAGAGGGGGAAGAAGGGGGGGTAGGAAGGGAGAGGGAGAAGGAGCAGGGGGCGTAGGGGTAGGAAGGTAGAGGGATAGGTAGGTAGGGGGAAGGAAAAGGGGGGGTAGGAAGGAAGAGGGGTAGGAAGGAGAAGGGGGGGTAGGAAGGTAGAGGGGGAAGGAGAAGGGGGGGTAGGAAGGTAGGGGGAAGGAAAAGGGGGGTAGGAAGGTAGGGGGAAGAAGGGGGGGTAGGAAGGTAGAGGGAGAAGAAGGGGGGGTAGGAAGGTAGAGGGGGAAAAAGAAGGGGGGGTAGGAAGGTAGAGGGGGAAAAAGAAGGGGGGGTAGGAAGGTAGAGGGGGAAGGAGAAGGAGGAGTAGGGGGAAGGAGAAGGAGGGGTAGGGGGAAGAAGAAGGGGGGGTAGGAAGGTGGAGGGGAAGGAGAAGGGGGGGTAGGAAGGTAGAGGGGGAAGAAGAAGGGGGGGTAGGAAGGTAGAGGGGGAAGAAGGGGGGGTAGGAAGGTAGAGGGGGAAGAAGGGGGGGTAGGAAGGTAGAAGGGTAGGGGGAAGAAGGAGGGGTAGGGGGAAGAAGGGGGGGTAGGAAGGAAGAGGGGTAGGGGGAAGAAGGGGGGGTAGGAAGGTAGAGGGGAAGGGGGGGTAGGAAGGTAGAGGGGAAGGGGGGGAAGAAAGGTATAGGGTAAGTTGTAAGAAAGGTTCGGTAGGAAGGTAGTGGGGGAAGGGGAAGGGGGGGTAGGAAGGTAGAGGGGAAAGGAGAAGGGGGGGTAGGAAGGAACAGGGGTAAGATGCGGTGGGTAGGAAGGTAGAGGGGGAAGGAGAAGGGGGGGTAGGGGGTAGGGGGGTAGAGGGGGAAGGAGAAGGGGGGGTAGGGGGTAGGAAGGTAGGGGGAAGGAGAAAGGGGGGTAGGGGGAAGAAGGGGGGGTAGGAAGGTAGAGGGGAAGAAGGGGGGGTAGGAAGGTAGAGGGAGAAGGAGAAGGGGGGGTAGGAAGGGGAAGGAGAAGGAGGGGTAGGGGGAAGAAGAATGGGGGGGAGGAAGGTGGAGGGGAAGGAGAAGGGGGGGTAGGAAGGTGGAGGGGGAAGAAGAAGGGGGAGTAGGAAGGTAGAGGGGGAAGAAGGGGGGTAGGAAGGTAGAGGGGGAAGAAGGGGGGGTAGGAAGGTAGAAGGGTAGGTGGAAGAAGGGGGGGTAGGAAGGTAGAGGGGTAGGGGGAAGAAGGGGGGGTAGGAAGGTAGAGGGGTAGGGGGAAGAAGGGGGGGTAGGAAGGTAGAGGGGAAGGGGGGGAAGAAAGGTAGAGGGGTAGGGGGAAGAATGGGGGGGTAGGAAGGTAGAGGGGGAAGGAGAAGGGGGGGTAGGAAGGTAAAGGGGGAAGGAGAAGGGTTGGTAGGAAGGTAAAGGGGGAAGGAGAAGGGTTGGTAGGAAGGTGGAGGGGGAAGGAGAAGGGGGGGTAGGAAGGTAGAGGGGGAAGAAGGGGGGGAAGGAAGGTAGAGGGGGAAGAAAGGGGGGTAGGAAGGTAGAGGGGGAAGAAGAAGGGGGGTAGGAAGGTAGAGGGATAGGTAGGTAGGGGGAAGGAAGAGGGGTAGGGGGAAGGAGAAAGGGGGGTAGGAAGGTAGGGGGAAGGAGAAAGGGGGGTAGGAAGGTAGGGGGAAGAAGGGGGGTAGGAAGGTAGAGGGGAAGAAGGGGGGGTAGGAAGGTAGAGGGGGAAGGAGAAGGAGGGGTAGGGGGAAGAAGAAGGGGGGGTAGGAAGGTAGAGGGGGAAGGAGAAGGAGGGGTAGGGGGAAGAAGAAGGGGGGGTAGGAAGGTGGAGGGGAAGAAGGGTGGGTAGGAAGGTAGAGGGGGAAGAAGAGGGGGGTAGGAAGGTAGAGGGGGAAGAAGAAGGGGGGGTAGGAAGGTAGAGGGGGAAGAAGAAGGGGGGGTAGGAAGGTAGAGGGGGAAGAAGGGGGGGTAGGAAGGTAGAGGGGGAAGAAGGGGGAGGTAGGAAGGTAGAGGGGTAGGGGGAAGAAAGGGGGGTAGGAAGGAGAACGGGGGGTAGGAAGGTGGAGGGGTAGGGGGAAGAAGGGGGGGGTAGGAAGGTAGAGGGGGAAGGAGAACGGGGGGTAGGTAGGGGGAAGAAGGGGGGGGTAGGAAGGTAGAGGGGTAGGGGGAAGAAAGGGGGGTAGGAAGGTAGAGGGGGAAGAAGGGGGGGTAGGAAGGTAGAGGGGTAGGGGGAAGAAGGAGGGGTAGGGGGAAGAAGGGGGGGTAGGAAGGTAGAGGGGAAGGGGGGGAAGAAAGGTAGAGGGGTAGGGGGAAGAATGGGGGGGTAGGAAGGTAGAGGGGGAAGGAGAAGGGGGGGAAGAAAGGTAGAGGGGTAGGGGGAAGAATGGGGGGGTAGGAAGGTAGAGGGGGAAGGAGAAGGGGGGGTAGGAAGGTAGAGGGGGAAGAAGGGGGGGTAGGAAGGTAGGGGGAAGAACGGGGGTAGGAAGGTAGAGGGGGAAGAAGAAGGGGGGGTAGGAAGGTAGAAGGGTAGGGGGAAGAAGGGGGGGTAGGAAGGTAGAGGGGGAAGAAGGGGGGGTAGGAAGGTAGAGAGATAGGTAGGTAGGGGGAAGGAAGGGAGGTAGGAAGGTAGAGAGATAGGTAGGAAGGGGGGGTAGGAAGGTAGAGAGATAGGTAGGTAGGGGGAAGGTAGAGAGATAGGTAGGTAGGGGGAAGGAAGAGAGGTAGGGGGAAGGGGGGGTAGGAAGGTAGGGGGAAGAAGGGGGGGTAGGAAGGTAGAGGGGGAAGAAGGGGGGGTAGGAAGGTAGAGGGGGAAGGAGAAGGGGGGGTAGGAAGGTAGAGGGGGAAGGAGAAGGGGGGGTAGGAAGGTAGAGGGGGAAGAAGGGGGGGTAGGAAGGTAGAGGGGGAAGGGGGGTAGGAAGGTAGAGGGAGAAGGAGAAGGGGGGGGTAGGAAGGTAGAGGGGGAAGGAGAAGGGGGGGGCAGGAAGGTAGAGGGGGAAGAAGGGGGGGCAGGAAGGTAGAGGGGGAAGGAGAAGGGGGGGTAGGAAGGTAGAGGGGGAAGGAGAAGGGGGGGTAGGGGGAAGAAAGGGGGGTAGGAAGGTGGAGGGGTAGGGGGAAGAAAGGGGGGTAGGAAGGTGGAGGGGTAGGGGGAAGAAAGGGGGGTAGGAAGGTGGAGGGGTAGGGGGAAGAAAGGGGGGTAGGAAGGTGGAGGGGTAGGGGGAAGAAAGGGGGGTAGGAAGGTGGAGGGGTAGGGGGAAGAAAGGGGGGTAGGAAGGTAGAGGGATAGGTAGGTAGGGGGAAGGAAAAGGGGGGGTAGGGGGAAGGAGAAAGGGGGGCAGGAAGGTAGGGGGAAGAAAGGTAGAGGGGAAGGGGGGGTAGGAAGGTAGAGGGGTAGGGGGAAGAAGGGGGGGTAGGAAGGTAGAGGAGGAAGAAGGGGGGGTAGGAAGGTGGAGGGGTAGGGGGAAGAAAGGGGGGTAGGAAGGTAGGGGGAAGAAGGGGGATAGGAAGGTAGAGGGGGAAGGAGGAGGGGTAGGGGGAAGAAGAAGGGGGGGTAGGAAGGTAGAAGGGTAGGGGGAAGGAGAAGGGGGGGTAGGAAGGAAGAGGGGTAGGGGAAGGAGAAGGGGGGGTAGGAAGGAAGAGGGGTAGGGGGAAGGAGAAGGGGGGGTAGGAAGGTAGGGGGAAGAAAGGTAGAGGGGAAGGGGGGGTAGGGGGAAGAAGAAGGGGGGGTAGGAAGGAAGAGGGGTAGGGGGAAGGGGGGGTAGGAAGGTAGAGGGGGAAGAAGAAGGGGGGGTAGGAAGGTGGAGGGGTAGGGGGAAGAAAGGAGGGTAGGAAGGTAGAGAGATAGGTAGGTAGGGGGAAGGAAGGAAGAGAGGTAGGGGGAAGGGGGGGTAGGAAGGTAGGGGGTAGGAAGGTAGAGGGGGAAGGAGAAGGGGGGGTAGGAAGGTAGAGGGGGAAGGAGAAGGGGGGGTAGGAAGGTAGAGGGGGAAGGAGAAGGGGGGGTAGGAAGGTAGAGGGGGAAGGAGAAGGGGGGGTAGGAAGGTGGAGGGGTAGGGGGAAGAAACGGGGGTAGGAAGGTAGAGGGATAGGTAGGTAGGGGGAAGGAAAAGGGGAGGTAGGAAGGAAGAGGGGTAGGAAGGTAGGGGGGAAGGGGGGGTAGGAAGGTAGGGGGGAAGGGGGGGTAGGAAGGTAGAGGGGTAGGGGGAAGAAGGGGGGGTAGGAAGGTGGAAGGGAAGAAGGGGGGGTAGGAGAGGAGGGGGAGTAGGAAGGTAGAGGGGGAAGGAGAAGGGGGGGTAGGAAGGTAGAGGGGGAAGGAGAAGGGGGGGTAGGAAGGTAGAGGGGGAAGAAGGGGGGGTAGGAAGGTAGAGGGGGAAGGAGAAGGGGGGGTAGGAAGGTGGAGGGGTAGGGGGAAGAAACGGGGGTAGGAAGGTAGAGGGATAGGTAGGTAGGGGGAAGGAGAAGGGGGGGTAGGAAGGTAGAGGGGTAGGGGGAAGAAGGGAGGGTAGGAAGGTAGAGGGGGAAGGAGAAGGGGGGGTAGGAAGGTGGAGGGGTAGGGGGAAGAAAGGGGGGTAGGAAGGTAGAGGGATAGGTAGGTAGGGGGAAGGAAAAGGGGGGTAGGAAGGCAGAGGGGTAGGGGGAAGGAGAAGGGGGGGTAGGAAGGTGGAGTGGTAGGGGGAAGAGGGGGGGGTAGGAAGGTAGAAGGGTAGGGGCACGGATAAGGTCGGGTAGGAAGTTATGGAGAAGGAGAAGGGGGGGTAGGAAGGTAGGGAGAAGGAGAAGGGGGGGTAGGAAGGTAGAGGGGGAAGGAGGAGGGGTAGGGGGAAGAAGGGTAGGGGGAAGGAGAAGGGGGGGTAGAAGGGTAGGGGGAAGGAGAAGGGGGGGTAGGAAGGTAGGGAGAAGGAGAAGGGGGGGTAGGAAGGTAAGGAGAAGGAGAAGGGGGGGTAGGAAGGTAGGGAGAAGGAGAAGGGGGGGTAGGAAGGTATAGGGGGAAGAAGGGGGGGTAGGAAGGTAGAGGGGGAAAGAGAAGGGGGGGGTAGGAAGGTAGAGGGGGAAGGAGAAGGGGGGGTAGGAAGGTAGAGGGGGAAGGAGAAGGGGGGGTAGGAAGGTGGAGGGGTAGGGGGAAGAAGGGGGGGTAGGAAGGTGGAGGGGTAGGGGGAAGAAAGGGGGGTAGGAAGGTAGAGGGATAGGTAGGTAGGGGGAAGGAAAAGGGGGGTAGGAAGGTAGAGGGGTAGGTAAGGGGGGAGAACGGGGGGTAGGAAGGTAGAGGGGAAGGAGAAGGGGGGGTAGGAGGATACAGAAGAGGAGGGGGAAGAGGGTAGAGGGAGAGTTGGAGGGTAAAGTAAGAGGGAGAGGGTAGAAGTAGGAAGGTAAAGGAGGGGGGGGGGAGCAAAGTTGAAACTAAAGTCAAATTTGTTAAATCAATTTCTGTACATTATTTTGAAAATTTTTAATAAAGACTAAGAAACAATACTCTCTTTAACATTACCAATAATTTTGAGACTGGGAAAGAGGTCATGAATGGGGTGGGGGAGGAGGAGGAAGGAGTGAGAAGAGAGGAGGAGGAGGAAGGGGTAGGAAGAGGTGAGGAGGAGGAAGGGGTGGGAAGAGGTGAGGAGGAGGAAGGGGTAGGAAGAGGTGAGGAGGAGGAAGGGGTAGGAAGAGGTGAGGAGGAGGAAGGGGTAGGAAGAGAGGAAGGGGTAGGAAGAGGTGAGGAGGAGGAAGGGGTAGGAAGAGAGGAAGGGGTGAGAAGAGAGGAGGAGGAGGAAGGGGTGAGAAGAGAGGAGGAGGGTAGGAAGGGGAGAAGAGAGGAGGAGGAGGAAGGGATGGGAAGAGAGGAGGAGGAGGAAGGGATGGGAAGAGAGGAGGAGGAGGAAGGGGTGGGAAGAGAGGAGGAGGAGGAAGGGATGGGAAGAGAGGAGGAGGAGGAAGGGATGGGAAGAGAGGAGGAGGAGGAAGGGATGGGAAGAGAGGAGGAGGAGGAAGGGATGGGAAGAGAGGAGGAGGAGGAAGGGATGGGAAGAGAGGAGGAGGAGGAAGGGGTGGGAAGAGGGTAGGAGGAGGAGGAAGGGGTGGGAAGAGGGTAGGAGGAGGAGGAAGGGGTGGGAAGAGAGTAGGAGGAGGAGGAAGGGGTGGGAAGAGAGGAGGAGGAGGAAGGGGTGGGAAGAGAGGAGGAGGAGGAAGGGGTGGGAAGAGAGGAGGAGGAGGAAGGGGTGGGAAGAGAGGAGGAGGAGGAAGGGGTGGGAAGAGAGGAGGAGGAGGAAGGGGTGGGAAGAGGGTAGGAGGAGGAGGAAGGGGTGGGAAGAGGGTAGGAGGAGGAGGAAGGGGTGGGAAGAGGGTAGGAGGAGGAGGAAGGGGTGGGAAGAGAGGAGGAGGAGGAAGGGGTGGGAAGAGGGTAGGAGGAGGAGGAAGGGGTGGGAAGAGAGGAGGAGGAGGAAGGGGTGGGAAGAGGGTAGGAGGAGGAGGAGGAAGGGGTGGGAAGAGGGTAGGAGGAGGAGGAAGGGGTGGGAAGAGGGTAGGAGGAGGAAGGGGTGGGAAGAGGGTAGGAGGAGGAGGAAGGGGTGGGAAGAGGGTAGGAGGAGGAGGAAGGGGTGGGAAGAGGGTAGGAGGAGGAGGAAGGGGTGGGAAGAGGGTAGGAGGAGGAGGAAGGGGTGGGAAGAGGGTAGGAGGAGGAGGAATGTGGGAAGAGGGGTAGGAGGAGGAGGAGGAAGGGGTGGGAGAAGAGGGTAGGAGGAGGAGGAAGGGGTGGGAAGAGGGTAGGAGGAGGAGGAAGGGGTGGGAAGAGGGTAGGAGGAGGAGGAAGGGGTGGGAAGAGGGTAGGAGGAGGAGGAAGGGGTGGGAAGAGGGTAGGAGGAGGAGGAAGGGGTGGGAAGAGGGTAGGAGGAGGAGGAAGGGGTGGGAAGAGGGTAGGAGGAGGAGGAAGGGGTGGGAAGAGAGGAGGAGGAGGAGGAAGGGATGGGAAGAGAGGAGGAGGAGGAGGAAGGGATGGGAAGAGAGGAGGAGGAGGAGGAGGAAGGGGGAGGGAGGAGGGTAGGAGGAGGAGGAAGGGGTGGGAAGAGGGTAGGAGGAGGAGGAAGGGGTGGGAAGAGGGTAGGAGGAGGAGGAAGGGGTGGGAAGAGGGTAGGAGGAGGAGGAAGGGGTGGGAAGAGGGTAGGAGGAGGAGGAAGGGGTGGGAAGAGGGTAGGAGGAGGAGGAAAATTACATATATATATATTACATAAATACAATAACAAATAATAATGATATAAAATTTTAGTAAAAAAAAACCTATCAAGGTACAGCGGGATTTTTTTTTTCCCTGGTGAGGCTGGTAGTGAGAGAGAGAGAGAGAGAGAATTATATAACGAAGTGCAGGAGAGAATGGGGGGAAGGAAGAGGAAGGAGGTATGAAGAGGAGGAGGAGGAGGAGGGGGTAGGAGGAGGAGGAATGGAGTAGGAAGAGGAAAATCAGAATCATATATAAAGCATAACAAATACAATAACATAATAATCACAAAAATTATACAAGAATAAGTCTAAAAGAATAATTTATCAAGGTACAGTGATTTGCAGGCTTCTGGCCTTTGGTTCCTTCTTTCTTATCATAAAAAATATCCATTTTTTTTCCCCCCATAGTGCGGCTGATAGGGATGAGAGAGAGAGAGAGAGAGAGAGAGAGAGAGAGAGAATAAAATATTACTGAGTACAGGTGAGAGAGAGAGAGAGAATAAAATATTACTGAGTACAGGTGAGAGAGAGAGAGAGAATAAAATATTACTGAGTACAGGTGAGAGAGAGAGAGAGAGAGAGAGAATAAAATATTACTGAGTACAGGTGAGAGAGAGAGAGAGAATAAAATATTACTGAGTACAGGTGAGAGAGAGAGAGAGAGAGAGAGAGAGAATAAAATATTACTGAGTACAGGTGAGAGAGAGAGAGAGAATAAAATATTACTGAGTACAGGTGAGAGAGAGAGAGAATAAAATATTACTGAGTACAGGTGAGAGAGAGAGAGAGAATAAAATATTACTGAGTACAGGTGAGAGAGAGAGAGAGAATAAAATATTACTGAGTACAGGTGAGAGAGAGAGAGAATAAAATATTACTGAGTACAGGTGAGAGAGAGAGAGAATAAAATATTACTGAGTACAGGTGAGAGAGAGAGAGAATAAAATATTACTGAGTACAGGTGAGAGAGAGAGAGAATAAAATATTACTGAGTACAGGTGAGAGAGAGAGAGAATAAAATATTGCTGAGTACAGGTGAGTGAGAGAGAGAGAGAGAGAGAGAGAATAAAATATTACTGAGTACAGGTGAGTGAGAGAGAGAGAGAGAGAGAGAGAATAAAATATTACTGAGTACAGGTGAGTAAGTGAGAGAGAGAGAGAGAGAAATTAAAATATTACTGAGTACAGGTGAGAAAGAGAGAGACGTTGCACAGCAGGGGTAGGGATAAAGGAGGTAGGAAGAAGAGGAGGAGGAGGAGGAAGGAAGGAGTGGGATAGGAAGAGGAGGATGAAGAGGAAGAGGGTGTAGGAATGAGGAAGAGGAGGGTGACAGGAAGAGGATGAAGAAGGGGGTAGGAAGGAGGAGGGGGTAGGAAAATTACAAACATATAATACATAATACAATAATAGATAATCACAAAAATTATACAAGAATAAGTCAAAAAGAATAATTTATCAAGGTACAGTGATTTGTGGGCTTCTGGCCTTTGGTTCCTTCTTTCTTACATAAGAAATAAAGTATCTATGGTTATTAGGGGAGAGAGAGAAAATTAAAATATTACTAAGTACGAGAGAGAGAGAGAGAGAGAGAGAGAGAGAGAGAGAGTTAAAATATATAAAACTATAAATAGCAGTGGAAGCCTAACTGGAAGTGCTGAAACCTAACTGGGGGGCTTGGCTCCAGGACCCCCCAATGATTATAACCTACCTAACCTAGTGCAAACTGAGATGTGCATTACATCAAACTGGCGGCAAAACAGTATCGTGCATTAACAGCGTTCGTTTATCATTGGCACAACTGTCACCCGACTGTGCAGTGGTGATACATTCACTCAGGCTGGTCAGCGTGGAGGGTAAACACTGACAAGAATGTTAACATGTTGGGTTGGGTATAACTGTCTCAACACACAGCAGGAAAACATGATTTGTCTAATGGGTTTTGCAGCACCACCAACATGGGAAATGTCTGGGGCCGTTGCTGCCTTGGTGATAAAGACAAAGAAAATTCGTTATGGGAAGCACTGTTCGTTTTTATGTGCCAAATACATGGCTGCATCACCAGCAGTGCATACACTGTAGGCTGTTGTCCCTTCACTATTCAATACCTGTACATTGTTGTACCACTACAGCCTGCAAGATGGCTGCTGGCGCCAACACAGCACGTGCTGTCACCATCAAATGCCCCTCAGTCAGATCTGCCACAAGCGTGTGGCACACACCCTCTGCAGCACAAGAACCTGAATTGGGCAACATGATGCATAACAGTGTGTGCATCATGACCCACAGCGCTGATGGGACTTAAAGCCCTGTCCACACTAAGGGTCATGTTGCACGCTGTGTTGCATGTCATGTTGCCGAGACTGGTGAAGTGCACACCAGTACAATGGGCAGTGCACATGTCACTCACCACTGAACTGTGACACCAGGAGGCTGCACACCCACACTGCACCAGTTCCAGACACTGTTGAGTGTTGTGGTACTATGTTACACTGCAGCATTTCAAGACACTGCTGAGTATTGTGGCACTGTGTTGGGCCAGAAAGTTGGAAAAAGATGTGGTGGAAGCAGTGGCTGTGTCAGCATAATTTCAGAAGGAAGCCAGACGACCACTGTGGCCATCACAACACTGTCACCACAAACTGCCCTTCGATCACCACAAACTGCCCTTCGACCAGATTTGTAAGCAGCACGCGGCAGAGGCCCTCCGTGGAACAAAAACCAGAGCTGGGAAACATGATGTGCAACAGTGTGTGTAATACCACCCCTTGTGTGGACGGGGCTGGAGAGTCAATGTCCTCACTCAACACTCACACAAAATAATCTTGGTGCACAGTGCAGGTAGAAAGGCTGAGATGTGAGGGAAGACTGGGTATGGAGGTGTGTTTGGCCAGGACAGGTACGCGGATGTCAGCCAGGCAGTCATGACAAGTGTGGCGGGTGACGGTACCACACACCACATTCACGTTACATCGCCAGGCCAGCTGACACTTGCCACATCAGCTCAAGATTACCCCCATGTTAATCATAACCTCTTGTATTATGCTGACAATGTTACAATAATAATGCTTTACTCAAGGACTGACTATATCAAGACAATACAGAAATAATAATAATAATAATAATAATAATAATAATAATAAAGAACTGACTATATCAATAAA
>NC_136962.1:707500-745000 GCF_032717465.1 Coenobita brevimanus
GTGCTATGGAAGGGTAGTATAGCATAGTATTAACACTGGAATATGATGCTAGTCACAAAGAAGTGCTATGGAAGGGTAGTATAGCATAGTATTAACACTGGAATATGATGCTAGTCACAAAGAAGTGCTATGGAAGGGTAGTATAGCATTGTATTAACACTGGAATATGATGCTAGTCACAAAGAAGTGCTATGGAAGGGTAGTATAGCATTGTATTAACACTGGAATATGATGCTAGTCACAAAGAAGTGCTATGGAAGGGTAGTATAGCATTGTATTGACACTGGAATATGATGCTAGTCACAAAGAAGTGCTATGGAGGGATGTACAGCATAGTATTAACACTGGAATATGATGCTAGTCACAAAGAAGTGCTATGGAGCGATGTATAGCATAGTATTAACACTGGAATATGATGCTAGTCACAAAGAAGTGCTATGGAAGGGTAGTATAGCATTGTATTAACACTGGAATATGATGCTAGTCACAAAGAAGTGCTATGGAAGGGTAGTATAGCATTGTATTAACACTGGAATATGATGCTAGTCACAAAGAAGTGCTATGGAAGGGTAGTATAGCATAGTATTAACACTGGAATATGATGCTAGTCACAAAGAAGTGCTATGGAAGGGTAGTATAGCATAGTATTGACACTGGAATATGATGCTAGTCACAAAGAAGTGCTATGGAAGGGTAGTATAGCATAGTATTGACACTGGAATATGATGCTAGTCACAAAGAAGTGCTATGGAAGGATGTACAGCATAGTATTAACACTGGAATATGATGCTAGTCACAAAGAAGTGCTATGGAGCGATGTACAGCATAGTATTAACACTGGAATATGATGCTAGTCACAAAGAAGTGCTATGGAAGGGTAGTATAGCATTGTATTAACACTGGAATATGATACTAGTCACGAAGAAGTGCTATGGAGGGATGTATAGCATAGTATTAACACTGGAATATGATGCTAGTCACAAAGAAGTGCTATGGCAAGGAATTATAGCCATATAAATATATTCTTGGCCAAGTTATAGTGGAAGAAGTAATGAATAACTCACGATTTGGATGCGTAGTAGTAGTAGTAGTAGTGGTGGTGGTGGTAGACTGTGGTTGTAGTAGTAGTAGTGCTGACAATTTCCTCTTCTCATCGTCACTACACAGGATGGACTTGCAGGAGTGCTTCTTGCCTGTGGTTGATGGGTCTGGTCCTTTAGACAACTGGGGTAGCACAACAAACTGAAAGAATAATCTGATTTTAGCAAACGATATCAAGTTAAGGAATTCTCTCTCATGTTTTTCTTTTGTAATCTATCCACCTATCTATCTATCTATCTTACCTATCTATCTGTCTATCTATATCTATATATCTAGCAATCACTCAGTCTCCCAAACATTAACTTTGTATGCAGGAGACGTATCACTCATTCATATCGTATATAAGGGCTCTCCACGCTGCTTGATCTCTGGCAGCCTCTCTTCAGTCCATTTAATATTCGTATTGTTTATAAAAGGCCTCTACGCTGTTTGATCTCTGGCAGCCTCCCTTCAATCCTTTTAATAATCATATGGTTTATAAAGGGTCTCCAGGCTGCTTGATCTCTAGCAGCCTCCCTTCAATCCTTTTAATAATCATATGGTTTATAATGGGTCTCCAGGCTGCTTGATCTCTGGCAGCCTCCCTTCAATCCTTTTAATAATCATATGGTTTATAAAGGGTCTCCAGGCTGCTTGATCTCTGGCAGCCTTTCTTCAGTCCTTTTAATATTAGTAAAATGCGTGACTTACAGAACAGTGCCCCTGAAATATACCATAGTGCCCCTGAAATATACCATAGTGCCCCTGACAACGGGGCAAGCAAGATACAGCCCAGTATGCCCGGCAATGTGCCGACACCCCCACACGGACCCCACGGGGTAGCCACCACCAGTTGGAACAACTCCCGGCAACAGCGACATACATCAGCCCGGGCCGTGCGCCCCTATGTCACGCAGCCACCACGCCGCTGCCGTCGTAGGAGAAGGACACTACCTTCACGGAGTGGGATCGTTGAGCCAGCTAGGGGTGGAGTTGTCTTAGACACTCTAGACGGCGCCCCTCTTCGTGAGACGGCCCGTTGTCGCTCCGAAAGTGCTCCGGTAGAGACGGCCTATTGTCACTCCCACCCTCGTGAAACGGCCTATTGTCGCTCCCACCCTCGTGAGACGGCCTATTGTCACTCCCACCCTCGTGAGACGGCCTATTGTCACTCCCACCCTCGTGAGACGGCCTATTGTCGCTCCCACCCTCGTGAGACGGCCTGTTGTCGCTCCCACCCTCGTGAGACGGCCTATTGTCACTCCCACCCTCGTGAGACGGCCTGTTGTCGCTCCCACCCTCGTGAGACGGCCTATTGTCACTCCCACCCTCGTGAGACGGCCTGTTGTCGCTCCCACCCTCGTGAGACGGCCTGTTGTCGCTCCCACCCTCGTGAGACGGCCTGTTGTCGCTCCCACCCTCGTGAGACGGCCTATTCTTGCTCCGAAAGTGTACTGGTAGAGACGGCCTATTGTCGCTCCCCTCCTCGTGAGACAACCTATTATCGCTCCGAAGGTGCATAGAAAGAGGCAAGGAGCGAAACGTCGCCCCAGCAGGAGACAAGAGCCCAGACCTCCCATTCTAGAGTGGCCCAGACAGGCCTCACAGCCTCTCCTGGCCTCCGCTCCCTACGTCTGGCTATAAAGCAGACACACCTGACGGGCCCCAGTGGAAGTCGATGCCGCAGTCCTCCTCTGTCGGCGCCCCTAGACGCTGGAGACCGCAGTCCGCGGTCTCTCTCGATTCTCCCCAGGACACCCGGGCACAATCTCCATACGCCCTTGCGACGCCGTAAGGCTCTCACTTCCGGCCGAGACTTACAACAGAGGTTCCTAGAGCTACCCGGCCCCAGTCCCGAGGGCCGCACTCCTGAGCCCAGCCCGGGAGCCACGGGTAGCCCATAACGCGAGAGGACGCCCTTACGAGTTGTCCCGTGCCCTCTTGGTATGCCTCCCCTTGGCGGTGCCCCTAGCCCGGCAGGATTGCCGACGGCATGTTCCCGCCTATCCCCACAATGAATACGTGTGATGTTACAGTGCGAGTGATTTAGGTTAAGTGTGATTTCCCCTAGTATAGTATTGTGCAGTGACTCCCTGCGCCTCCCACGCGCGCCTATATCCACTGCACCCTTAATACACTAGGATTGGTTGTGTTGTCATTACTACCAGAGAAGCAAGTATCCTGCGAGATACACATATCCTAGATAAGGTTTTATATTGCTATATACAGTAACCCCTCCAATATCCGGATCAATAGAGCCATCGGTAGGTTCGGATATTGGTTTCGTCCGGATATTGGGCCCCAGCTTATGGACTTGTACTTATGGACCCTAACACAGAGAAACACCTATACAACTCCCTCTGGACATGCATAGCACCTATTTAACACCCAAATCACACCAATAAGGCACATAAATGACTGAAATAAATGCAAAAGACACATAAAATGTGGGTTTAGAAGTATGTTCATACATTAATAAACATTCTGGTACTTATGGACTCTAACCGAACCTAACCTAACCGAACTCTGAAAAACACATTCCTACTGCACATGCATGAGGTAAGTATAGTATGGAAAGAAGTACAGTATGACACTTTCTGGTAAGTATAGTATGGAAAGAAGTACAGTATGACACTTTCTGGTAAGTATAGTATGGAAAGAAGTACAGTATGACACTTTCTGGTAAGTATAGTATGGAAAGAAGTACAGTATGACACTTTCTGGTAAGTATAGTATGGAAAGAAGTACAGTATGACACTTTCTGGTAAGTATAGTATGGAAAGAAGTACAGTATGACACTTTCTGGTAAGTATAGTATGGAAAGAAGTACAGTATGACACTTTCTGGTAAGTATAGTATGGAAAGAAGTACAGTATGACACTTTCTGGTAAGTATAGTATGGAAAGAAGTACAGTATGACACTTTCTGGTAAGTATAGTATGGAAAGAAGTACAGTATGACACTTTCTGGTAAGTATAGTATGGAAAGAAGTACAATATGAAACATTCTGGTAAATATAGTATGGAAAATAGTACAACATGAAACATTCTGGCTACTTACAGCAAGTCCCTGGCCACCTCGATGAATAACCGCCTCCTCTCGGACTCTGACAGTAAGAACGATTTCCTGAAGCACTTGCACTACACTCTTCCTGAAGTCTTGCACTGAACTTAGTCACTAACACACAGAAGTCCGTTCTTTTCACAGTGTTCACTTTAGTCCAAATAATGTTCCATTAAATTTAAGTGTTGCACATTAACTTTTCCCAAGTTTTTTTAAGTTTCCAAAGCCAAAACAAAGAAGGTTAGTTACGTTAAATTTCTTTTCTACTTAGTCTTTTCTCCCAACTTGAAAACCTTAACACAACACACCGTTTTTTTCACTGCACAACACTCAAAATTCCCGTTTGGTCTAGTGGAGAAGTTCTTGCTGTTTATTCACTGTCAGAGCCCGAGAGTATCACTGGCAGGCGTCCAAGGGGTGCATTGCTGGGTCGTGGTGATGGCGTACCGACTACAGAAGACTCTGACGAACGCCGCAAACTCATGTCGAGCGGTGACTCCACTGTAGCTGATGTGCTGGGTTGTGGCTCAGAGCATGAGGGCCTGTCTTGGGGAGGCAACGGAGTGGAACCAGGGCTTGGCACAGCGGGGGTCACGGGCCTGAAAAAACTGTCAATCGTTGACTGACGCAAGGACCGACGATTCTGGCGATTGATGATGCCCTGCCGGAAAGCACGCACTTCCTCCACGAGTCCCGAGGGCCCCATCTCCCTGTCGCAGTCCAGGTGTTCCAGGTAGTCTAGGACGAACTCTAGATGTTCCCGGAGTGCGCTCGGCTTGGGGATGGCTGGAGTAGTGTCCTGCTGAGCGGAGTCTGCATCATCATCGCCTTCGTCGTCGGAATCTTCAAGTTCGGGACTGACACCAGCAACCGAAGACGCGATCTCGATATCAGACAACGTCTGATACCCAGGATCGCCCTTGTCCAACCACTCACGAACATTGTCCACATCAACATCGTCGCCGTGCGTACGTAGCCATGCATGGAAGTCATCCACGTCAAACCCTAGGAAATCGTACTCCACATCTGTTCCGAGAAGCAGACAAGACCAACAATTTTCAAGAGTTTTCACAGGGACTTCCTTCCATGCACTAGCCCAGTTGTACAGCGCAGACTTGATGTTGTAGCGGCGAAGGTTTTCCAAAGTCCGCTTGCCTCGAGTGTCACGTCCTTCCCTGTGCTCGTCCTCGTCCTCGAGAACAACCATCACCTCGTCCAGGAACTTCTGACGGTACAGGCGCTTTGTTGCCACGATCACTCCTTGGTCCATTGGTTGAATGAGAGCAGTCGTATTAGGTGGCAGAAACATGCACCTAATACGGCCATTCTCAGCAACCAAGTCCTTGTCGCACGGGTGGGCAGGTGCATTGTCGAGGAGAAGGAGAGCCTTTACCTGGTCGCGAGGAATTCCCAGTGTCTTCGTCTGGTACTGGATGACCTCCTTGACGAAGTGATGGTGAAACCAGTCTTTGAAAATCACAGCTGTGAACCATGCTTTCAAAGAATGGTACCATACGACAGGAAGGACATCCATCACCCCACGAAGGCACCGAGGCTGCTTTGCACGGCCAACAAAAACGAGCTTAAGCCAGTGCATGCCGTTAGCATTGGCACAACACAAAGCAGATATCCGTTCCTTAGAAAGCTTGCGGCCAGGTACACGCTTCTCCGTCTCATCGGCCAGAGTGTTCGTTGGCACCGAGCGATAGAATAGGCCAGTTTCGTCAGCGTTATAGACTTGACCGAGAGTGAGGCCCTCCCTGTCGATCAAGCCTTTCACCTTGTGCCGAAACTCGCCCACTCCATCCTCGTTAGCGTCCAATGCTTCGCCATGTGCTTTACGGTTAGTAAGGCCATGTCGCAACTTGAACGCGAAGAGCCAACCCTCAGATGCCTTGAAGTCAAGGGTGTCGTGAAGCCTTGCAAACTTCTCAGCAGCAGCCTTCAGCTCCATTCCACGTACCATCACACCAGCTGCACGTTGCTGTCGATACCAAATCAACGTGAAGCGGTCGATCTCTGCATACTTGGGGGTAAACATAACCTTCCTCTCCACATTGCGTTTGCTTCTCGACGAGAAGTCAGCCGTGTACTGCATGAGCTTGTCTCGGGAACGCTTGATATCGAACAAAGTCAACCGGGCCAGGTTGAACTCGCGGAGAATGTGAGGAAGACCAACCCGCATCAACCTTCTCCAATATCTCCCGTTTCTTCTCCAGAGTCAACACCACTCTCTTCCTTTTCTCAGGAGGCGGGGCCATCATCACACACACTAAGAGTAGGGCAGAGAGCAGCAGGAGGCCTTGCAGCAAGTACGGCACCACCACAAAAGCGAGCACGTGGGCAGCCATGGCGAAGAGCGTAGGTCTTGTCGCGGTGAGAGACAGGCGGGAAGTGGGGAGGATGCAGCGGCGCTCTATCTGACGTCAGAGGAATGACGAACCAAAACAATGCTCTCACACGGCGCGCGCGGCAAGTTCAAATTACGGACGGCAAAAAATCGATTTTTTTTTTTTTTTTTTTATTTATTTTTTTTGGATTTTCGGACCATTTTGGGAATGTTTGATCCCAGGACGATAAGGTTCAGTTAGTGGGGATGTTCGGTTATTGGGCGTCCGGATATTAGAGTGATTACTGTATTGTGCTGTAATATCTGCTGATTTGTCCTGTGTCTGACTGTGGTAATATACGTGTAAAGGTGTTGCCTAGAGTTTTTGTGTCCTGCCTCTCTTTATTGCACTAGCTCCGGTCTCGAAAGAGGACCCCGCTCCACGTTAGGTGTAATAGGAACAAGAAGTCGAGCCTATTTCCACCGAGCATTACAATTAGTATGGTATATAATGGCTCCAACATACTTGCATGTGTTGGCCTTGGTCACCTAATGGCGGCTCTCCATGCTGCTTGATCTCTGGCAGCCTCCCTATTCAGTTACATACATCTCCATATCACCTCATCCTCCATCTTGCTGCCATCCCTCCAACACACACTGAAAAAATGATGTATATTAATATAAAAAATCCTAGACAGTTTTTTGTGTCATACTGAGTCTCCTTGGTTACTAGTCAAACTGTCTACTTGGTTAATAGTCCAGTGAGTCTCCTTGGTTACTAGTTAAACTGGTCTTTTTGCTGTGACTGCATCATCAATGTACACAGCATAAACGCACACCAAACTGATATATTGTCTACTTGGTTAATAGTCCAGTGAGTCTCCTTGGTTACTAGTCAAACTGTCTACTTGGTTAATGGTCCAGTGAGTCTCCTTGGTTACTAGTTAAACTGGTCTTTTTGCTGTGACTGCATCACCAATGTACACAGCATAAACGCACACCAAACTGATATATTGTACATGAAGAAGAAATGAAGAAAATAATCCTAAAATGAATATAATAACAATAATAATAATAATAATAATAATAAACTTTCAATTACGCACTGTAATTCATCCAAGCCTTACACTGAATAAAGCCAAACATCGGCTATTGTACAGTACAGGGAGTCCACAATGTACAAAGCCCCGATATACGAAAATTCAAAGGTACGGAAGTCAAAAATATAGGACAAATTCCCCTATACGAAAGGCATGTGTTTTGAAGGTATGGAAAGCGCTACGAGAAAATGTTTTAAATTTAGTGGGTGACCGACGGCAGCGCCACAATTGTGTATGGCGAGGCAGGCAACTACCTCCGCTTCAACCCAGTCTGTTCCTGCTGCCTAGCTGTGTAGTGCGTGCCTTCTGTACTCCAAGAAGCTTTTACATCTTGCATCGTGCCACCCAAGTGTCCTTCACCCTCACCATCATCTGTGCAGCCTCTCAAGAAGCAGCACCGGACCCTGACACTGTAGCGCAAGCCGTAAGTCATTAAGAGGCATGAGGAAGGCCAGGGTGTGAGTGAGATCAGGCGTGCCACGTGCTTACCTGTGTCCACTGTTGGTACAGTTACAAAGAAGAAAGACCTTTACAAGAAAATGGCCACCTCTTTTTCAAGCTCACCTGCTGCTTGCCTGTGTTTACAAGTTATTTGTTGGCTTGCTGTAACAATAATAAAGAATATTCGGCGTAATTGAGTCAGGTAGTGGTGAAAGGAGTGAAATTCATGACTTCTGCAAGTGGCCTAGTACAGTATAGTGTAGTTAGTACCAGCATAGGTACAGAGTAGTTAGCTGACGCATCACCTCATTTTCTTAAGTTTCTTTTGGGGAAAAATGCTTCAATATACGAAAAATCAATATAAGAAAGATTTTAAAGGTACGTAACCATTTTGTTTATCGGGGACTCCCTGTACCCCCATCACCATCGGCTCAACACTGGGCGATGAGTCGGATATTGCAGTACTATCCATCTCAAACCTCTATCCTAAACACTTTACCATGAGTACAAGTACCAAGCCTTCAGTGGCGGTGGACATGGAGTGGCAGAGGATGTCAGGTGGAGCTCCAGTGAGGCCTCTGGCTGGGGGGGACCTCAGGTGGTGGTCCCTGGCTGCAGTAAACATCAATGTGAGTAGATGGCTAGGGTGACAGAGGCCAGTACGAGAAGCTGAGGGCCGGGGCTACAAGGGACATTGCAAGGAGATCTATCTACGGAGTGTCAGGTGTCACAGGACAGAAAATGGACATGATGGAGCCTGCCTGGGTATCCTTCTCAACTCCAGCTTTGTCACATTCTCACGGCCCTGTAGGTACATGGCCGTGGCATCAGCAAAGATGGGCTGCTGATTAGGATGCTCACAGTAGTAGAGAAGGACATCCACTGCATCACAAACCTGCTGCAGCCTTGGGACTTCTGCCACTCTGTTGTCATCGTCTTCCTCCCCTTCATGCTCTGTGCCCCTTGCAGTCACACACTCCACCGTTTCCCAGTTGGACAGCGTCTGGTGCCCGGGGTCCCCCTCATCCACTTCCAGCCAGTCATGCATCGTGTTCTGTCACCTGTTCTGCTGCTGTTTCCATACACCAAAGTGCTGAGTTTCAAAGCCAGTAAAGTCAGCAATGGCCTCTTCACCCTTGAGTAGCTTATTGCAACCATGTTCAAGTGTGAGTGCAGAGTTCCCTCCAAGCCTGTGCCCAGCTGTACACTGCAGACTTGAGGGAATACCACTTGAGGCTGGCCAAGGTGCTCTCCCCCCCCTACTGTCCACACCTTGGGCTGCTTCCACATCCTCCAGCACAGCCCTAACGTCATCCATAAACCTCTTCCGGTACAGCCACTTCGTCGCTGCAATAACACCCTGGTCCCTGGGCTGCACGACAGAGGTCCAATTAGGGGGCAAGAACACAACCCTAATACCACCTCCATCTCCAACCAACTCCGTCACAGAAGGATCAGCAGGAGTGTTGTCCAGGACCAGCAGAGCCAGCACTTGGTGGTGGGCAAGGCCAAGACTCTGATAACGGATAATCTTCTTCACAGCAAGATTATACAACCAATCTTTGAAAATCTTGGCCGTAAACCAAGCCTTCAGCGAGTAGAAATAAATCCCTGGGACACGATCCATTAACCCCTGGAGGGTGTGGCTGTTTGGCGTGCCACTACAACAGGTGTCAGACGATGAGAACTGTTGCACTGGCACAACACAAAACAGAAAACCACTGTTTGCTCACCTTACAACCAGGTAATGACTTCTTCTCATCAGCCAAGGTATAATTCAGAACAGACATAACAGACCAGTTTCATCAGCGTTATAAACCTGACTGAGACGTAACCCATCTTTACCAATCAGGTTTTAACCTTTGGCTACTAACAGCCACTGAGACGGACCTATTGATAGCCTGCTACAGACCCCTCAGGAGGCGCCCTTTGATTTCGGCGGGAATGTGGTACGTATCAGCTCTCCCAAGCACAGCGTTGCCACACAGCGGTGTTCTGAGTCACCCAGCGTCGCTGGGCTATGGCAAGACAGCCACTGACTCAGTGACCAGAAAAAACTGCCAAATATGACCTCTCTTCAACCTGTTCCCACAACGCTGTAAAAGGCTCTACCTCTTCACAAACACGCTCATAGGTGAGTAGGAAGGTGCTGACTTCTGATGCATGTGCTTTTTATTTTATTTTGTCTCTATAGACAAACATGAGTTGAACATGACCGATTTCTGCCCAACGTAGCCGCACCAGGGCATGACATACCTCAGAGCCGTTAACAGCCTTGGGGTTCAGCTTGGTGCCAGACTCACCGATTCCTTCCGTGTCTGCATCCAACACTTCACCACAGGCCACCTTGTTCCACACCTCATGAAGTTTGAACTGAGTCAGCCAACCTCAATACATCTTGAAATCCGCCATGGCCAGATGCTCAGCACCCTTGCTGGCTGCAGCCCACAGCTCGACAAGATGCACTATCACGCCACTGCCATGCTGTTGTTAAAACCACTTGTCAGACATGGTGGAGTTCACCACCTGAGGCAGGTGTGGTTGAGTTCACCACCTGAGGCAGGTGGGGTTGAGTTCACCACCTGAGGCAGGTGGGGTTGAGTTCACCACCTGAGGCAGGTGGGGCTGAGTTCACCAAACCATGGCTTGGCCATTATACTGTGTTGGTACACTCAACATGTTAACCTGGAAGGACATCCTGAAGCAGTGCTTGTTGTTCTGCACATCCTGCACTGTGGTCTGGGGTATGTTGCAGTGCTGCATCAGCCTTGTGATGGTCCAGCCTGGCCCCATCTTCTCCATGGAGAAAATGATACGCTGCCTCTCAGTAGGTGGTGGAGGCACCACGAAGACAACGACCAGGACCAAACACAAGGCCAGCAGCAGCTGCAGCAGCCACGGCACCACCACAACAGCCACAAACCCGGCCACCACACACAACCAGCATCAAGAACAACAGTGAGCACTAGAGGCCACAGGTGAGGCACGTGGGAAGGAGAGACAGCACTGGGGGTTGGCACCATGTGTGCTGGTGTACAGTACAGTACAGTACGGTATTTCCACATTCACAACATGTGCTGGTGTACAGTACAGTACAGTACGGTATTTCCACATTCACAGTACAGCACTACGATATAAACACTGACAGGCCGTTAGCTTTGCCACAACATACATACAACACCACAGTGTGTCACAGTACTAGTGTTTTGCAACAGTGTGGTGGGAAGAGTGTAGTGCACAGACGTCTTTACTACACAACATCCACGGGTGAGAATGACAGCGTGGTGGTGACCTCAGTGTGCCAGGTGAGCCGCTCCTGCACCGGATTATGACTAGCTGGCACAGTAACCAGCGTTGTCACTGGCTCACGTGTTTCAGTGTGCCAGGTGAGCCGCTCCTGCACCGGATTATGATTGGCTGGCACAGTAACCAGCGTTGTCACTGGCTCACGTGTTTGAGGGTTTCTGGGGCACCTGTTGACTACCATTTGAGTTGGTTGATACACCTCAGTGCTGATTATTGCATAGAACTGCCAGATACATCACATTTTAGAGCCAGACGTTGCATACCTTCACCAGATATTGCTTTAACCCTCACACACCGGGGTTTTCCGATGTTGCACGCTCCTCCCTACAGGGGATATCCGTGACGGAAAAAAATCCCCTTCCTTCCAACCCTAATACCTGCCAAACAATAACAGCTGAGAATAAAATAAAGACAGATAAGACTCAGCAACTCTTCCTCTTTCAAATAAATGTATCGCCAGGTGTCCAGCTGGTGCCGTCGATGAGTACGGATAAGTCAAAGTTGAAAGGGTGACGGGAACACGCTTGCGGCCGTACACGTCAACCGGCATTGCTCCACACCCAAAATCGTGACAGCTGTACACGTCAACCGGTATTGCTCCACACCCAAAATCGTGACAGCTGTACACGTCAACCGGTATTGCTCCACACCCAAAATCGTGACAGCTGTACACGTCAACCAGCGTTGCTCCACACCCAAAATCGTGACAGCTGTACACGTCAACCAGTATTGCTCCACACCCACAATCGTGACAGCTGTACACGTCAACCGGTGTTGCTCCACACCCAAAATCGTGACAGCTGTACACGTCAACCGGTGTTGCTCCACACCCACAATCGTGACAGCTGTACACGTCAACCGGCATTGCTCCACACCCAAAATCGTGACAGCTGTACACGTCAACCGGTATTGCTCCACACCCAAAATCGTGACAGCTGTACACGTCAACCGGCATTGCTCCACACCCAAAATCGTGACAGCTGTACACGTCAACCGGCATTGCTCCACACCCAAAATCGTGACAGCTGTACACGTCAACCGGTATTGCTCCACACCCAAAATCGTGACAGCTGTACACGTCAACCGGCATTGCTCCACACCCAAAATCGTGACAGCTGTACACGTCAACCGGCATTGCTCCACACCCAAAATCGTGACAGCTGTACACGTCAACCGGTATTGCTCCACACCCACAATCGTGACAGCTGTACACGTCAACCGGTATTGCTCCACACCCACAATCGTGACAGCTGTACACGTCAACCGGTATTGCTCCACACCCACAATCGTGACAGCTGTACACGTCAACCGGCATTGCTCCACACCCACAATCGTGACAGCTGTACACGTCAACCGGTATTGCTCCACACCCACAATCGTGACAGCTGTACACGTCAACCGGTATTGCTCCACACCCACAATCGTGACAGCTGTACACGTCAACCGGCATTGCTCCACACCCACAATCGTGACAGCTGTACACGTCAACCGGCATTGCTCCACACCCAAAATCGTGACAGCTGTACACGTCAACCGGTGTGTAGGGGTTAACAGCCAAGCCAGCAGCGTCGGATATTACATTATAGGCTGGATATTGCAACAACGGATAATTGCATGTTTACTGCAATCCTATAATGAATGGAAAATGGCAAAATTAATCCAAAAATGAATGAAAAATACAGAAAATAATACTGAAATGAAGGATAAATGGCAGATATTACCAAAATGAACGAAATATAACGAAAATGATCCTGAAATGAACGAAATATAACGAAAATGATCCACAAATAAGGAAAACTGGTGAAATTGTATCTATCTACTGCCAGACGCCTTAATCCCATAAGGGGTGGCCACAAACAAGTCGCCTCCATGTCACCCTGTCCCCTGCCATTATGCTGCCCTTCCCCCAGCTCACATCCCCTCTCATGTATCTCTCCATTCCATCCCTCCATCTTATCCTCAGCCTCCCCCTCCCTCACATACTCTTCTCGTTAGTCTCCATCCCCTCCTCTGCTCACACCGTCTCATATGCCTCTCCACTCCATCCCTCCACCTCATCCTCAGTCTCCCCCTCCTCCCTCCACCTCACTCACATTATATCAACCGACATTTTAACTGCATGAGAAAGTACCCTCGTTACCATCACTAACATGCACTTCTTCGTGACTAGCACATGCATTACTAAATATTATTTTAACTAACAATACAAGGCATAAGGAATTACCCTGAAATAGTTAATATGCAACATTAAGAAAATAATAATAATAATAATAATAATAATAATAGAAATAATTTACCGTCCAAAATTACGGTACGGCTCGCGGGGGGGGGGGAGGCAAGCTCGCCAAATGACCAAATCTTCATATTTTTCCAACAAAT
This sequence comes from Coenobita brevimanus, assembly GCF_032717465.1. NCBI lineage: Eukaryota > Metazoa > Arthropoda > Malacostraca > Decapoda > Coenobitidae > Coenobita > Coenobita brevimanus. The sequence goes on from NC_136962.1 coordinate 721,199, forward strand.
TCCGATCATTATTAACCTAAAACCATTATCAAAAACTCAATTAATATTCCAAGTACCTCTAGAGTCAATGGCGTTAATATTTACCTTCGAAAAAAGTTAATATGGCGATGAGAAAATTAATCTTCCCACGCTTCGCCAATGTTCAACTCGATTTGCATAATTTTTTGGTCAAATTCTATTCCACTCGCCACCAAAACTACTTTCCAAAATTCCATTAATATTTGAAGCATCAGCAGAGTCTATGGCATCCGCGGTTTGCCTTCAAGTAAAGCTAATATAACGGCTGGAAATGTGAAATCGGCCAACTCACCCGACTTTTCACCACGCGTCCTCCATAATTCCCATCATTTTTTTGACCAATTCCAATTTCACTCGCTACCAAAACCTATATCAAAATCTTCACTAATATTTCAGGCACATTTGACATCAATGGCGTCGATATTTACCCTGAATTAGAGGCGGTACGGCAATTTGAACCCCGTGATGCAGCGCCCTCTCCTTCCCCCACGTCCGCCATGGCCGAGGAGGACCGGGAATCACCTGACCGATAATCTTTAACACATTATAAAAACCAGTCAAAAAAATTAATTAACGACCCATAATATATACAATTACTCAAAAATAATTCCCAATATAATTTTTACTTCATATATCCCGTGCTTGGATTAACAGGGGAAGAATTATTTATGGAAAAGTAGCTGATTTGACTCGATCCTTTGCCATTGTTGCCACTCACGAATCTTCAAAATTTCACCATTATTTCGACTTTGGCATCATACTATCAAAATTTTCACCTGAATCCTTATATCAAATCATCATATATTGAAATTTTTATTATATACGTTGCCATACACTATAATAGAGGGGGAAAGGACGCTAGTTATCAGTTTTAGAAGCATACGGTTTTCCCGACTAACTCGCATCCCATGGCGTGAAATTTGAAAACCATACATTCGACTTCCGTTCGTTAGTTTGCTAAATAAATATGGATTTATTTATTTCTGGGAAGATTTCTAATGATAAATGAGTTAAAGAAGGTTATATGTAACTTTTTTGCTACATATGTACTCCTAAATGGAAATAAAATGGGAGAAACGAAAATAAAGGAGACGACCAGGATAGAAATGTCTTCCTAGACCGAAATGGACGAAATGAATAAATAACCACGAGCTACAGCCGTCTTTGTTCCGTAACTCCTTTTGCTGAGCGATTTATTACGAGCATAAGGCCGTATTCTTAAGTCTGTTCCGTAGCTCCTTTTACTGAGAGATTTACTACGAGCACAAGGCCGTATTCTTAGAGTTTGTTCCGTAGCTCCTTTTACTGAGAGATTTATTACAAGCACAAGGCCGTGTTCTTAGTCTTTATTCCGTAGTTCTTTTTACTGAGCGATTTATTATGAACACAAGGCCGTATTCTTAGTCTTTGTTCCGTAGCTCCTTATCCTGAGCGATTTATGTCCGCTACAGCATTCCACTGTGTTATTGTCGCTTTTAATATCGACCCCAACCATTCCTCAAATTTAAACCTTCATCTTTTTTAAATGCAAAGAAGGAACCCAAGGCTGAATCCGATCGTAGTATTAACCCACGATAGATATAAGCAGATAGATGGATAGATAGACTGTTGGTATATGGATAGACAGATAGATATAAGCAGATAGATGGATAGATAGATAGACTTTGTATATGGATAGGTTGACAGATAGATATAGGAAGATAGATAGATGGATAGATAGATAGACTGATGGTATATGGATAGACAGATAGATATAAGCAGATAGATGGATGGATAGATAGACTGATGGTATATGGATAGACAGATAGATATAAGCAGACAGATGGATAGATAGATAGACTGATGGTATATGGATAGACAGATAGATGGATAGATAGATAGACTGATGGTATATGGATAGACAGACAGATGGATAGATAGATAGACTGATGGTATATGGATAGACAGACAGATGGATAGATAGATAGACTGATGGTATATGGATAGACAGACAGATGGATATAGATAGATAGACTGATGGTATATGGATAGACAGATAGATATAAGCAGATAGATGGATAGATAGACAGACTGATAGAATGATGAAGAAAGAGAATTGCTCGATATACACATGAAGCTATACACAAACTCATATAGATATAGACAGATATATTGAATGACAGATAAAGCTGATTTTTTTAAATATACGTTGATGAAGTAGGAAAGCGATTCAGATGCTAGCAAAAAAAATAGATAGGCAGAATAGATAGATAGATAGACAGGTATCCAAGAAAATATAAGGGAATAACAGCATACTACTAACGATCAAAAATTCATTCATTCATCCATGCTGCCCCATGAGGAGCGTAGGAGGCCGGGGCTAGGCAAGTTGGTGCTGACATTTAAGATGAGTGACCAGCCTCACTCATCCCTGACTGGCATTACGTGAGCAATAAACCCCAACCATCCCTTGGATATAAACCTGCACCGGCTCAATCCGATTGGAGTGCCGTACTTACTAAACCACCAACCGCCAAAATCTGGTTATATGGTTACCACCCAGCGTAGTAAATGGTTTCCTGGTGTACAGGAAACCATTTGGCTTGTCACTCAGTGTAGAGTCACCCACAGGCAGAGGGAAGAGGAAAGAATGAAGGAAAGAAAGACAGAAGAGGGAGTGTAAAGTCACCCACAGGCAGAAGGAAGAGGAAAGAATGAAGGAAAGAAAGACAGAAGAGGGAGTGTAAAGTCACCCACAGGCAGAAGGAAGAGGAAAGAATGAAGGAAAGAAAGACAGAAGAGGGAGTGTAAAGTGACCCACAGGCAGAAGGAAGAGGAAAGAATGAAGGAAAGAAAGACAGAAGAGGGAGTGTAAAGTCACCCACAGGCAGAAGGAAGAGGAAAGAATGAAGGAAAGAAAGACAGAAGAGGGAGTGTAAAGTCACCCACAGGCAGAAGGAAGAGGAAAGAATGAAGGAAAGAAAGACAGAAGAGGGAGTGTAAAGTCACCCACAGGCAGAAGGAAGAGGAAAGAATGAAGGAAAGAAAGACAGAAGAGGGAGTGTAAAGTCACCCACAGGCAGAAGGAAGAGGAAAGAATGAAGGAAAGAAAGACAGAAGAGGGAGTGTAAAGTCATCCACAGGCAGAAGGAAGAGGAAAGAATGAAGGAAAGAAAGACAGAAGAGGGAGTGTAAAGTCACCCACAGGCAGAAGGAAGAGGAAAGAATGAAGGAAAGAAAGACAGAAGAGGGAGTGTAAAGTCACCCACAGGCAGAAGGAAGAGGAAAGAATGAAGGAAAGAAAGACAGAAGAGGGAGTGTAAAGTCACCCACAGGCAGAAGGAAGAGGAAAGAATGAAGGAAAGAAAGACAGAAGAGGGAGTGTAAAGTCAGCCACAGGCAGAAGGAAGAGGAAAGAATGAAGGAAAGACAGAAGAGGGAGTGTAAAGTCACCCGTAGATTGAAGGACGAGAAAAGAATGAAGGAACGACAGAACAGGATGGAAGGAAAGAAGGATGGAGGAGAGGAAAGAACAGACATCCGAGAGCAGCACTACATCGAGTGAGTGGATGGTGAGCGCCTCCACCTACCACAAATACACAAAAATATTATAAACAGTTCCCGCTTCCATTGGATCAAGGAAAACGCGAGACGTAAACACAATAAAGATGAACGAGAAGATCCGTCCCCCGCTCTCAAACACAAATTCGAGTAATATTCTCCCTTTTAACCTACCTATTTATTTATTTATATGATGAAGGAGGGATCTGGGAGGACTATATACCTTCCTCGTCCATCCTGCAACTAGAAATGTGAGCTAGGGGAGAGAGAGAGCCATTAATCTCCGTAAATCTGAAGACGGGTGAAGAGGCTGGGGTGGTGATAGTAATTTTCAATGGCCATATCTCCTCTATATTCAAGTATTTTTTGACGCCATTATGTGTAGTTACGTCCTATTCTCCTAGCATTAACTTGTATTTTTGTCAATTAAGGAAGCTCCCTAACACCTGTTCCTAAGCAATTCATTCTTGATATGGGTGGTTAGTATTCTTTCACTGAGTACCATATGGTGGGTTTGTCGTAATCTAAATAAATCACTTAGGAAAAGATGTTAGGGATCTTCTTTTACCAATGAGAATAACTGAACACAGAAGAGGACAGTATGGTGTAATAACAAAATAAATTGCTTGGGAAAAGGTGTTAGGGAGCCTCCTTAACACACTTTTAGAGAGCTGATTATTTTATGTTGATTGTGAACAGAAGAGGACAGTAAGGTGTAAAGACAAAATAAGTCACTTAGGAAAAGGCGTCAGGGAGCTTTATGTGGAAGAATTTATGTAACACAGCAGAGGACAGTAAGGTGTACGAGACAAAATTAATCACTAAGGAAAAGGTGTTAGGGAGCTTTATGTGGAAGAATTTATGCAACACAGAAGAGGACAGTAAGGTGTACGAGACAAAATAAGTCACTAAGGAAAAGGTGTTTGGGAGTTTTATGTGGAAGAATTTATGTAACACAGAAGAGGGCAGTAAGGTGTAAAAGACAAAATAAGTCACTTAGGAAAAGGTGTTTGGGAGTTTTATGCAGAGTATGATATGGATTTATGTAACATAGAAGAAGTAAGGTGTAATAAACAAAATAAATTGCTTACAAAAAGATATTAGGAAGCTTTATGAAGGAACGTTGTGGATGTGGATGTGGATGTGGTTGAGAAGATTGGGAGAAATACACTGAGGTGGTTTGGCCATGTGGAGAGAATGGAGAATGAAAGACTGACTAGGAGGGTGTATGTAGGTGAGATGGAGGGAAGGGGAGACCGAGGATGAGGTGGAGGGATGGAGTTGAGAGGTGTATATGAGGGAGGGGGGAGTGAGTTGGGGCGAGGGCAGTCAAATGGTGGGTGACAGAGAGACTTGGAGGCGTTTTGTCTGCGGCCACCCTTTGCGGGATTAGGGCATTGGGCTATGGATAGATAGATTTAAGCAGAGTATGGTGGCGTGAACTTGGATGCAGTAAAAAAATAATAATAATAATAATAATTGCATGAGTTATTAGATGCTTCACCAGGATCATGGATTGTTGTCAGGGTCAGGAAGGAGGCCGTTACTCCCAGTCCTTCATGTATGCAACAGGTTAACTCTGGAACTGTCTCCCTCTGTCTGTATTTCCTGCTTCCTATGATCTCCAGTGTAGTTAGTTAGGTATGTAGAGGGGTAAGTTAACTAATACTCCCAGTCCTTCATTTATGCAACAGGTCAGCTCTGGAACTGTCTCCCTCTGTCTGTATTTCCTGCTGCCTATGATCTCCAGTGTAGTTAGTTAGGTATGTAGAGGGGTAAGTTAACTAATACTCCCAGTCCTTCATTTATGCAACAGGTTAACTCTGGAACTGTCTCCCTCTGTCTGTATTTCCTGCTTCCTATGATCTCCAGTGTAGTTAGTTAGGTATGTAGAGGGGTAAGTTAACTAATACTCCCAGTCCTTCATTTATACAACAGGTTAACTCTGGAACTGTCTCCCTCTGTCTGTATTTCCTGCTTCCTATGATCTCCAGTGTAGTTAGTTAGGTATGTAGAGGGGTAAGTTAACTAATACTCCCAGTCCTTCATTTATGCAACAGGTCAACTCTGGAACTGTCTCCCTCTGTCTGTATTTCCTGCTTCCTATGATCTCCAGTCTTTCAAACGCAGTGTGTCCAGGCATCTCGAAATGATCGGATCTTGAATTTGGCTCTCTCTTGTATTTTGTTTTTCTCTTGGAAGGAACAGTTTTGTGGGCTCATGGCCTTGGGTTCCTTCTTCCTCACATAAAAAGAAATAATAATAATCCATGTCAGGTTCTTAAAACATGTCGCTGGCACCACTAACATGTTTGTAAATCCAGCTATTGATGACCACAGAGATATTGAAAAAGAGGATATTAATTAGAATCTATAGGAGCCTGCTATTGACTCTAAACGTTGCATGATGTTTGATGTTAATGTTAATGCTATCTATCTATCTATTGCCAGACGCCTCAATCCCGTTTGGGGTGGCCACAAACAAATCGCCTCCACGTTGCCCTGTCCCCTGCCATTTCACTGCCCTGCTCCCAACTCACACCCCCCTCTCTCATATACCTCTCCACTCCATCCTCCAGCTCATCCTCGGCCTCCCCCTCCCTCTTCCCCCCTCCACCTCACTCACAGCCATTACCAAGTCCTTTGTCCGGTCCTGGGTCGTCATCGTTTGGTCAGTCCTTGTCCGAGGCTTCTTGTTTGTTTTTTTAGTTAGTTGTTTTCCGGGGAGGGGCACTAACCCTCCGCCAACCCTTTAGTCGCCTTTTATGACAAGCAGGGATACTGGGGGAGGTACAAATCAGTTTTTGTATAGTTGCATTTAAGTTTTTTAAATTCAAATAATGATTCAGTATACAGTAGGTACCATTTTGCTTTCATGTACCTCCCTGAAGGCTTAGGATTTCAGTTGTCTATCTATCTATCTATAGCCCGACGCCCTAATCCCGCAAAGGGTGGCCGCAGACAAAACGCCTCCAAGTCGCTCTGTCACCCACCATTTGACTCCCCTCCCCCCAACTCACCCCCCCCTCCCTCATATACCTCTCCACTCCATCCCTCCACCTCATCCTCGGTCTACCCCTCCCTCCACCTACATACACCCTCTTAGTCAGTCTTTCATTCTCCATTCTCTCCACATGTCCAAACCACCTCAGTGTATTTCTCCTAATCTTCTCAACCACATCCACATCCGCCTCACATCGTTCCTTCACTTCTTCATTCGTCAACCTGTCCCTCCACGTCACTCCACATGCTCCTCTCAAGTAACTCATTTCCACTGCTCTCACTCTTGACTTGTTCCCCTCTTGCAGGGTCCACGCCTTGCTTCCATACGTCAGGGTAGGGATCACAATACTATCATGCAGTGACTTCTTAACTTCCATTTCAGTTGTGCTATTTATGGAAATCCGAAGGGTGTCTGAAATCGCACCAAGGTCATACAAGGGGCGTGAGAGTCAATATTATGCAGCGGTTGTGATCACTTTCCATGCACTGAAAGCCCTCACACAAATGCAATATGTATGTGCTTTATATTGCAACTTGCCAGAAAAAGGTAGTAAGTTGTAATAGACAAAATAAATCACTTAGGAAAAGGTGTTAGGGAGCTTTATGCAGAGTATGGTGATATTGGAAGGATTTATGTAACACAGAAGAGGACAGTAAGGTGTAATAAACAAAATAAATCACTTAGGAAAAGGTGTTAGGGAGCTTTATGCAGAGTATGGTGATATTGGAAGGATTTATGTAACACAGAAGAGGACAGTAAGGTGTAATAAACAAAATAAATCACTTAGGAAAAGGTGTTAGGGAGCTTTATGCAGAGTATGGTGATACTGGAAGGATTTATGTAACACAGAAGAGGACAGCAAGGTGTAATAAACAAAATAAATCACTTAGGAAAAGGTGTTAGGGAGCTTTATGCAGAGTATGGTGATATTGGAAGGATTTATGTAACACAGAAGAGGACAGTAAGGTGTAATAAACAAAATAAATCACTTAGGAAAAGGTGTTAGGGAGCTTTATGCAGAGTATGGTGATATTGGAAGGATTTATGTAACACAGAAGAGGACAGTAAGGTGTAATAAACAAAATAAATCACTTAGGAAAAGGTGTTAGGGAGCTTTATGCAGAGTATGGTGATATTGGAAGGATTTATGTAACACAGAAGAGGACAAAAAGGTATGAAACACAAAATAAATCACTTAGGAAAAGGTGTTAGGGTGGTTTATGCAGTAGAATTTATGTAACACAGAAATGGATAGTACGGTGTAAAAGAAAAAAATTAATCAGTTAGGAAAAGGTGTTGGGGAACTTCCTTAACACACTTCTAGGAGCTATTTATTCTGTTCTCATGCTGGATGTGAACCCCGTATACTGCAGGCTGGAAATACCCTCTACAATACCTCTCTTTCTTTTCAGCGGATGGGGAGGAAGGCGAGGGATGTATGGATAGCCAGGCAGTGGATCCGACCATATCAGCGGCACCACCTGAAGGCTGCCATCGTGAAGACCAACTCCATTACAACTGCGAAGAAGAGAGGAAGAGTATATTAAAAGCCTCCTCCTCCTCCTCTTCCTTCTCCTAAAACTACCATCTATCTATAATAATAATAATGATAATAACAATGATAATAATAATAATAACAATAATAATAATAATAATAATAACAATAATAATAATAATAACAATAATAATAATAATAATAATAGTAATAAAAATAATAATAGAAATAATAATAATAGTAATAATAATAATAATAATAATAATAATAATAATAGAAATAATAATAATAATAATAATAATAATAATAATAATTCATCCCTCCATCTTCAAAAGTCAACATTTTGGCCCATGGTAGTGTACAACAGCCAGAGTAATTGATCAATATTCATTTTATCATCATCATCATCTGTTTCCCCCTCCTGACCACCACTACCTCTCTAGTGACTCTATCTATCTGTCTATCTATCTATCTATCTATCAGTGTGGCTGGTTAGGGCGGATATGTATGTGGGTAGATGTGTATGTGTGTGGGTAGATGTGTATGTGTGTGGGTAGATGTGTTTGTATGTGGGTAGCTATGTATGTGTGTGGGTAGATGTGTGTGTATGTGTGTGGGTAGATGTGTATGTGTGTGGGTAGATGTGTATGTGTGTGGGTAGATGTGTATGTATGTGGGTAGATGTGTATGTGTGTGGGTAGATATGTATGTGTGTGGGTAGATGTGTATGTGTGTGGGTAGATGTGTATGTGTGTGGGTAGATATGTATGTGTGTGGGTAGATGTGTATGTGTGTGGGTAGATGTGTATGTGTGTAGGTAGATGTGTATGTATGTGGGTAGATATGTATGTATGTGGGTAGATATGTGTATGTATGTGGGTAGATATGTATGTGTGTGGGTAGATATGTATGTGTGTGGGTAGATATGTATGTATGTGGGTAGATATGTGTATGTATGTGGGTAGATGTGTATGTATGTGGGTAGATATGTATGTGTGTGGGTAGATATGTATGTATGTGGGTAGATATGTATGTATGTGGGTAGATATGTATGTATGTGGGTAGATATGTGTATGTATGTGGGTAGATATGTGTATGTATGTGGGTAGATATGTATGTGTGTGGGTAGATATGTATGTGTGTGGGTAGATATGTATGTATGTGGGTAGATATGTGTATGTATGTGGGTAGATATGTATGTGTGTGGGTAGATATGTATGTATGTGGGTAGATATGTATGTATGTGGGTAGATATGTATGTATGTGGGTAGATGTGTATTTATGTGGGTAGATATGTATGTGTGTGGGTAGATATGTATGTGTGTGGGTAGATATGTGTATGTGTGTGGGTAGGTATGTATGTGTGTGGGTAGATATGTATGTGTGTGGGTAGATATGTATGTGTGTGGGTATGTATGTGTGTGGGTAGATATGTATGTGTGTGGGTATGTATGTGTGTGGGTAGATATGTATGTGTGTGGGTATGTATGTGTGTGGGTAGATATGTATGTAGGTGAGAGAGAATGTAGATTTGAGTGATGAGTTTTCCATGAACATTGGTGTGCAGAGGAAAGATTTAGGAAGAGGAGAGATGGTATGGAGGGGCGGAGGAAAGATTTAGGAAGAGGAGAGATGGTATGGAGGGGCGGAGGAAAGATTTAGGAAGTGGAGAGAAGGTATGGGAGGTGGAGGAAAGATTTAGGAAGCGGAGAGATGGTATGGGAGGCGGAGGAAAGATTTACGAAGTGGAGAGATGGTATGGGGCACAAGGGCATAAGAGTACGAGGAAATGCAGATAAAACAAAGGTGATGGTGTGTAGGGCTGGTGGTGGTACTATCAAAGAAGAGGCAGAGTGGCCATGTGCAATTTGCCACAAGGGCGTGAGAAGTAGGAGGAGGATGACAACTGGGTGTGGAGGGTGAGGGTGAAAGGTGTAGAGGGTGAGAGGTGTAGAGGGTGAGAGATGTGGAGGGTGAGAGGTGTGGAGGGTGAGAGGTGTGGAGGGTGAGAGGTGTGGAGGGTGAGAGGTGTGGAGGGTGAGAGGTGTGGAGGGTGAGAGGTGTGGAGGGTGAGAGGTGTGGAGGGTGAGAGGTGTGGAGGGTGAGAGGTGTGAACGCTGAGGGTTGGGTTGTGAGAGGCAGACTGAAAAAGACCTGGGACGAGGTCATACAGTGTGACCTCAAGGATAAGGGACTGAACAGGATGGCTGCCAGAGATCAAGCAGTGTGGAGAGCTGCCATTAGGTGACCAAGGCTGACAAATGCAAGTATGTAGGAGCCATTATAAACTATACAGAAATTAAAGGGACTGACTAGGGATGCTGCCAGAGATCAAGCATATTGAAGCCTTTATAAATGATACAAAATTATTTTATTATTATATATATTCATGTTTTTTTTAATCCATTTTCAAATTACAATATATTTTTTTTTGAAGATGAGTGTGAGAGAGAGAGAGAGAGGAGACAGACATGAAGAAAAGGAAGAAGGAAAATAGAAGAGGAAGAGAGGAGGAAGAAGAAGAAACAGAAGAGGAGGAAGAAGAAGAGAAAGAAGAGGAGAAAATAGAAGAGGAGGAGGACAGGAAGAAGAAGAAATAGAGGAAAAGGAAGACAGGAGGAGGAAATACAAGAGGAGGAGGAAGACAGGAGGAAGAAGAAATAGAGGAAGAGGAAGAGGAGGGGAGGAAGAAGAAGGGAGGAGGAAGAGAGGATTATGCAAACTTGAAGAAGAAGAAGAAGATATGGAATTTGGTGATATGCAGTAACTCAACACTGTAGAGGTTAGTAATACTGCATGCCCTGCCCTGCCCTGCCCTGCCCTGCCCTACCCTACCCTGCCCTGCCCTACTCTTCCTTTCCTTACCCTACCTTACCCTACCCTATCCTACCCTACTCTACCCAACCCAACCCAACCCTACCCTGCCCTACCCTACCCTACCCTGCCCTACCCTATCTAGTGCTGTAAATCGGCAAGCAAAAGGCAGTTAACCCTTTGAGAATCCGATGATGCTCTGTCATCTTAATAAACTCTTGTAAAAGCATCACCAGAAATCGCGTTTACGAGTCATAACAGAGAGACCCGAGCCTGACGTAGAGGAATGGTTGCTGTGTGTGTGTGTGTGTGTGTGTGTGTGTGTGTGTGTGTGTGTGTGTGTGTGTGTGTGTGTGTGTGTGTGTGTGTGTGTGTGTGTGTGTGTGTGTGTGTGTGTGTGTGTGTGTGTGTGTGTGTGTGTGGGAGCTTAACCCTTTGAGAGTCCCGTGATGTGTTTGTGCGTACTGCGTTCTGTCAAATATTCATCGTATGTCAGCTGGAGCCTTTGAAAATAAAACGACTGTCGCCCATGCTTTTCCCAATGGTCCAAGAGAAAGGTATATAATATTTTTGGTTTTTCCCTAACTTTAACTCATCACTCTGACTTCTTATTTTCATTGCTCTCCCTTTTTGAATATACTATGATCAAGAACAACTATCCAGCTTTAAAATAACACCACAGCCAGCATCCTGTCCTTAAAACTTTCCCCCTCCATCAGATTACCAACGTAGTAAAACAGTTTATTAATCCAACATCTGAAGGTCATAATGGTTGGCTGTGGTGTCATTTTAAAGCTAAATAATTGTACTTTATTGTAGTATATTCAAAAAAGGAGAAAAATGAAAATAATATGCCAAAATGATGAGTTGAAGTTACGCGAAAACCAAATATTTTACACCTTGCCTTAGAAAAATGTTCAGCAAAAAAAAAAATAATAGAGATATGTAATTTTGGTTTAACCCATGCAAAACTACAATAAATTACCTTTACAGTGATATATAGATTATTGTGATTGTTGCATCTCATTGTGTGGTAAAATGAAAGGAAAGATATGCACAGTTTTATTTACATCTCGGCTGCATATTCGTTTCGCAGTCTTTTTCTTTGATCTATCTGTTGCCAGATGCCTCAATCCTGTTTGGGGTGGCCACAAACAAATCGCCTCCACGTCGCCCTGTCCCCCGCCATTTCACTGCCCTACTTCCAGCTCACACCCCTCCCTCTCGCATATACCTCTCCACCCCATCCCTCCATCTCATCCTTGGCCTCCCCCTCCCTCTCCCCCCTTCCACCTCACTCACATACACTCTCCTCATCAGTCTCTCACCCTCCATCCTCTCCACATGGCCAAACTACCTCAGTGTGTTCCTCATAACGCTTCCTATCACATCCACATCCACACCACAACACACCATCCCTCCATCTCATCCTTGGCCTCCCCCTCCCTCTTCCCCCCTCTACCTCACTCACATACACTCTCCTCATCAGTCTCTCACCCTCCATCCTCTCCACATGGCCAAACCACCTCAGTGTGTTCCTCATAACGCTTCCTATCACATCAACATCCACACCACAACACACCATCCCTTCATCTCATCCTCGGCCTCCCCCTCCCTCTTCCCCCTCCACCTCACTCACATACACTCTCCTCATCAGTCTCTCACCCTCCATCCTCTCCACATGGCCAAACCACCTCAGTGTGTTCCTCATAACGCTTCCTATCACATCAACATCCACACCACAACACACCATCCCTTCATCTCATCCTCGGCCTCCCCCTCCCTCTTCCCCCCTCCACCTCACTCACATACACTCTCCTCATCAGTCTCTCACCCTCCATCCTCTCCACATGGCCAAACCACCTCAGTGTGTTCCTCATAACGCTTCCTATCACATCCACACCACAACGCTCCTTTATATCCTCATTCGTCAGCCTGTCTCTCCACGTGACTCCACAGGCTTCTTTCAAATATTTTAACCTTGCCGATACTGACTCCGATACAACGAAAAGAATTAAAAAGCTGTTACTGCCGATACCGATACTACAGATAGAGGCCGATTCTCCCATACCAATACCAATACCATCTCTAGTGTGTATATGGGCCCGATGATGATGATGATCTGAGAAATGTAAATATCAGCTGTAGAGTGTGTTGGTAACAGTACTAGCCCTGCCCTGCTCTGCTCTGCCCTACCATGACCTGCCCTACCCTGCTCTGCTCTGCTCTGCTCTGCCCTGCCCTACCCTATCCTATCCTACCCTACCCTACCCTGCCCTGCCCTACCCTACTGTACCCTACCCTGCCCTACCCTACCCTACCCTTATTATTATTATTATTATTATCATCATTATTGTTGTTATTATTATTATTATTATTATTATTATTATTATTATTATGTACCATGAGCGCTGACACACACAGACCTTGGTTCGTATCTTTGAAGGTTCCTAACGCATTTCAACAAGCAAATTAATTTTTAAAACAAATAATTTAACAGCTTAGTAGTCATATATATATTTTTAAAAGGCCTCCATATTTCTCGACTTTCAAAATTTTGTTCCTTGTATCCTGTCACTTTGCTATTCATTTTTTGTAATTCGTTTGATGAAGTGGAGAGGTATATGAGAGAGGGGAGGGGAGAGACTAACTAGGAGAGTGTGAGGTGGTGGGGGAGACCAAGGATGGGATGGAGAGGATGGAGAATGAGAGACTAACTAGGAGAGTGTGTGTGAGTGAGATGGAGGGATGGGATGGAGAGGTTGGAGAATGAAAGACTAACTAGGAGAGTGCGTGTGAGTGAGGTGGAGGGATGGGATGGAGAGGTTGGAGAATGAGAGACTAACTAGGAGAGTCTGTGTGAGTGAGAGGGAGGGATGGGATGGAGAGGATGGAGAATGAGAGACTAAGTAGGAGTGTGTGTGTGAGTGAGGTGGAGGGGGAGACTGAGAATGGGATGGAGAGAGACTAACTAGGAGAGTGTGTGTGAGCGAGTTGAAGGGGAAGACTGAGGCTGGAGAATGATAGACTGGACGTTTGACTAGTAACCAAGGAGACTCAATGCAGTAAAATCAAAGACACATAACCAATCCCATTTAACTTGCCTCATACTAATTTATTCACTCAGCCTTGGGTTCTTTCTTCTTTAAAAAATTATATATATACAAAAATTAACCTTGGAAAATTTTTTGATATAAACCCAGGTCTTGTGTGTTAAAAAAAAACTATACTCCTTTTACAACTACATGGCAATGGATTAATTTCAGTGGCTGATTTCAAATTGTCACAGCACTTCTTCGTGACTAGCATCGTACATTTGTTGAGCTGTTGTTGGTGCTCTGTCTCTGTCTGTCTCTCTCTCTCTCTCTCTCTCTCTCTCTCTCTCTCTGTCTCCCATACACACACACACACACACCTACTTCTCTCTCTCTCTCTGTCTTCCATACACACACACCTACCTACACCTCTCTCTCTCTTACACACACACACACACACCTCTCTCTCTTACACACACACACACACACCTCTCTCTCTCTTACACACACACACACACCTCTCTCTCTCTTACACACACACACACACCTCTCTCTCTCTCTCTCTCTTACACACACACACACACACACAATCCTACACCTCTCTCTCTCTTACACACACACACCTCTCTCTCTCTCTCTCTCTCTCTTGCACACACACACCTCTCTCTCTCTCTCTCTCTCTCTCTCTCACACACACACACACACACACACACACACACACACCAAAGCTCTCAATGACTCTACAACCTTCCCATAGCACATCTTCGTGACTAGCATCCTATTCCAGTGTTAATCTATTGTTAAAACTCAGCATTCAAGATAGATATATTTCGGCCAAGTTAGAGTGAAATGAGTATAGCACTTCTTTGTGACTAGCATCATACACACGGCCTGTATTATTATTATTATTATTATTATTATTATTATTATTACTATTATTATTATTACTATTATTATTATTACTATTATTATTATTTTTATTATTATTACCATTATTATTATTATTATTATTATTATCATTATTATTATTATTCTGTGTTCTGTTCTTGCTGTCAGTTAATTTTATCTGTAAGAGGGATAAGGCACTGAATAGGGAGGCTGCCAGAGATTGAGCAGTGTGACGTCTGGGATAAGGCACTGAATAGGAAGGCTGCCAGAGATTGAGCAGTGTGACGTCTGGGATAAGGCACTGAATAGGGAGGCTGCCAGAGATTGAGCAGTGTGACGTCTGGGATAAGGCACTGAATAGGGAGGCTGCCAGAGATTGAGCAGACCTCAGGGATAAGGCACTGAATAGGGAGGCTGCCAGAGATTGAGCAGTGTGACCTCAAGGATAAGGCACAGAATAGGGAGGCTGCCAGAGATTGAGCAGTGTGACCTCAGGGATAAGGCACAGAATAGGGAGGCTGCCAGAGATTGAGCAGCATGGAGAGGGGATGAGGTCATAGAGTGTGACCTCAGGGATAAGGCATTGAATGGGGAGGCTGCCAGAGATTGAGCAGCATGGAGAGGGAATGAGGTCATAGAGTGTGACCTCAGGGATAAGGCACTGAATAGGGAGGCTGCCAGAGATCGAGCAGCATGGAGAGGGGATGAGGTCATAGAGTGTGACCTCAGGGATAAGGCACTGAATAGGGAGGCTGCCAGAGATCGAGCAGAGTGGTGACCAAGGCTGACAGATGCATGTAGGAGTGTTAGGGTGTTATGAGTAGGATAAATCACTTAGAGGGATGTGTTAGGAACCCCCCCCCCTGCAGCCCCCCTTCCCCTTAGCAAGAATGGAACACAAAATAAATCACTTACAATACGGAGTTAAGGAATTGCCAGCAGTGATATTATTGATAAGAATTTTGAGTTCTGAAAATCCATTATAATTCTGTTCATAATTTTTAAAAGCCAGTGATACAGTATTATTATATTTCTCTTGCTCTCTCAAAAAATTTTTCTCGCTCACTCAAAATTTTTCTCGCTCACTCAAAATTTTTCTCGCTCACTCAAAATTTTTCTCGCTCACTCAAAATTTGTCTTGCTCACTCAAAATTTGTCTTGCTCACTCAAAATTTGTCTCGCTCACTCAAAATTTGTCTCGCTCACTCAAAATTTGTCTCGCTCACTCAAAATTTTTCTTGCTCACTCAAAATTTTTCTTGCTCACTCAAAATTTGTTCTTGCTCACTCAAAATTATATTAAAGTCGAAAATCAGCCATTATAGTTGCTAGTTGGTTCCCAGGCCTATATATTGCCATCTCAAAAATTTTTCATAAGTCCAAAAATTGTCGTAAATATTTATCTTAAGTCCAGCGTCATCTCAAAAATAATTCAAAGTCCCAAAATTGTCCATATATTGAGTAATTGGCAACTCAGGTTCATTTTTGTGTATCTTTGCATTTCAAAATTATCCTAAGTCGAAAAATAATCCATATATTGACTAACTGGCACCTCAGGCATCTCAAAAAAATTACTAAGTCCAAAAATTCGTCCATTAATTGACTAACTGGCAACTGTGGCATCTCAAAAAAATTACTAAGTCCAAAAATTCGTCCATTAATTGACTAACTGGCAACTCGGCCTCGAAATTCGGCCAATATCACTAGCTGGCAACTCTAAAAATTCAAAATGGCCGCCTGTGTGTGTGTGTGTGTGTGTGTGTGTGTGTGTGTGTGTGTGTGTGTGTGTGTGTGTGTGTGTGTGTGTGTGTGTTGATGTAAGCGCTCATGGTACAGTCAGGTTCAAAAGTCTGGCCGCTGTTACACCTCGTCTACCCACCACTCTCCTCTCCCGGGTCATATTTTCGATTTTTGAGTCCCCCTGGTGTATTTTGGGGGGTGTAGATTTTTCCAATATACCTTTTTTGGGGGCCTGGTATCCCCCCCCCCAGGCCATATATATAATAAGTCCTGAGTGGATTTTGAAACAGGACAGTGACGGTTGGAAGATGGTGTAACGGCTGACTTTTGAATAGTTTAAATTTTTTTGGCTCCCCCCATCTCCCTGCCCCCGTCCCCCCTCAACCCCAAGGAGTGGGGTTGAGGGGGGGAGGGGGCAGGGGGGCTGGGGGGACCTTTTTTGACCATGGGTACTATTTCCTTCTAACATATTTGCTCCATTTCAGAAAATCTCCGGACACTCTTCGAAGTAAAAAAAGCTCGACGTGGAACCTGGTCACCTTTTTCTGTGCAATCGACTTAGGTGCATTTTTCGAATTTATATATATATTTTTGCATTTTTCCCATTATTTCCAAAGTTTTATATATTGATTTTTTTATTATATATTTTCTAACTTGTATATATATATATTTTTTCAATGTTCTTATTAGTACAAAAATGTTAAGTCAATTTTCTTTTATATTTCCCAAACTCAAATTCCAAAAAAGGTCAATGGAGACAAAGAAGACATTTTTCAAAGTTTTTTTTATTATAGAAATAAATACAAGACTCAAAAAAACAAAAGTCAAAAAATATATATATATAAGAAAAGAAAAAGAGAAAAAGGTGATATTAAAAAACAGAGGAGCATTAAAGAGTTTTATTTAGGATATTTGAAGGTACAGAAGATACAGATATATAAATATATGGCGATGGGTTGGCTTGAAGCACCAGGACAGGACAACAGTAGCAGGCTTCTCCAGGACACACCACCAGCAGGAGGGCAGGGCAGGGGCAGGACAACAGTAGCAGGCTTCTCCAGGACACATCACCAGCAGGAGGGCAGGGCAGGGGCAGGACACACCAGAAGCATGGAAGGATAGCACCAGGGCAGGACACCACCACCACCAGCACCAGGGCAGGACACCACCACCACCAGCACCAGGGCAGGACACCACCACCACCAGCACCAGGGCAGGACACCACCACCACCAGCACCAGGGCAGGACACCACCACCACCAGCACCAGGGCAGGACACCACCACCACCAGCACCAGGGCAGGACACCACCACCACCAGCACCAGGGCAGGACACCACCACCACCAGCACCAGGGCAGGACACCACCACCACCAGCACCAGGGCAGGACACCACCACCACCAGCACCAGGGCAGGACACCACCACCACCAGCACCAGGGCAGGACACCACCACCACCAGCACCAGGGCAGGACACCACCACCACCAGCACCAGGGCAGGACACCACCACCACCAGCACCAGGGCAGGACACCACCACCACCAGCACCAGGGCAGGACACCACCACCACCAGCACCAGGGCAGGACACCACCACCACCAGCACCAGGGCAGGACACCACCACCACCAGCACCAGGGCAGGACACCACCACCACCAGCACCAGGGCAGGACACCACCACCACCAGCACCAGGGCAGGACACCACCACCACCAGCACCAGGGCAGGACACCACCACCACCAGCACCAGGGCAGGACACCACCACCACCAGCACCAGGGCAGGACACCACCACCACCAGCACCAGGGCAGGACACCACCACCACCAGCACCAGGGCAGGACACCACCAGGACACACCAGCAGCACCAGGGCAGGACACCACCAGGACACACCAGCAGCACCAGGGCAGGACACCACCAGGACACACCAGCAGCACCAGGGCAGGACACCACCAGGACACACCAGCAGCACCAGGGCAGGACCACCACCAGCAGATGGTTTGTGTGTGTGTGTGTGTGTGTGTGTGTGTGTGTGTGTGTGTGTGTGTGTGTGTGTGTGTGTGTGTGTGTGTGTGTGTGTGTGTGTGTGTGCCCACGTTGAAATAAATTGTTAAAAGAATAAATCACTTAAGTCGTGGTGTTAGGAGCCTCCTCACTAACTTCAATAAATGTAAGAAATTAAGAAAATGCTAGTCACGAAGAAGTGCCCTGGAAAGTAATCAAAGTATCTTCAAAGCAAGCCCCAAACTCAGTGCTAGTCACGAAGAAGTGCTATGGAAAGCAATCAAAGCAAATTCAAAGCAAGCAAGACCCAAACAATGCTAGTCACGAAGAAGTGCTGTGGAGTGGAGAGCTATGGTGCTAGTCACGAAGAAGTGCAGAGTGTACAAAGCTAGGAGGGAGGGAGAGAGAGAGAGAGAGAGAGACACCAAAGAAATTCAAAGTAAAATCCCAATTACTAGTCACGAAGAAGTGCCACCTAGTCACGAAGAAGTGCCATCTATAATAGTCACGAAGTTACTCCCAGTCCTTTATGTATGCACCTGGTCAACTCTGGAACTGTCTCCCTCTATTTCCTACTGCCTAGGACCTCCAGTGTAGGTAGGTAGGTAGGTAGGTAGGCAGGCAGGCAGGCAGGTAGCTAGCTAGGTAGGTAGGTAGCAGGCAGGTAGGTAGGTAGGTAGCAGGCAGGTAGGTAGCAGGCAAGTAGGTAGGTAGGTAGCAGGCAGGTAGGTAGCAGGCAAGTAGGTAGGTAGGTAGCAGGCAGGTAGGTAGGTAGGTAGCAGGCAGGTAGGTAGGTAGGTAGGTAGGGGGGTAAGTTAACTAATACTCCCAGTCCTTCATGTAAGCACCAGGTAAACTCTGGAACTGTCTCCCTCTGTCTGTTTCCCTCTGCCTATGACCTCCAGTGTAGGTAGGTAGATAGGTAGGTAGGTAGATAGGTAGATAAGTTAACTAATACTCCCAGTCCATGTATGCAACAGGTCAACTCTGGAACTGTCTCCCTCTTATTTCCTATGGCGAAAGGTAATCAAGGGGGTAACATCCACTCCTTGGCGATTTATTTTTTTATAAGACTGTCTTCAAAGCAAACATTGCTAGTCACGAAGAAGTGCTATGGAAAGTGCTACTGGAGTCATTTTAACACCAGAATATGCTAGTCACGAAGAAGTGCCATGGGTATCACTACTTCACACCTTCCAATTACAGACTTATTCTCTTCAGATCGTTAAATCGTTAGTGTGGGACTGACTGACGGGGCTGATCTAATTTATTCCCCAAAAAATACAAGGGAATTTACTTAACACTTTCCAATTACCGACTTATTCTCTACTTAACATCTTCCAACTACCGACTTATTCTACCTTCAGACCTTTTAAAATCATTAAGGAGTGACTGACGGGCCCCTATTTAACCTAAGGAATCAATGTGCTTAACACCTTCCATTTACCGACTTATTACCTTCAAAACTTAAAATATAAAGGAATCTACTGAACACTTTCCAATTACCGATTTATTTAGTACTTAACACCTTCCAATTGCCGACTTTATCTTCATACTTTAAAATCATTAATGTGGGACTGACTAACGGGGCCGATCTTCAAAATATGTCCCTATATATACAAAGGAAATTTCTTAACACCTTTCAATTACCCACTTATTCTCTACTTAACACCTTCCAACTGCCGACTTATTACTACCTTCACACTTAAAATCCTTGGGGTGGGACTGACGGGCCGGGCCACTGATTTTTCCACGTTAAAATACAAGGGAACAATTTTACTTAACACCTTCCAACTACTGACTTATTCTATCCCTTTTAAAATCACCAGGGAGGGACTGATAATTCCACATTTAAACTCCATGTACCTAACACCTTCCAAATACCGACTTACTCTATCTTCCAGAGCTTTGAAATAAGCTAAACACAACGGAATCACTACACACCTTCAATTAGCACACATTCTTAACACATTCCAATAACCGACTTACTCCCCCGTATATACAAAGGATTCTACTTAACACTTTTCAATGACCCACTTGTTTACTACTTAACACCATCCAACTGCTGACTTAGCCTCCCTTTAGACCATTTAAACTAAGGATTCAATGTACCTAACGCCTTCCATTTACCGACTTACCCTATTTTCAGATCTTAAAATCATTAGGGAGGCACACATTCTTAACACATGCCAATAACCGATTTACTGACCTTACAAATACTCCTAACTATACACCTTCAATTAGCACACATTCTTAACACATGCCAATAACCGATTTACTCTGACCTTAAAATCCTTAGGGAGGGACTGACGGGCCGGCCACAAATATTCCCACATTCAAAAATATAGGAATTGTACGTAACACCTGCCAATTTCAGACTTTATCTTACTACCTGATATTCCCACATCTAAAAGCAAAGGAACTGTACTTAACACCTGCCAATTGCCGACTTACTACCTGAAATCCCCAGATCTAAATGCAAAGGAACTGTACTTAACACCTGCCAATTTCCGATTTACTATCAGATATTTCCACATTTAAAAGCAAAGGAAATGTACTTAACACCTGCCAATTGCCGACTTACTATCTGATATCCCCACATCTAAAAGCAAAGAAACTGTACTTAACGCCTGCCAATTTCCGACTTACTGATATTCCCACATCTAAAAGCAAAGGAACTGTACTTAACACCTGCCAATTTCCGACTTATTGATATTCCCACATCTAAAAGCAAAGGAACTGTACTTCTTAACACCTGCCAATTTCCGACTTACTAAACGAAAGGAATTGTACTTAACACTTTCCAATTAACGACTTATTTTACTATAATTCAATGGGGAGTTAAGATACAGCACTGTCAGTTACCAGTCTCCTTGGTTACTAGTCAAAAAACAAGGACGGGTTATGGATCTGAGTCTCCTTGGTTACTAGTCAAAACCCATACACTAGACGGGGTTATGGATGAGTCTCCTTGGTTACTAGTCGACACAAGGACGGGTTATGGATCAGAGTCTCCTTGGTTACTAGTCAAAACCCATACACTAGACGGGGTTATGGATGAGTCTCCTTGGTTACTAGTCGACACAAGGACGGGTTATGGATCTGCGTCTCCTTGGTTACTAGTCAAATTAACCCATACACTATAAGGGGTTATGGATCTGAGTCTCCTTGGTTACTATTCAAATTAACCCATACACTAGAATGGATTATGGATGAGTCTCCTTTGTTACTAGTCTAATTAACCCACGTACTAGGAGTTATGGATCTGCGTCTCCTTGGTTACTAGTCAAAACCCACAGACTAGAAGGGATTATGGTGAGTCTCCTTGGTTACTAGTCAAATCAACCCTCCAATGTAACGAAAAAAAGACATACCTGGTGTGCAAGATGCAGAGTCTCCTTGGTTACTAGTCAAATCCAACCGGGCTGAAAGAAGAGGAGGATCCGTTAAGTACGAGTCTCCTTGGTTACTAGTCAAGATGTAAATCAAAATAAATCGCTAAAGAGAATGTATACAGTAAATCTATATTGCCAGACACTTATCTCAAGGGGTGGCCACAAACAAATCGCCTCCATGTCACCCTGTCCCCTGCCATTTCACTGCCCGCCCCCCAGCTCACACCCCCCTCATACCTCCACTCCATCCCTCCATCTCATCCTTGGCCTTCCCCTCCCTCTCCTCCCCACCACCTCACTCACGTACACTCTCCTCGTCAGTCTCAGCATAAATCGCTCGAGAATGCGTAAAACAATATGAATCCGAGATAAACCGCTTAAGAGAATGTGTTAAGGGAGACTATAAACCTGAAAATAAACCCAGCATAAGAATATGAAGTCAGGCTAAATCGGATATGAGAAGCTGTTAAGGGTCACATGACACCTGAAATCCAGCAGACTAACTCAGGATAATTCAATGAAGAGAATGTGTTAAGGGATATGAAACCTGAAACCTGGCAGACAAATTCAGGATAATTCAGTTAATAGAATGTGTTAAGGGAAACAGACTAATTTATGTAATTCAGTGCAGGGAATGTGTTAAGGGATATCAAGCCTGAAACCTAGCAGACTAATTCAGTGCAGGTAATGTGTTAAGGGATGAAACCCGAAACCTAGCAGACTAATTCAGTGCAGGGAATGTGTTAAGGGAAACATGAAACCTAGCAGACTAATTCAGGATAATTCAGTGAAGGGAATGTGTTAAGGGAGACATGAAACCTAGACTAATTCAGTGAAGGGAATGTGTTAAGGGAGACATGAAACCTAGCAGACTAATTCAGGATAATTCGGTGAAGAGAATGTGTTAAGGGAAACATGAAACCTCGCAGACTAATTCAGGATAATTCAGTGAAGGGAACGTGTTACGGGATATGAAGCCTGGCAGACTAATTCAGGATAATTCAGTGAAGGGGATGTGTTAAGGGATATGAAGCCTGGCAGACTAATTCAGGATAATTCAGTGAAGGGAATGTGTTAAGGGAGACCTGAAACCCAGCAGACTAATTCAGGATAATTCAGTGAAGGGAATGTGTTAAGGGATATGAAGCCTGGCAGACTAATTCAGGATAATTCAGTGAAGGGAATGTGTTACGGGATATGAAGCCTGGCAGACTAATTCAGGATAATTCAGTGAAGGGAATGTGTTACGGGATATGAAGCCTGGCAGAGTAATTCAGGATAATTCAGTGAAGAGAATGTGTTAAGGGATGAAACCTGAAACCCAGCAGACTAATTCAGGATAATTCAGTGAAGAGAATGTGTTAAGGGATGAAACCTGAAACCCAGCAGACAAATTCAGGATAATTCAGTGAAGAGAATGCGTTAAGGGAGAGCACAGCATCTGAAACTAGACCTAGCATAAGAATATCAAGTTTTAATTCGAGATAAATCGCTAGAATGAACGTGTTAAGGGAGACAGGAACCTAAAAACTGACCTAGTATAAAAATTCCAAGGATAAGTCGCTAGAGGGAATGTGTTAAGGGAGACTACAAACCTGCGAATACAAGTACAAAAATTCCAAATATAAATCGGTAAAGAGAATGTTTCAAGGGAGATTAAGGACCTGAAAAAGATCCGTGTAATTAATGATAAACCACCTGAAGGAATGTTTTAAGGGAGACTATAAACCTGAAATTAAACATAGGTGTAATTCAAGATAAACCACTAAAGAGAATATGTAAAGTAACGACCTAACATGAGATACTATGAACCTGATTTCAAAGTTGTCATTGGGGATAAGTCGCTAAAATGAATGCGTTAAGGGAGACAAACTAGCA
>NC_136962.1:755000-765000 GCF_032717465.1 Coenobita brevimanus
ACACACACACACACACACACACACACAGTTACATAGATACAGAGAGAGAGAGAGAGAGAGAGAGAGAATTATCTATTTATTTATTGCCAGACGCCTTAATCCCATAAGGGGTGACCACAAACAGATCGCCTCCATGTTACCCTGTCCTCTGTACCATCAAGATGTCTTCCCTCCAACCCACGCCACCCTCTCGTACATACCTCTCCACCCCATCCCTCCATCTCATCCTTGGCCTCCCCCTCCACCTTATCCACATGCACTCTTCTAGTCAGTCTCTCATACTCCATCCCTCCATCTCACTCATATACTCTCCTAGTCAGTCTCTCATTCTCCATCCTCTCTCAAGGAAGCTGCCTAACCCCTTTCAGCTCAGGTGACGGCCAGGTGTAGCCAGACTGGAGGCTTGATTATCTCCGCCAACGAGGATGGGAGAGTGTTTGTCTGTCTGCCCACATTTCTCTCTCTCTCTCTCTCTCTTTCTCTCTTTCTCACACACACACACACACACTTTTTTTATCACTCTCTCTACACCTACCTACCTACCTATCTGTTTGTCAATCTATCTGTCTCTCTAGGTAGCTTTGCAATGGCAGTGGCGAAGGTATGCACTCTCTGACTGCTTTCTACTTTGACTAGTAACCAAGGAGACAGCTCAGTTGATGGCCAGGTGTAGTCAGATTGGAGGATTGATCAGACTAGTAACCAAGGAGACTCATTCCTACTTCATAACAAAGATCCGTAACACCTTTTCAGCTCACTTGATGGCCAGGTGTAGTCAGATTGGAGGCTTGATCAGACTGGTAAGCAAGGAGACTCATTCCCTTTCACAGCACTTCTTCGTGACTAGCGTACCCCTCCCTTTCAGGATGTGGGTGTGGGTGCTATGGCTGCCTCTTGCTACCGTCAACGCCCAATTTGACTTCTCCGGCCCGCCCCCCGACGCAGACACAGGGGGCGATGTTCCAGGATACCTTCCTCCCTGCCAGACCATCACTACGACCTCTACCTTGATCCGGACTTCCTACATTCCCTCCATCACTGAGTCCCTAATCACCACTACCCTAACAAGCACCCGGGTCACCAGCATCACGACCCTAACGACCCTGACCACGACTGTCTTCAACGACGCCCCCAGGACCATCACCTCAACGACCACACGAGTCTCCATCACGTACACCCCAACGACTGTCACAGGCCAGACTCAAATAACGCAGACAGTCTCCAGGCTCGTAACTACCACTATAAGCATCCCAACTACTGTCTTGGTCTCAGTAACAACCACAACTACCATCACCCCCGCTCCCTTCATCCTAACGACCATCGACCCCAACAAGCCTAGGGTAACGAGCACCCGAACGAGCGTCAGCAGGTCAACCACTGATTTATACACTGACCTCTTGCCTGTTACTACCACCATAACAACTATCTCGACCCTAATTAGAGAGGAAACGACCACACCGCCCCCTGTAACGAGGAGAGAGAGCCAGGTAACAACGATCACCTCAACGCGTACCAAACTGATCCCAACCACCGTCACTGAGGTCAAAGTGCGGTGGATGACTGACCTCACCACAGTCACCACAACTACCACAACCACCACTGTGTACCACCACGAGTTTATCAAGATCAGAACCAGTATTTCCACCTACTACCGCACCGTCGTACCGAGTGTGACGGAAACAACCACACAATTACGTACCGCCGCCCACTACCACATTGAAATCACCACCGCCCAGAGTCCCACCACCTATGTCTACTGGCGAACGACCCCACTGGACATCCCACCAGTGACCTCTACTATCACCGCCCGATTCACAACTACCTACCATCCTCCAGGCAGGGTAGTGACCATCTGCGAAGAGCGAACAGAGACCGAGCTAGTCCGGACCACGATTGACCAAACGCGCGTCACCACTTCCACCGTCACCGCCACCTCCTGCCTCGGTTACGACATCTCAACGCCTCTCAACAATCGACTCAACTTTTAAGCTCAATTTGGGGTATGAGTCTCCTTGGTTACTAGTTCTGGTTTGTTTTCATCTGATATAACTGGGCAATTTTCTGAACCCCAGTACTGATTAATGGCTATAGGAATTCAATCTTATTTGTGAGGTAGGAATGAGTCTCCTTGGTTACTAGTCAAATCAAGCCTCCAATCTGACTAGACCTGGCCATCAACTGAGCTGAAAGGGGTTAGGAATGAGTCTCCTTGGTTACTAGTCAAATCAAGCCTCCAATCTGACTACACCTGGCCATCAACTGAGCTGAAAGGGGTTAGGAATGAGTCTCCTTGGTTACTAGTCAAATCAAGCCTCCAATCTGACTACACCTGGCCATCAACTGAGCTGAAAGGGGTTAGGAATGAGTCTCCTTGGTTACTAGTCAAATCAAGCCTCCAATCTGACTACACCTGGCTATCAACTGAGCTGAAAGGGGTTAGGAATGAGTCTCCTTGGTTACTAGTCAAATCAAGCCTCCAATCTGACTACACCTGGCCATCAACTGAGCTGAAAGGGGTTAGGAATGAGTCTCCTTGGTTACTAGTCAAATCAAGCCACCAATCTGACTACACCTGGCCATCAACTGTGCTGAAAGGGGTTAGGAATGAGTCTCCTTGGTTACTAGTCAAATCAAGCCACCAATCTGACTACACCTGGCCATCAACTGAGCTGAAAGGGGTTAGGAATGAGTCTCCTTGGTTACTAGTCAAATCAAGCCACCAATCTGACTACACCTGGCCATCAACTGAGCTGAAAGGGGTTAGGAATGAGTCTCCTTGGTTACTAGTCAGATCATCATCCTTTTGGGGGATAGGGAGGGCGTTGAGGGACGGTTGTATAACCAGGCAGTGGGGAAGCATAGCAGAGCACTTCTTCGTGACTAGCATTATATTTTAAGTCAGCATTCAAAAGGTATGGAAAGGTTAAAGCATACAACACTTCTTCGTTACTAGCAATCATTCTCCTTCCTTCCCTCTCTTCCTCCCTCCTTCCTTCCTTTCCTCCCTCCCTCCTTCCTTCCTTCCCTCCCTCCCTCTTTCCATTCTTTCCTCCCTTCCTTCATCCTTCCTGCCTTCTCTCCCTTCTTCCTTCCCTCCCTTCCTCCCTCCCTTCCTCCCTCCCCTCCTCCTTCCTTCCTTCCCTCCCTCCCTTCATCCTTCCTTCCCTCCCTCCCTCCTTCCATTCTTTCCTCCCTCCCTCCTTCCTTCCTTTCCTCCCTCCCTCCTTCCTTCCTTCCCTCCCTCCCTTCCTCCTTCCTTCCCTCCCTCCCTCCTTCCTTCCTTCCTTCCCTCCCTCCTTCCTTCCTTTCCTCCCTCCCTCCTCCTTTCATCCTTCCCTCCCTCCCTTCATCCTTTCTTCCTTCCTTCCCTCCCTCCCTTCCTCCTTCCTTCCCTCCCTCCCTCCTTCCTTCCTTCCTTCCCTCCCTCCTTCCTTCCTTTCCTCCTTCCCTCCTCCTTTCATCCTTCCCTCCCTCCCTTCATCCTTTCTTCCTTCCTTCCCTCCCTCCCTTCATCATACCCTCCCTCCTTCCTTTCTTCCTACCTTCATCCTTCCTTCCTTCCCTCCTTCCTTCCTCCCTTTTTCCGTACCTTCGTTTCAACTATACTACAGCACTGCTTCGTGATTAGCATTATATTTTGGTCCATGTCAGCATACAAGATAGATTGACAGATAGATAAAGTAAAAGGAGTATAGCACTTCTTCGTGACTAACATAAGAGTATAGCACTTCTTCGTGACTAACATAAGAGTATAGCACTTCTTCGTGACTAACATAAGAGTATAGCACTTCTTCGTGACTAGCATAAGAGTATAGCACTTCTTCGTGACTAGCATAAGAGTATAGCACTTCTTCGTGACTAGCATAAGAGTACAGCACTTCTTCGTGACTAGCATAAGAGTATAGCACTTCTTCGTGACTAGCATAAGAGTATAGCACTTCTTCGTGACTAGCATAAGAGTATAGCACTTCTTTGTGACTAGCATAAGAGTATAGCACTTCTTCGTGACTAGCATAAGAGTATAGCACTTCTTCGTGACTAGCATAAGAGTATAGCACTTCTTTGTGACTAGCATAAGAGTATAGCACTTCTTCGTGACTAACATAAGAGTATAGCACTTCTTCGTGACTAGCATAAGAGTATAGCACTTCTTCGTGACTAGCATAAGAGTATAGCACTTCTTTGTGACTAGCATAAGAGTATAGCACTTCTTCGTGACTAGCCTAAGAGTATAGCACTTCTTTGTGACTAGCATAAGAGTATAGCACTTCTTCGTGACTAGCAAAATAAAGACACACACGCTTGTTTCAGGATAACGCAATTTTAGGCCAAGATGAGGTCAAGAGTATAGCACTTCTTCGTGACTAGCACACCCACACATACACAATCTGTACCCCCCACCCACACTCCACCCTCCCACCCACCCACACACACCCACCCACCCACCCACACACACACACATCTGTACCACCATCCACACACACACACACACACACACACACACACATACACACTCAAGACACGGGCAAGGTAATCTTAAAACAGCACAGCACTTCTTCGTGACTAGCATGAAAACACACACACGCTCGTTTCAGAATGACGCGATGGCTGACGCTCCTCCTGCTGCCCATTCTCGGTCTGCCTCTCCCGCCCGCCTCACCGCTCAGAAACCCGCCGGGAAGAAGGGACCCCAGGCAGATCTTTAGTGGCCTTCGAGAGGATTTCCTGTCTATTAATCGGGTGTCTAACCTCCTTCCTCCGGGCCTGCAGTCTGTCCCTTTGCAGTCTACACCCCGGCGAGTCACACCTAGCCAAACAACACCCCTGCAGGTTACACCCCGGCGGCCCACACCCCAGCGATCCTCACCCCGGCAATCCACACCCCTGATAGATGGTCAGCGACAACGTACTCCCCTGCGAGACACACCCCTGCGCTCCTCACCCCGGCAATCTACACCCCTGCGATCCTCACCCCGGCAAAATACACCCCTGCGATCCTCACCCCGGCAAAATACACCCCTGCGATCCTCACCCCGCCAATCTACACCCCTGCGCTCCTCACCCCGCCAATCTACACCCCTGCGATCCTCACCCCGCCAATCTACACCCCTGCGATCCTCACCCCGGCAAAATACACCCCTGCGATCCTCACCCCGCCAATCTACACCCCTCCCCCCTCTTCCTCAAGGTCCCTCTCAACTCGACCCAATCTTCCCTGCCATTTTAGGTCAGGGTCTTTTTAACTTCCCTGTACCGGACTTCGGGGCATTGTATGAACCAGTCGAGTGCACTACAACCACCACAAGTACCACAACAACCACCACTACTACCACAACACCCAGTACCACACGCATCTACACTACCACAACGGAGACAGCATTGAGTACAGTTTATGTCAGAGAGAGAGAGTATAGAACAATGACGGTCACTACTACCCCTACTGTGTACACTACTACCACGACCGTAACTACCCAGCCTCGTACAACCACTACCTATGTGCCCAGGGTCGTTAGCACCATTACAAGTACTCAAAGTAGCACAATTACAAGGCTCAGTACTGTGCTGAGGACGATGACGCGAGCAAGTAGGGTGAGTGTTGCGAGAGTCACGTCAACTACCTTTGTGCCTTCAAGTACCACTCAAACCATCATCCAGACTACCACTACGACCAGGACCATAACCAGGCCTCCCCAGACTACCTACCTGACCACCACTACCACCCAGACATCGGTAAGTAGGGTCAGGCTACCAGGAACGACCATAACAACTACCATACAAGCGACAAGGACGATGTATGTAGATAGGGATGTGGTGGTTCGGAACATGTCTAGTACTACCACAACCACCGCCACCTCAACTACCAGGACGACCATAACGACCACCTCAGTGCACGACCAGGTCCTCTCCACCATCACCAATACGACTATGATACCCACTGTCCGTACTACCACCCTAACGACCACTCAAAGTACAGACCCAATCACGGTGTTCCGAACGACTCCTGTGTATCAGTTCACGACCCGTACGTGGATAAGGACCTACTATCCCGTAACGACGACCAGTGAGCGACTTATTGAGCGTACCCCAGTCACCTACACGACCTCCACGTACTACTCGACGCTGACCGACTTCTACACGACCACGACTATCAGTATTGTTGACTACACGACTCGTACGACTACAGTAACGCGCGTATCAGTGAAACGTGAGACTGAAACACGAATCGTACCCGTCAGCGGGAGCCTATGTTACGAATACACGACTCCAGCTGTTGCCTTCACCATAGGATAAGTCGCAACCGTAACGGCGCTACGAACCACCTGTACCTCCATCTGTTGCCTTCACCATAGGATAAGTCGCAACAGTAACGGCGCTACGAACCACCTGTACCTCCATCTGTTGCCTTCACCATAGGATAAGTCGGAACCGTAACGGCGATAAGAACCACCTGTACCTCCATCTGTTGCCTTCACCATAGGATAAGTCGCAACCGTAACGGCGCTACGAACCACCTAAACGTCAGAGGATAAGTCGCCACCTTAACAGCGCTAAGAACCACCTGAACAATATAAAAAAATAATATATATTCAAGGTGTTAAAAATATTCAGATTAATTCGCACAGGGAGAGGTGTTAGGGAAAGATAATGTTAAGGTGATAAGGAGGTTAATTCGCTAAAGATAAAGTGTTAAGGATGATATTAGGAATTTTATGTTCAGGTGTAATATGCAGGTTAATTCGCTAAGGTACATGTGTTGAGAATTCCTTTGTATCCCATATAATTAGGTTCAAGTAGGATGGTACGAACATTGCACTACTACTACTACTACTACTACTACTACCACTACTACTACTACTACTACCACCACCACTACTACTGCTACTACTACTACTACTACCACCACTACTACTACTACCACCACTACTACTACTACTACTGCTACTACTACTACTACTACTACCACCACCACCACTACTACTACTACTACTACCACCACCACCACTGCTACCACTACTACTACTACTACTATTAAGCAGTCCGCATCCTACCTACTTATCTGTCTGTCTATCTATCTATCTCTATCTATCTATACCCACACATCTATCTATCTATCTATCTATTTTCCTATCTATATCAATCTATCCATCACATATCTATCTACCTATCTATCTATCACTCTATATATCTATTGTATTATCTATCTATCTACATATCTGAGTATCTATCTATCTATCTATCTATCTACATATCTATCTATCTATCTATGCAATGTATGAACTATCAATTTACAAATAAATTCTTCATAAATGTAAAAAGATTATTATTTATTACCAATTTATAGAGAATTATTATTATTATTATTATTATTATTACTACTACTACTACTATCATTATTATTATTATTATTATTATTATTATTATTACTACTACTACTACTATCATTATTATTATTATTATTATTATTACTACTACTACTACTACTACTACTATCATTATTATTATTATTATTATTATTATTACTGTTACTATTACTACTACTACTGCTACTATTATTATTACTACAACTATTACCCTTCTTGGTATTATTATTATTATTATTATTATTATTATTGGTGGTAGTAGTAGTAGTAACCTTCTTCCTCTCAATCTTCAAAACACACACACACACACAAATTATCTCACACATACACATACATTCTCTCCCCCTCTCTCTCTCTCTCACACACACACACACACACACACACACACACACACACACACACACACACACACACACACACACACACACACACATTCTCTCACACATACACATACACACACATTCTCTCCCTCACACACACACACACACACACACACACACACACACACACACACACACACACACGATTTAAGTCTACCCTTATCTTTTTCTTTGAGAGTTGACAAGCGTTGGATGGGAAGCTAAAGCAGTGTGTGTGTGTGTGTGTGTGTGTGTGTGTGTGTGTGTGTGTGTGTGTGTGTGTGTGTGTGTGTGAGAGAGACAGAAAGAGAGAGAGAATGTGTGTGTATGTGTGAGAGACAATGTGTGTGTGTGTGTGTGTGTGTGTGTGTGTGTGTGTGTGTGTGAGAGAGAGAGAGAGAGAGAGAATGTGTGTGTATGTGTGAGAGACAATGTGTGTGTGTGTGTGTGTGTGTGTGTGTGTGTGTGTGAGAGAGAGAGAGAGAGAGAGAGAATGTGTGTGTGTGAGACAATGTGTGTGTGTGTGTGTATGAAGGTGTGTATCGCATGTGTACCTATATTACTATGTATGCTTATACAGCCTATGTAGTCATGTGTATATAGTCTACGCATGTGTATGTGTATGTATGTATTTATATGTATGTTTATGTATATGTATGTTTATGTATACGTATGTCTGTATGTGTATGTATATGTATGTATGTATGTATGTGTATCTGTGTATGTATGTATGTATAAGTATATGTACGTACATGTGTGTACTCTTGCTGCTGGCCTTGGGTTTCTTCTTTGCATAAATTGCCATCTTTCCTTGTGCTGAGGTTAGAAAAAGATTAGCACTAGAATATGATGCTAGTCACGAAGAAGTCTATATCTATCTATCTATTGCCAGACGCCTCAGTCCCGTTTGGGGTGGCCACAAACAAATCGCCTCCAAGTCGCCCTGTCCCCCGCCATTTCACTGCCCTGCTCCCAACTCACACCCCCCTCTCTCATATACCTCTCCACCCCATCCCTCCATCTCATCCTCGGCCTCCCCCTCCCTCTTCTTCCCTCCATCTCACTCACATACACTCTCTTCGTCAGTCTTTCACCCTCCATCCTCTCCACATGGCCAAACCACCTCAGTGTGTTCCTCATAACGTTTCCTATCACATCCACATCCACACCACAACACTCCTTTATATCCTCATTCGTCAGTCTGTCTCTCCATGTAACTCCACAGGCTCCTCTTAAATAACTCATTTCCACTGCTCTCACTCTTGACTTGTGTCCTTCCAACAAGGTCCAAGCTTCACTTCCATACGTTAGAGTTGGTATCACAATACTGTCATGTAGTAACTTTTTCACTTCCATGCTCACTTCCCTGTTTCTTATCACTGCTTTCAAAGAAGAAGTGCTATCGGATATAACCAAAGCATCGCCTTTTGCCAGTTGTAACAATAGATTAACATGAGGCTAGTCACGAAGAAGTGCTATGAAGTCGATGTACACAAGGAAGTGCTGTGTACACCAAGAAGTGCCAGTGTCTATCTATCTATCTATTGCCAGACACCTTAATCCTGTAAGGGGTGGCCACAAACAAATCGCCTCCATGTCACCCTGTCCCCTGCCATTTCACTGCCCTGCTCCCAGCTCACACCCCCCTCTCTCATATACCTCTCCACTCCATCCCTCCATCTCATCCTTGGCCTCCCCCTCCCTCCCTCCACCTCACTCACACACACTCTCTCCTTGTCAGTCTCTCACTCTCCATCCCCCCAGCTCACACCCCCCTCTCTCATATACCTCTCCACTCCATCTCTCCATCTCATCCTTGGCCTCCCCCTCCCTCCACCTCTCACATACACTCCTACTTAGTCTCTCACTCTCCATCCCCCCAACATACATCCTCCTTTCTCATATACCTCTCCATCCCTCCGTCTCATCCTCAGTCTCCCCCTCCCTCTACCCCTCTCCACCTCATACACTCCTAGTTAGTCTCTCCATCCCCCCAACTTACCTCTCATATACCTCTCCACTCCAACCACATCATCCTTGGTTCTCGAGATATTTCCCCTCTTTTCACGGCTTCAGGAGGTTATATGCACAATCCCAGAGTTGACCATGAAGAAAATATAACGAACTACATATACGAGAAAGACCACTAAAACGCAGTCATTTCAATTTTTCTTAACCCTACCTTGCTCTACACATATATTCCCACTTTTCAAGGCTTCAGTGGGGTCTATGCACAATCCCGGAGTTGCCCAGGACCAAAACATATCCAAAAAATGATCC
>NC_136962.1:770000-780000 GCF_032717465.1 Coenobita brevimanus
CCTGGGTCGTAGTGGTCGTCTGGGTCACCGTTACAGTAGGGGGGACTGTAACTCTAACTGGCACTACATTCTGACTTGTAACTACCCTTGAGGTCGTCCTTGTACCTCTATTATCGACTGTAACGACCTGCCTGTGGGTGGTAGTTACGGTCGTCACACCCCTCGTCACCGTCACATAGGTGGTCGTGACGCGAGGGGTCGTTATGGTCGTTATAGTGGTGATTAAGCTGGTGGGGGTGGTCGTCACGGTGGTAGTTGTGGTAGTAGGTCGTCCAGTCTTCACCGTAAAGGTCTCCGTACTGACGCTAGTGGTAGGGACGTAGTTGGTCCTGGTGGTCGTGGTGGTGGTCGTGATGGTCTGTGTGGTGGTGGTAGTGATGGTCCGGCCAGGGGGAGGGTAGAGGCCGGGGAGATTCGGCACGGGAATATCAAAGAGGTTCCGCCCAAGGTCAAACTCAGGGAAGGTCGGAGTTGGCTGGATCCTTGACGGGTTTCGCTGGCTTCCGGAGGCTTCTGGAGGCGGAAGGAAGCCTAAGAGGAGCTTCCCTGGACCTTGAGAGGCTGGAGGAGGAGGGAGGAATCCAAGAAGGCTGTTGGAGGATGAGGGAGGAGGTAGGATGGGAAGGATATTGTCTGATATCTCATTGTCGTTTACGAAAGCATCGCGCGCTGGGGTCAATGCATTCCGGTCTCGATTGATGTTGTTCCGGCGTCGATTGAAGCCCCTGGAGCCTCGACTGATGCCACTAGGGCCTCGCTTGATGTCCCCCTGCTGAGATTGATACACCTGCCTTGCCCTGCTTCTTCCTCTGCTGGTTAAACGGACAGCAGACACCTCCGGGAAGCAAGTCAGAGGCAGCAGTAAAATGACCATCAGTGCCAACGCCGTCGCCCATGTTTGCCCCAGCCTGTAACGGGCCATTTTTATTATTATTATTATTATTATTGTTAGTGTTTTTATTATTGTTATTATTATTATTGTCGTTATTATTATTATTAGTTTGTGATTATGTTGTTGTCCCCCCTGTGGCGGGGGGGACACAACCTGGCCGCATTATGGGGTGGTACTACTACTCTGCGGCCAGGTTGTGTTAGGAAGAATACTGCCACCGTATTCCCTGCGTGTCGTAAAAGGCGACTAAAAGGGGCGGGGTGAGGGGACTAGGGACCCCCCCCTTCTGTTTTTTAGTTCCTAAAAAGAGACAGGCCAGAGAAAGGGATGGGGGATGGAGCTATCCCCGTACCCTGAAGATTGGGTCTATGAATGTGCGTGGATGTAGTACGATTGAGGCTAAAAGGGAGGAGATTGGGAGAACGTTTGTGAGAAGAAAGTTGGATGTGTTAGCTTTGAGTGAAACGAAGATGAAAGGGAAGGGGGAATCTATGTTTGGAAGTGTGAATGGAAGATTGTCAGGTGTTGATAGAGGAAGGGCAAGAGAAGGTGTGGCCTTGTTAGTGAGTCCGGAAGTACAGCAGTGTGTGATTGAATGGAAGGAGGTGTCATCGAGACTGATGTGGGTGAAAGCGAAATTTGAACGTGAGTTGTGGGTGTTTGTGAGTGCATATGGGCCTGGTAGTGAAAGGGATGAAGAAGAGAGGGAGTCTTTCTGGAATGATGATGAGTGTCTGCAGAGTTTTGGAGCGAATGTGAATGTGGTAATGATGGGAGATCTGAATGCTAGAGTGGGAAATGTAGCAGTTGAAGGCGTAGTTGGTATGCATGGTGTGCCTGGAAGAAATGAAAATGGGGAACAAATGATAGCGATGTGTGTTGAGCGAGAGATGGTGATTGGGAATACGCTGTTTGAGAAGAAAGATATTTATAAGTATACATGGGTGAGACAGGAGGGTGGAAGGGTTGTTGATAGAGCTTTGATGGACTATGTGGTTGTGTCTAGGAATGTAATAGGAAGATTGTTGGATGTGAGAGTTCTAAGAGGGGAGGGTGGAGGTATGTCTGACCACTACCTGGTGGAGGGAAAGTTAAGAGTAGGTAAGAGATGGGTGAGAGCTAGGAGGGTTAGGTGTGGCAGGGAGGTTTTGAAAGTGAGTCAGTTGGATAAAAGAGAGAAAAAGATAGAGTATCAGGAGAAATTGAAAGATGAGTGGAACGCAGTGAAAGATCGGGAAAATGGCAGCGTGGAGGAGGAATGGCAGTTGTTTAAGAGTGCTGTGGTGGGGCATGCAGAAGAGGTGTGTGGTGTGAGACGTGTGGGTGGTGGTGTAAGAAAAGGAAGTGAATGGTGGTGCGAGGAAGTAAGTATGGCTGTGGCCGAGAAGAGACGTGCATATGAAGTGTGGCTGCAGAGGAAGGATGAGATGTCATATGAAAGGTATAAGGAAAAGAGGAATAGAGCGAGAAGGGCTGTGCGTGATGCTAAAGTGGCAGCAGATGAGAGGTGGGGTAGGCTGCTGACTGAGAATTTTCAACAGAATAAGAAAATGTTTTGGAAGGAGGTGAAAAGGGTGCGAAAGGGAGAGTCTGGGAAGGAAGAACGAGTAAAAGCAGAGGATGGAAGGATGTTAATTGAGATGGATGCAGTAAGGAAGAGATGGGCAGAGTATTTTGAAAGATTATTAAATGTAGAGGAGGAAAGGCTGGCTGAGATTGTGGCGGATGGAAGGGTGCAAGGAATAAATGTGTTGGGAGAGTTGAATGATTCTTTGATCACGAAGGAGGAAGTGGAGAAGGCAGTAAAGGAGATGAAAACAGGGAAAGCTGCAGGTATGGATGGGTGTGCTGTGGAATGCCTGAAGGGTGGTGGAGTGACTATTGTTGACTGGTTAGTAAGATTGTTGAATGTGTGCTTTGAGAAAGGTATGGTGCCAATTGACTGGGCAAGTGCTTGTGTGGTCCCGTTGTATAAAGGCAAGGGTGATAAGTATGAATGTACTAGCTTTAGGGGTATAAGTCTGTTGAGTGTTGTAGGTAAGGTGTATGGTAGAGTGTTAATTATGAGAGTTAGAGAGGGTACAGAGGGAGTGATTAGTGATGAGCAGTGTGGCTTTAGGAGAGGGAGGGATGCGTTGATCAGGTGTTTGCTGTGAGACAAGTGTGTGAAAAGTATTTAGCGAAAGGCAAGGATGTGTTTTGGGCATTTATGGATTTAGAGAAAGCGTATGATAGAATTGATAGGGAGGCTTTGTGGACTGTTTTAAGATTGTATGGACTTGATGGTAGGTTACTAAAAGGGGTGAAAAGTTTTTATGTAAATAGTAGAGCGTGTGTAAGAGTGGGAAATGCTGTGAGTGATTGGTTTCCCGTGAGAGTGGGGCTGCGACAGGGATGTGTGATGTCGCCTTGGTTGTTTAATATTTACATGGATGGTGTTGTAAGGGAGGTGAATGCAAGAGTTTTAGGTGGTCTGAGTCTGGTAAATGTTGATGGTGGAGAGTGGAATCTGAAGCAGCTGCTGTTTGCAGATGATACTGCACTGGTGACTGATTCAGAGGAGAGATTGAGACAGTTGGTAGAGGAGTTTGGAAGGGTGTGTGAAAGGAGGAATTTGAAAGTAAATGAGAATAAGAGTAAAGTGATGAAGTGTACGAGGTTGATAGATGGTAGGGGGATGAATATAGTTTTGAATGGTGAGTTGCTTGAGGAGGTAGATTGTTTTAAATATCTAGGGTCACATGTTGCTGTGGATGGAAGAATAGATGCAGAAGTGAAGTTTAGAATAAATGAAGTAGGAAAGGTGCTGGGAGGAATGAAAAAAGTGTTTAAATGTCGTTCGCTTAGAATGGATGTAAAGAGAAGGCTGTATGAGGGTGTTGTGGTACCGACTGCATTATATGGGGCTGAAACATGGAATATGGGTGTAGCAGAGAGGAAAAGTTTGAATGTAATGGAGATGAGGTGTCTGAGGAGTATGTGTGGAGTGACGCGTATGGATCGGGTGCGAAATGATGAAGTGCGAAGGAGAACTGGAGTTGTTCAGGAGATGGCTGGTAGAGTTGAGCAGAGGGTGTTGCGATGGTTTGGGCATATGGAGAGAATGGATAATAAGCGATTGGTGAAAAAGATAACTAGATCTGATGTGAGAGGTGTAAGGCTGAGAGGAAGACCACGAATAGGATGGATGGACAGTGTGAAGAGAACGCTGGATGCGAGAGGGATGTCTGTTGAGCAAGGAAGAGTGGCTGTGCGTGACAGAAATAAATGGAGAGAAATTGTGAATAAATAAGTGATGACGCAGCCCTGAGGGGATATTCTCCCGCATTTGGTCTGATCAGCTAGTCAGGTCAGGTGCGGGTAAGGGGATGGGTATGTTATGATGTGGCAGGGGTAAACCAGCTCTGCTGTCGGGCCCTGCTGCGGATGTCACTGATTGCATTGCGCAGTTGACCCTTGTGCGGTGTGGTGTGGTGAGGATCTGTCCGTTCTCCCCTTTGGGGCTAAGATGTGAATGAATGTGTTTAAATGGATGAGTAAATGGGGAGTGTGTCGTCCTGTCTCGGCTACCTCCCTTTCCTTGGGGGAAGCAGCCTAGGTATATAGATTTGTGTTTTTATTATTGTTATTAATAGTGTTGTTGTTATTATTATTAGTCATTATTATTTTCATTCGTTTGTGATTTTGTTATTATTATTATTATTATTATCATTATCACTGTTGTTTTTTGTTTCATTTTTATCATTATTATTATTGTTGTTATTGTTTTTCTTACTATTATTATTGTTATTATTATTAGTAGCAGACTGACTCTATCGGATACGTTTATGTGAAGCTACAGAACGTGGTGAATGTTTTTGGGGTATCAGATAGAGCCAGGATTCCGGGGGCTTGAATGATGAGTGAATGGAAGTGTGGCCCATTGACTCTATCGGATACGTTTATGTGAAGCTACAGAACGTGGTGAATGTTTTTGGTGTATCAGATAGAGCCAGGATTCCAGGGGCTTGAATGATGAGTGAATGGAAGTGTTGCCCATTGACTCTATCGGATACGTTTATGTGAAGCTACAGAACGTGGTGTATCAGATAGAGCCAGGATTCCAGGGGCTTGAATGATGAGTGAATGGAAGTGTGGCCCATTGACTCTATTGGATACGTTTATGTGAAGCTACAGAACGTGGTGAATGTTTTTGGTGTATCAGATAGAGCCAGGATTCCGGGGGCTTGAATGATGAGTGAATGGAAGTGTGGCCCATTGACTCTATTGGATACGTTTATGTGAAGCTACAGAACGTGGTGAATGTTTTTGGCGTATCAGATAGAGCCAGGATTCCAGGGGCTTGAATGATGAGTGAATGGAAGTGTGGCCCATTGGACTGGGCAAACTTGGGCTGTCTGGACATTGCTACTCCTCACCCTGCCCTAGGGTGGGAAAGGAGGTCCCGATGATGATGATGATGATGATGATGTAGTAGTAGTAGTAGTAGTAGTAGTAGTAGTAGCAGTTGTAGTATCATCATCATTATTATTATTATTATTATTAATGTTGTTACTGTCATTATTATTATTATTATTATTATTATTATTATTATTGTTATTACTGATCGTTATTATAAGTAATTTAGTAGTAGTAGTTGCTGTAGCATCATCATCATCACCTAACATTATTATTATTATTATTATTATTATTATTAACTAAATAAAAAAATGAATAATGAGGTTATTTCATCCCTATTCACTGTGTATGACTCACCCATCTTTAAGTATTAGGCCAAATTTGACTAGTAACCAAGGAGACTCACTTCTCCCTCATATATATCGACTAGTAACCAAGGAGATTGAACCCCACCTCATATCACCAGCTTGGTATCTGATTTTTGAGATGTGCCCAGGTGTATCAAAAAAATATATATATATAAAATCATGACAGGATCTTTTTTCGAATTTCTGATTCATAATTTTGATTTTTGAACTTTTTTCCGTTACACGAAAAAATATATATAATCAACACACACCTTTTTTCGATTTTTTCCCCATCAGAAAAAAATAATCTCATGACATAGCATTTTTTTTCGTAGTTCCAAGTCACAATATAGATTTTTGAATTTTACCATTACATTAAAAAAAAACATATATACTTAAAAAGCACCATCTTCTTTCGATTTCCTTCCCTTTCGATGTAAATATATATATATAATCATGATACATCTTTTATTTTCGAATTTCCAAGTCACATATTCGATTTTTGAACTTTTCTGTAACATAAAAAAATATATATACACTCCAAACACACCCTCTTGTCTCGATTTCTTTCCCTTTCGATATAAATATATATATAAATCATGATACATCTTTTATTTTTCGATTTTTGATTATTGAAACTTTCCTTTACATAAAAAAAATATATATATAACCATGACACAACATCCATCGTCGATTTTGTTTCCATTAGGTAAAAAATATATGTATATATTCAGGACACAGCACCATTTTCGAATTCCAAAGCCACAATTATGATTTTTGAATTTCCCATCAATTAAAAAAATATATATACTTAAAAAACACCATCTTTTTTTTCGATCTTTTCCCGTTAGATAAGAAATATATATATAGATTCAGGACACAGCACCATTTTTCGAATTCCAAAGCCACAATTATGATTTTTGAATTTCCCATCAAATAAAAAAATATATATACTCCAAACACACCATCTGTTCTCGATTTCTTTCCCTTTCGATGTAAATATATATACAAAATCATGATATATATTTTTTTTTCGTATTTCCAAGTCACAATTTCGATTTTTGAATTTCCCATCAATTAAAAAAATATATATATACTTAAAACACACCATCTATTTTCGATTTCTTCCCGTTAGATAAGAAATATATATATAGATTCAGGACACAGCACCTTTTTCGAATTCCAAAGCCACAATTATGATTTTTGAATTTCCCATCAATTAAAAAATATATATATACTTAAAACACACCATCTTTTTTTTCGATTTTTTCCCGTTAGATAAGAAATATATATATAGATTCAGGACACAGCACCCTTTTTCGAATTCCAAAGCCACAATTTCGATTTTTGCCATTAGATAAAAATATATATATATAATCCTGACACAGCACCTTTTTCGAATGCCATACAGTTATGATATTATTTCCATTTTTTTATATATATATATTTAAAATCAGCATATACCATCTTTTTTTTCGAATTTAATATTTTCCAGTACATCTGTCTATCTATCTATTGCCAGACGCCTCAATCAGTAAGGGGTGGCCACAAACAAATCGCCTCCACGTCGCCCTGTCCCCTGCCATTTCACTGCCCTGCCCCCAGCTCACACCCCCCTCTCTCATATACATACAAAATATATATATAATCATGACACAGCATCATTTCGATTTTCAAAGCCACAAGTTCGAATTTATATTTTTTCTGTTCGGTAAAATTATATATATAGAATCATGACACAGCATCTTTTTCGAATTTCATAGTTACATTGTTTATTTTTGAATTTTTCCGTTAGACAAAAAATATATAGATTACAGACACCATTTTTTTTTCGAATTCCAGTAATAATTTTGATTTCTGATTTTTCCATCGCATAAAAGTATATATATAATAATGATACGCCATCCTTTTTCCAATTTCATAGCCACAATTTTTGATTTTTCTCTAAAAAAATATATACTCATGACATACCATCCCCTCGTATGGTTAGTTAAATCGCCATGGAGTTGCCGGAGCGTTATCCTCGTAGCCGGTGGGGACGCAGGTGGTGGAGGTGCTAGTGACCGTGCGCAGTCGTGTATCGGTGATGTATTGCCTCTGATAATCCGTTATGGTCCGGTCGATGCAAACGGTCATGGAGTCGGTGTAGACGGTGTGGTAGTAGTACGCTTGGATGGTTGACGTTTGGGTCGGGACGTCCAAACTCGTCGTCAACCAGTGGACGTGGGAGCTGGGCCAGGTCATCGTTCGAATCGATGTGCCGATGTAGTTCACGTGAGTCATCGTTTGGGTCCGGGAATCGGTAAACAGGTCGCGCTTGAAGCTGGTACAGTTGTGAGTCGCTGAGGCGGAGTGGACGACCCAGGACATGTGGCTATGCACCGTCCGCACGTTGGTTACGGAGGAGGTGGTGGACACGCGCATGTCCGTGTACACTGTCCGGCTCGTCTCAGTCACCGGAGCCGTCACCTGCCTTGTTATGGTGGTGAAAATAGGGATTGTTTGGATCACGGT
This sequence comes from Coenobita brevimanus, assembly GCF_032717465.1. NCBI lineage: Eukaryota > Metazoa > Arthropoda > Malacostraca > Decapoda > Coenobitidae > Coenobita > Coenobita brevimanus. The sequence continues at coordinate 778,152 of NC_136962.1, forward strand.
CCTCGTTCGGCCTGTCACTGTCTCCTTCACGGTGATGAGGACCTGTGATGTTGATGTAACTGTTGTTGTTGTGGGTGGGAGGCTGGTGATTGATGTAACGATGTGGGGTCTGGTCGATGTGCTTGTTACGGCTGGACGTCCATTATCGGTAACGGATGTGGTGGTGGTTGTGTCTGGTAGCCGAGTGGTAGACGTGATGGTAGCGGTGAAGGTGCCGGTGAGTGTGGTAGTTGTGGTAGGCCTCACAGTCACCACAACCCTGCTTGGAATGGTAGTACTGCTTGTTACGTACTGCAGAATGGGTTTGGTCTCCGTGCGTGTCGTTCGGGAGGTGACGGTAGTTGGGGCGGTGACCAGCTGTGTCCGAACGATGGTATTCCCCATCGTCATGGTGACCGTCGATGTCCTAACGACCGTCGTGGGGACATCAACGGTGGCGGTGGTGGCTCTAGTGACTGTTGAGGTGACTGTGATGGTTTCGGTCTTCACAGGGGGTAAGTAGCCATCAACGTGCTCCCCCGGGCCACTCCCAGGGGGCGGGCCGGGGAAGTCAAATTGTCCGTTGACGCCCCCCGTAATCATCAACATCATCAACGGCCGCCACCACACCACCACCACCACCATCAACCGCCGCACCCTGGAAAAGACGCAGGATGAGGGACAAGTCAGTGGTCTAGTGGACTGGGTGACTCGTTCTGCGTAAAACCCCTTAACACCTTTTCCTTAGCAATTTATCTCGGGTTTAACGGACTGGTTCTTCACAATACCCCTAAACACCTCTTCCTTAGTGATTTATTTTGCATTAAATCCTTGAATCTCCCCTTTCAACCTGTGATGTCATTCTTGCTACCATATTCCAGGTTCTTAACACCATTTCTCTTGTGAATTAGTCTACATATAACTCCTTCTTGCTACCATATTCAATTTCTAGGTTCTTAACACCATTTCTCTTGTGATTCAGTCTACATATTACACCTTAATCTCTGTCTTGTATGTGTATTATTGATTTCCCTTCAATTACATACAAGAATTATGGTGAAATAAGCAAAATAAATCGCTAAAGGACAGTTGTTAGGGAGCCAGTTTGAAATACTGAAGGAAAATCTGACCGATTCTTTCTCTTACTGAAGGAAGCTCCTTAACACCTTTTCCTAAGTGATTTATTTTGTTTATTACACCTTACTGTCCTCTTCTGTGTTACATAAATCCTTTCAATATCACCATCCTCTGCATAAAGCTGCCTAACACCTTTTCCTAAGTGATTTATTTTGTTTATTACACCTTACTGTCCTCTTCTGTGTTACATAAATCCTTTCAATATCACCATCCTCTGCATAAAGCTGCCTAACACCTTTTCCTAAGTGATTTATTTTGTTTATTACACCTTACTGTCCTCTTCTGTGTTACATAAATCCTTCCAATATCACCATACTCTGCATAAAGCTGCCTAACACCTTTTCCTAAGTGATTTATTTTGTTTATTACACCTTACTGTCCTCTTCTGTGTTACATAAATCCTTCCAATATCACCATCCTCTGCATAAAGCTGCCTAACACATTTTCCTAAGTGATTTATTTTGTTTATTACACCTTACTGTCCTCTTCTGTGTTACATAAATCCTTCCAATATCACCATACTCTGCATAAAGCTCCCTAACACCTTTTCCTAAGTGATTTATTTTGTTTATTACACCTTACTGTCCTCTTCTGTGTTACATAAATCCTTCCAATATCACCATACTCTGCATAAAGCTCCCTAACACCTTTTCCTAAGTGATTTATTTTGTTTATTACACCTTATTGTCCTCTTCTGTGTTACATAAATCCTTCCAATATCACCATACTCTGC
>NC_136962.1:805000-807500 GCF_032717465.1 Coenobita brevimanus
ACACACACACACACATTCCTTTATCACCATTTCTCTCTCCCTCTCTCTCTAAAATTAATGCAGCACTACATCAAGTGAGTGGATGATGGTGAGAAATAGGAAGAGAGGAGGGCAGGCACAGAAAAAGAATGATAAAGGCTAAGGAAGAAGTAGGCAGCACTACATCAAGTGAGTGGATGATGGTGAGAAATAGGAAGAGAGGAGGACAGGCACAGAAAAAGAATGATAAAGGCTAAGGAAGAAGTAGGCAGCACTACATCAAGTGAGTGGATGATGGTGAGAAATAGGAAGAGAGGAGGACAGGCACAGAAAAAGAATGATAAAGGCTAAGGAAGAAGTAGGCAGCACTACATCAAGTGAGTGGATGATGGTGAGAAATAGGAAGAGAGGAGGACAGGCACAGAAAAAGAATGATAAAGGCTAAGGAAGAAGTAGGCAGCACTACATCAAGTGAGTGGATGATGGTGAGAAATAGGAAGAGAGGAGGACAGGCACAGAAAAAGAATGATAAAGGCTAAGGAAGAAGTAGGCAGCACTACATCAAGTGAGTGGATGATGGTGAGAAATAGGAAGAGAGGAGGACAGGCACAGAAAAAGAATGATAAAGGCTAAGGAAGAAGTAGGCAGCACTACATCAAGTGAGTGGATGATGGTGAGAAATAGGAAGAGAGGAGGACAGGCACAGAAAAAGAATGATAAAGGCTAAGGAAGAAGTAGGCAGCACTACATCAAGTGAGTGGATGATGGTGAGAAATAGGAAGAGAGGAGGACAGGCACAGAAAAAGAATGATAAAGGCTAAGGAAGAAGTAGGCAGCACTACATCAAGTGAGTGGATGATGGTGAGAAATAGGAAGAGAGGAGGACAGGCACAGAAAAAGAATGATAAAGGCTAAGGAAGAAGTAGGCAGCACTACATCAAGTGAGTGGATGATGGTGAGAAATAGGAAGAGAGGAGGACAGGCACAGAAAAAGAATGATAAAGGCTAAGGAAGAAGTAGGCAGCACTACATCAAGTGAGTGGATGATGGTGAGAAATAGGAAGAGAGGAGGACAGGCACAGAAAAAGAATGATAAAGGCTAAGGAAGAAGTAGGCAGCACTACATCAAGTGAGTGGATGATGGTGAGAAATAGGAAGAGAGGAGGACAGGCACAGAAAAAGAATGATAAAGGCTAAGGAAGAAGTAGGCAGCACTACATCAAGTGAGTGGATGATGGTGAGAAATAGGAAGAGAGGAGGACAGGCACAGAAAAAGAATGATAAAGGCTAAGGAAGAAGTAGGCAGCACTACATCAAGTGAGTGGATGATGGTGAGAAATAGGAAGAGAGGAGGACAGGCACAGAAAAAGAATGATAAAGGCTAAGGAAGAAGTAGGCAGCACTACATCAAGTGAGTGGATGATGGTGAGAAATAGGAAGAGAGGAGGACAGGCACAGAAAAAGAATGATAAAGGCTAAGGAAGAAGTAGGCAGCACTACATCAAGTGAGTGGATGATGGTGAGAAATAGGAAGAGAGGAGGACAGGCACAGAAAAAGAATGATAAAGGCTAAGGAAGAAGTAGGCAGCACTACATCAAGTGAGTGGATGATGGTGAGAAATAGGAAGAGAGGAGGACAGGCACAGAAAAAGAATGATAAAGGCTAAGGAAGAAGTAGGCAGCACTACATCAAGTGAGTGGATGATGGTGAGAAATAGGAAGAGAGGAGGACAGGCACAGAAAAAGAATGATAAAGGCTAAGGAAGAAGTAGGCAGCACTACATCAAGTGAGTGGATGATGGTGAGAAATAGGAAGAGAGGAGGACAGGCACAGAAAAAGAATGATAAAGGCTAAGGAAGAAGTAGGCAGCACTACATCAAGTGAGTGGATGATGGTGAGAAATAGGAAGAGAGGAGGACAGGCACAGAAAAAGAATGATAAAGGCTAAGGAAGAAGTAGGCAGCACTACATCAAGTGAGTGGATGATAGTCGCCACCACCAACCACTTAAACACTACTTGAATTTGGCGCGTTCTCCCCCCCCCCGTCCTCTCCTCCGCCGCCATTTGGTAAACACACACTGTTGCCAACGCAGCTCTTAACGCTATCTCTATTGCTATTTATTTTACATCGCTGGAAATTTTATCTATCTATTGCCAGACGCCTTAATCCCTTATACGAGGTGGCCACAAACAAATCGCCTCCACGTCACCCTGTTCCCCCGCCATTTCACTGACCTGCTCCCAATTCGCATCCCCCTCTCTCATATACCTCTCCACTCCATCCCTCCATCTCATTCTCGGCCTCCCCCTCCCTCTCTAAAAAATATTCTAACGATAATATAAAAATCTAAATAATATTCCAGCAATGTTACCTACATCGTAGCACTTTTTCACTAGCGATTTGGTTGAGCGAAGTGTGGGAATTGTGAAGTATGGGAGTGAGGAGTGTATTAACAGGGTGTACTAACACTGTATTCAACACACTGGGATTGATATAGTATGGGAGTGAGGAGTGTATT
>NC_136962.1:812500-817500 GCF_032717465.1 Coenobita brevimanus
GGGTGACTCTACACTGAGTGACAAGCCAAATGTTTCCTGTACACCAGGAAACCATTTACTACGCTGGGTGGTAGCCATATAACCAAGTTATGGCACCTGGTGGTTTAGTGGGTAATTAAGGCACTCCAATCGGATTGAGCTGGTGCAGGTTTATATCCAAGGGGTGGTTGGGGTTTATTGCTCATGTAATGCCACTCAGGGATGAGTGAGGCTGGTCACTCTCATCTTAAATGTTAGCACCAACTTGCCTAGCCCCGGCCTCCTACGCTCCTCACGGGGCAAGACAGGATTGGATGATGGATATATATATATATATATATATATATATATATATATATATATATATATATATATATATATATATATATATATTCTATCTGTCAGCTACCTACCTACCTAACTATCCATCCATTTATTTATCTATCCACCCATCCATCTATCCATCCGTCTATCTATCCCCACAGAGGACGTGCTGGACAGGCGAGGTATGCAAGATGGAGTTCCAGAATGAGTTCCGGTGCAGGTGTCCGCGGTGGTACTGGTGTCGCAGCCCCGGCCGCTACTACCACGCCTACTGCACCATGTCCGCCCTCGGCTACATATGGATACAGCCAGGGGGACTCATGCCAGAGGATGCTAGTCACGAGTAAGTGGAGGGGGAGGATGCTAGTCACGAAGAAGAGCAGGAAGGGGAAGGAGGATGAACAAGAGAGGAGAGGGGTGACACATGAATCTTAAGAGACAGCCAGGGGGACTTATGCCAGAGGATGCTAGTCACGAGTAAGTGGAGGGGGAGGATGCTAGTCACGAAGAAGAGGAAGAGGAAGGAGAGGAAGAGGAGGACATTGATCAGTGAGAAGATGGATGATCAATGTGATATATATAGATACAGGTATGCTAGTCACGAGTAAGTGGAGGGGGAGGATGGGGAGGATGCTAGTCACGAAGAAGAGCAGGAGGAAGAGGATGTCAGTAATGATGTGATACACTGAGATACATATTATACAGCCTGAAGGACTTATGCCTGAAGATGCTAGTCACGAAGAAGAGCAAGGAGGAGAGGATGCTAGTCACGAAGAAGAGCAACGGAAGGAGGATGCTAGTCACGAAGAAGAGGAGGTAGAGGAGGAAAGGGAAGGAGACATAAACAAAAGAGAGGAGTCATGTTGGATGATACTAGTCACGAAGAAGAGCAAGGGAAGGACAGGATGCTAGTCACGAAGAAGAGGAGGAGGAAGAGGAGGAGGAATATATGGATACAACCTGAAGGACTGATGCCGGAGGATGCTAGTCACGAAGCAGAGCAAGGAAAGGAGAAGATACTAGTCACGAAGAAGAAGTAGAGGAGGAAGTGCAAGGGAAGGATGCTAGTCACGAAGAAGAGGAAGGGGAGAAGGAAGAGGGTGCGTGAATGTCAGAAAGCAAAGATGATGGATTTACGCTTCAAGATACTAGTCACGAAGAAGAGCAAGGGGAGGATGCTAGTCACGAAGAAGAGGGATGAGATGGATGACGAAGACGAGCCCTAAGAATGTGAGGAAATTTTTATAACCAATTCATATATGGCATCATGTGTCTCTCTCTCTCTCTCTCTCTCTCTCTCTCTCACACACACACACACACACACACACACACACACACACACACACACACACATACCTTCCTTCCCCCCTCTCTCCTTTCCTTCCTCTTCCCCCCTCCTCTCTCTCTCTCTCTCTCACACACACACACACACACACACACACACACACACACACACACACAAAACTCTACACATGACACCACACACCAAACAGGTAAACACACACACACACACACACATCAAAATCAAATCAATGTTATTTTTTTCCGTACAGGTGCTTAGTGCTAAAAAGAATTACTAGTGAGCACCGTGTCCAAGCGTCCTCACCTCTATGTACTGAACTAACCCTGTGACCATTACAGCATTACAATCTTATCTATGTAATTACTTGTAGTGTACATATATATAGTATGTTTATATTTAGGAGAAGTCATCATCATTTGTCAGTCTTGGTCACACTGCTCGATCTCTGGCAGCCTCCCCATTCAGTCCCTTATCCCTGAGGTCACACTCTGTTACCTCATCCTAGGTCTTTTTTTGGTCTGCCTCTTACAACTCTACCCTCACCCTCCACACCCCTCACCCTCCACACCTCTCACCCTCCACACCTCTCACCCTCCACACCCCTCACCCTCCACACCTCTCACCCTCCACACCTCTCACCCTCCACACCCCTCACCCTCCACACCCAGTTGTCATCCTCCATCCTCTCCACATGCCCAAACCATCTCAGTCTACCCCTCCTCATCACAACACCAATACACTCCAGCCCCATCCTTCCTCCCAAACCATCTCAGTCTACCCCTCCTCATCACAACACCAATACACTCCAGTCCCATCCTTCCTCCCAAACCATCTCAGTCTACCCCTCCTCATCACAACACCAATACACTCCAGTCCCATCCTTCCTCCCAAACCATCTCAGTCTACCCCTCCTCATCACAACACCAATACACTCCAGTCCCATCCTTCCTCCCAAACCATCTCAGTCTACCCCTCCTCATCACAACAACACACTCCAGTCCCATCCTTCCTCCCAAACCATCTCAGTCTACCCCTCCTCATCACAACACCAATACACTCCAGTCCCATCCTTCCTCCCAAACCATCTCAGTCTACCCCTCCTCATCACAACACCAATACACTCCAGTCCCATCCTTCCTCCCAAACCATCTCAGTCTACCCCTCCTCATCACAACACCAATACACTCCAGTCCCATCCTTCCTCCCAAACCATCTCAGTCTACCCCTCCTCATCACAACACCAATACACTCCAGTCCCATCCTTCCTCCCAAACCATCTCAGTCTACCCCTCCTCATCACAACACCAATACACTCCAGTCCCATCCTTCCTCCCAAACCATCTCAGTCTACCCCTCCTCATCACAACACCAATACACTCCAGTCCCATCCTTCCTCCCAAACCATCTCAGTCTACCCCTCCTCATCACAACACCAATACACTCCAGTCCCATCCTTCCTCCCAAACCATCTCAGTCTACCCCTCCTCATCACAACACCAATACACTCCAGTCCCATCCTTCCTCCCAAACCATCTCAGTCTACCCCTCCTCATCACAACACCAATACACTCCAGTCCCATCCTTCCTCCCAAACCATCTCAGTCTACCCCTCCTCATCACAACACCAATACACTCCAGTCCCATCCTTCCTCTCAACTCTACCCTCAATGTTCACTCCTCTCACGTGTCGCTTATAATAAATCGCCAAGGGAAAGGTGTTAGGGAGTTTCCTCTTCCATGACTGCGCAGGTCTCACTACCATACAGCATTAATAATACATGTCGCATAAAATAAATCACTTAGGAATAGATGTTAGGGGGCATTCTTTACTGCCCAGGTCTCACTACCATACAGCATTGCCGCATAAAATAAATCGCTTAGGAAAAGGTGTTAGGGAGCTTCCTTAACCTTCCATACAGCATTTTTCATTCCTAGCATACCACATAAAATAAATCGCTTAGGAAAAGATGTCAAGGAGTTTCCTTAACCTTCCATACAGCAATTTTCACTCCTAGCATACCACATAATATAAATCGCTTAGGAAAAGGTGTTAGGGAGCTTTCTTAACTTACCATACACATTTTTCACCCCTAACGCATCCCGCATAAAATAAATCGCTTAGGATAAGGTGTTAGGGAGCTTCCTTAACCTACCATAAAGCATTTTTCACTCGTAATCCATCCCGCATCAAATAAATCGCTTACGAAAAGGTGTTAGGGAGCTATATATTCCTGACAATCCATGAAAGCTGGGATTTTTGTTATTATTTTTTGTACTTCGTAGCTGAGTCTCCTTGGTTACTAGTCAAATCATGCCTCCAATCTGACTACACCTGGCCATCAACTGAGCTGAAAGGGGTTAGGAATGAGTCTCCTTGGTTACTAGTCAAATCATGCCTCCAATCTGACTACACCTGGCCATCAACTGAGCTGAAAGGGGTTAGGAATGAGTCTCCTTGGTTACTAGTCAAATCAAGCCTCCAATCTGACTACACCTGGCCATCAACTGAGCTGAAAGGGGTTAGGAATGAGTCTCCTTGGTTACTAGTCAAATCAAGCCTCCAATCTGACTACACCTGGCCATCAACTGAGCTGAAAGGGGTTAGGAATGAGTCTCCTTGGTTACTAGTCAAATCAAGCCTCCAATCTGACTACACCTGGCCATCAACTGAGCTGAAAGGGGTTAGGAATGAGTCTCCTTGGTTACTAGTCAAATCAAGCCTCCAATCTGACTACACCTGGCCATCAACTGAGCTGAAAGGGGTTAGGAATGAGTCTCCTTGGTTACTAGTCAAATCAAGCCTCCAATCTGACTACACCTGGCCATCAACTGAGCTGAAAGGGGTTAGGAATGAGTCTCCTTGGTTACTAGTCAAATCAAGCCTCCAATCTGACTACACCTGGCCATCAACTGAGCTGAAAGGGGTTAGGAATGAGTCTCCTTGGTTACTAGTCAAATCAAGCCTCCAATCTGACTACACCTGGCCATCAACTGAGCTGAAAGGGGTTAGGAATGAGTCTCCTTGGTTACTAGTCAAATCAAGCCTCCAATCTGACTACACCTGGCCATCAACTGAGCTGAAAGGGGTTAGGAATGAGTCTCCTTGGTTACTAGTCAAATCAAGCCTCCAATCTGACTACACCTGGCCATCAACTGAGCTGAAAGGGGTTAGGAATGAGTCTCCTTGGTTACTAGTCAAATCAAGCCTCCAATCTGACTACACCTGGCCATCAACTGAGCTGAAAGGGGTTAGGAATGAGTCTCCTTGGTTACTAGTCAAATCAAGCCTCCAATAAATGTGTAGTTACCACTTGTTATGTTGGAGAAAATTGCCAGTTTGAATTCAATTATCAGTTTTGTATTCATTTCCTGTACATAGAAATAATAATAATAA
>NC_136962.1:822500-840000 GCF_032717465.1 Coenobita brevimanus
TATTAACCTTACTGTCCTCTTGTTACATAAATCCTTCCCATATCAGCATACTCTGCACAGGAGGATATTAACCTGCCATATCCACAAATAAATCGCAAAGGAAGAGGTGTTAGGAGCCTGCTAGATGGACGAGAATAACAGGCCTAGTGGGGAGCATTGTTTAACCTGTAACACTATCTATTTATCTATCTATCGGCTAATAATTACGTATATATCCTTACGTAGTGATGATAGATGAAAATATAGTAGATAAAATAGACACAGTTGGCTGGAAGGAAGAAATAAGAGACAAAATATTAACCACAAGCCTCCGATGTTGTGGCAGAAAAACAGGAATTCGAATATTCAAATTTTCGGAAACGTTAATGGCATGGATTTGATTTTCTGACCCGCCATTTAGCATATATAACAAGGGAAGCAAAGTTTAAATGACTCAAAAATATATATAGTCACCTTTAGTCATTATTTTTTCTGATATTAGCCTACCAAGCGTGATGTTGGAACCGAATATGCATTTACGCGAACAATGATTTCAATTTACTACGACCTCCATTAATCTCGGGTTCTATAATGTCGAATTTAAATCTCAAAATATATGGAAATCCAAAAAAAATGTCCATTATTTCTTAACGCACGCTCATTACTATTTAGCCAGAGTCTGCTAAATTATTCCAACCTTATTGATCTCCATTTTACCAGACGAAGGATGAGTTGGGAGAGACAAGCTTCCTTATTTACGTATCTTATATTGTACTTTCAAAGAATATATTACTCTGAACAATCCCTGAGTCTATCCACCTCTATATATTTAATTAATTTTATCCTGTCACGCGGAGAAAATGTTTTGAATTAAAGTTACAAAAATCATAATTATATATGAAGCCAAACGTCACGAAAAACCCATCTCAAAATCGGAACAGCAGTTTTAAATCCACATACATGTTTCTTGAAGACTCTCCCACATTCACTGATACAAGCTGAATGAATGATAAAGAACAGCAGTCAGCCTAAATCCATATAACGAGTATTTGAATTTGAAAACCACTAAAATGGCCGCCAGAATATGAAAACACGACTAACTGATCAGAACACCGAATGAAAAAGAAACCCAGGATTATTATAAGCCTTCGAAACAACCAATCAGAGTCAAAATATCATGAATTCTCCCATATATAATCCCAATTCTGACCCCGGTAAACACAAACAAGATTAATTAATAAGCAGGTGACAAAGGATTATCTTGACTATTGTGGGGTTTCGTCAGAAGTGTAAACAGCAGCTGATTTTTCGACTTTCCTGTATTTAGCGATTTATTTTGAGTTTCCGGGATGTTTAAATAGGTATGTGGGTCTTTTTTTGTATCTGGGAGGCTCGTAGTGGCTGTACTGTACTTTCCAGACCCAGGTTCGCGTCAGAAGTGATCCCAGTGGGCTGCAGGCTGAAGTTGAGGCAGTGGATCCGCTTGTTTATATCTGTGACACCGCGTGAAGGCCTTCCTCCATTTTAATATTTATAACTGACATGCATTTTCATTTCTGCCATCGTGGTGAGAGAGAGAGAAAGAGAGAGAGAGAGAGAGAGAGGCCTTCACGTGGTGGCACTGATATAGCTGGTCGGATCCACTGCCTGGTTATACAAACGTCCCTCAACTCCCTCCATATCCCTCAAAATGCTGTATGGAGAGTGAGAGACTAACTAGGAGTGTATGGAGAGTGAGAGACTAACTAGGAGTGTATGGAGAGTGAGAGACTAACTAGGAGTGTATGGAGAGTGAGACTAACTAGGAGTGTATGGAGAGTGAGAGACTAACTAGGAGTGTATGGAGAGTGAGACTAACTAGGAGTGTATGGAGAGTGAGAGACTAACTAGGAGTGTATGGAGAGTGAGACTAACTAGGAGTGTATGGAGAGTGAGACTAACTAGGAGTGTATGGAGAGTGAGACTAACTAGGAGTGTATGGAGAGTGAGAGACTAACTAGGAGTGTATGGAGAGTGAGAGACTAACTAGGAGTGTATGTGAGTGAGGTGGAGGGGGAGACCAAGGATGAGGAGTGAAGTGGAGAGGTTATATGGGAAAGAGGGGTATAAGTTCGGGGAAGGGCAGTGAAATGGCAGGGGACAGGGTGACATGGAGGCAATTTGTTTGTGGCCACCCCTTACAGGACTGAAGTGTCTGGTGTTAAGAGATAGGTAGATAGACAGCAATAGATGGAGAGATAGACAGACAGTAATAGATAGACAGACAGCAAGACAGATAGATAGATAAAAAGCATTAATAATTTTACACATTTTGGTGGCAACTCTATCTATCTATCTGTCTGTCTACTTATCTATCTGCCTGTCTATCTATCTATCTATTGCCAGATGCCTTAATCCTGTAAGGGGTGGCCACAAACAAATCGCCTCCATGTCACCCTGTCCCCTGCCATTTCACTGCCCTGCTCCCAGCTCACACCCCCCTCTCTCATATACCTCTCCACTCCATCCCTCCATCTCATCCTTGGCCTCCCCCTCCCTCTCCCCACCTCACTCACAAACACTCTCCTTGTCAGTCTCTCACTCTCCATCCCCCCAGCTCACACACCCCTCTCTCATATACCTCTCCACTCCATCCCTCCATCTCATCCTTGGCCTCCACCTTCCTCCCTCCACCTCACTCACAAACACTCTCCTTGTCAGTCTCTCACTCTCCATCCCCCCAGCTCACACACCCCTCTCTCATATACCTCTCCACTCCATCCCTCCATCTCATCCTTGGCCTCCCCCTCCCTCCACCTCACTCACAAACACTCTCCTTGTCAGTCTCTCACTCTCCATCCTCTCCACATGGCCAAACCACCTCACATGCAAAATAAAATCCAAATTAATTGAATATTTTAAAAGCCTCTTAAATCCACACAACAGTACACTTAACCCTATCCTGACGGCAGGGGCACGGCACCCCCCAGACCCCCCCACACCCCAAATATAACCCAACCTTGAAAGCCGTGCACTCCTTGAAAACCAGTGTACCCAAGGGGGAGGGTGTGCTATGGGCTCGGCTGCTGGGATGGGAGGTAGGGCAGGGAGAACCCCATACGCTACGATGGGGGAAGTCATTTAAGAGATGAAGTTGTGACATGTGCCGTTAAAAAGGCGTACGCTTTTTTAAGATGAGGGAACTTACGAACACCTCTTCCTTAGTGATTTATCCTGCATGGTCTACCCTACCAATCTGGAAATAAATCACTATGGGAAAGGTGTTAGGGAGCTTCATTAACCGACAGGAATAACAGAGATGGGGAAATTACTAATATATATTTAACCTTACAAAGACTTGACTAGTAACCAAGGAGACTCATTCCCACATAACAGACCAGCTCCATTGGGTAAAAAATATATATATATAATAATAATAATAATAATAATAATACATCTTTTTGTGGCAGCGTACACTCTCCTAGTTAGTCTCTCATTCATCCCCCTCTCTCCTATACTCTCCTAGTTAGTCTCTCATTCATCCCCCAACCTACACCCCCCTCTCTCATACACCTCTCTACATCATCCTTGGTCTCCCTCACTCACACACTCTCCCAGTTAGTCTCTCCCCATCCTCTCCACCTCACTCACACACACTCTTTCCATCCCCCCAACTCACATCCCCCTCTCTCATCCTCTTCTAGTCAGTCTCTCAGTCTATTCCAGGGCTGGGAGTTGGCACAGTGAAGGGTGTGGGGAGAAGGATGGCAGGGGGGCAGCATATACTCTCCTATTTAGTCTCTCACTCTCCATCCCCCCCTCTCATATGCTCTCCTAGTTAGTCTCTCATGATCTACTTCCAGGGCTGGGCGTTGGCACAGGTAGGGGTGTTGGGGAAGGATGGAAGGCAGTGATAGTCATCGTCACCATCGCGTGGGCGTAGTGTGGATGCGTCAACACCTCCTCTCGCTCAAGACCGTCAGCCTGGTCGGGCTCTCGGTGCAGACGTCAACGATGGTCCTGCTCCTCCGATACAGCCGCACGCCGCCCTCATCAACCCTCCCCCCATCGTCATCATCATCATCAACGCATCAACCCTACCTCATCACCACCGCTGTCTTGCTCTCGGAACTACTCAAGCTTATCCTCTCGCTCTCGTTTCTCCATGTGGAATCGGGTGAGTTGTGAGAGAGAGAAAGAGAGAGAGAGAGAGAGAGACGGGGGGGGTCCTTCATGTAGTGGCAGTACTACCAAGTGTGAGAAAGTGTTGTAGTGAGAATGGGATGATGATAATAATGATGATGATTATTATTATTATTTTTTATTATTATTATTATTATTATTATTATTAGGATTATTATGGTGTATGATTATTAAAATGACGATAACAGTGTTCTACTCCTGATTATTATTATTAACTTCCTTCTGCCTGTGGGTGACTCTACACTGAGTGACAAGCCAAATGGTTTCCTGTACACCAGGAAACCATTTACTACGCTGGGTGGTAACCATAACACCAAATTATGGCGCCTGGTGGTTTAGTGGGTAATTAAGGCACTCCAATCGGATTGAGCCGGTGCAGGTTTATATCCAAGGGATGGTTGGGGTTTATTGCTCATGTAATGCCACTCAGGGATGAGTGAGGCTGGTCACTCTCATCTTAAATGTCAGCACCAACTTGCCTAGCCCCGGCCTCCTACGCTGCACATGGGGCAACACAGGATTGGATGATGGAAGGATTATTATTATTATTATTATTATTATTATTATTATCATTATTATTATTATTATTATTATTATTATTATTATTATCATTATTATTATTATTATCATTATTATTATTATCATTATTATTATTATTATCATTATTATTATTATTATTATTATTATTACACCTTTTTTCCAACAGGGTGCATACCAAGTGTAACCACACGCCACTTATGTGAAGAGGTGTTAGGCAGAATCTGGGAGACGCTGAAACTCACAGTACCAGCGTTCCTGTACGTCGTTCAGAATAACCTACTCTTCATCGCGCTCTCGAACCTGGACGCGGCAACATATCAGGTATTTGGATGGTTTGACGTGGAGGTGATTTGTTTGTGGCCACCCCGTATGGGCTTAAGGCGTCTGGCAATAGATAGATAGACAAGTAACCAAGGAGACTCGTTCTTTAAAATAATCTGCTCTCTGGATGTGGCAACTTATCAGGTATTTGGATGGTTTGATGTGGAGGTGATTTGTTTGTGGCCACCCCGTATGGGATTAAGGTGTCTGGCAATAGATAGATAGACTAGTAACCAAGGAGACTCATTCTTTAAAATAATCTGCTCTTCACTTTCCTCTCGAATCTGGATGTGGCAACTTATCACGTATTTGGATGGTTTGACTAGTAACCAAGGAGACTCAGTTTTCAAAATTACTTGCACTTCATCACACTCAGTCCATCTGTCTATCTACCTGTCTATCTATTTGTCTATCTACCTATCTATCTATCCATCCATCTGTCTATCTGTTTATATCTAACCTTGATGCAGCAACTTCTATCCATCTATCTATTGTCAGATGCCTTAATCCTGTAAGGGGTGGCCACAAACAAATCACCTCCATGTTGCCCTGTCCCCCACCATTTCACTGCCCTGCTCCCAGTTCACCCCCCCCCCTCATATACCTCTCCATTCCATCCCTCCCTCTCATCCTTGGCCTCCACCACACTCGCATACACTCTCCTCATCAGTCTCTCGATCTCCATTCTCTCCACATGGCCAAACCACCTCAGTGTGTTTCTCCTAACGCTTCCTATCACATCCACATCCACACCACAACACTCCTTCACTTCCTCATTTGTCAGTCTGTCTCTCCATGTAACTCCACATCCACACCACAACACTCCTTCACATCCTCATTTGTCAGTCTGTCTCTCCATGTAACTCCACATCCACACCACAACACTCCTTCACTTCCTCATTTGTCAGCCTGTCTCTCCATATAACTCCACATCCACACCACAACACTCCTTCACTTCCTCATTTGTCAGCCTGTCTCTCCATGTGACTCCACATCCACACCACAACACTCCTTCACTTCCTCATTTGTCAGCCTGTCTCTCCATGTGACTCCACATCCACACCACAACACTCCTTCACTTCCTCATTTGTCAGCCTGTCTCTCCATGTAACTCCACATCCACACCACAACACTCCTTCACTTCCTCATTTGTCAGCCTGTCTCTCCATGTGACTCCACATCCACACCACAACACTCCTTCACTTCCTCATTTGTCAGCCTGTCTCAACATGTAACTCCACATCCACACCACAACTCTCCTTCACTTCCTCATTTGTCAGCCTGTCTCTCCATGTGACCTCACAGGGTCCTCTCAAATAACTCATTTCCACTGCTCTCACTCTTGACTTGTGTCCTTCCAACAACGTCCAAGCTTCACTTCCATACGTTAGAGTTGGTATCACAATACTGTCATGCAGTAACTTTTTCACTTCCATGCTCACTTCCCTGTTTCTTATCACTGCTTTCAAGGAACCAGCAACCTTTCTTCCTTGTTGTACCCTTTCAAGCACTTCACCCTCCAAACCTCCATCCTTACTCATCACACTACCCAAGTACTTAAACGTACTCACATTTTCCAATTCCTCACCATCCAACCTCACTGTACATTCACTGACCTCACTTCTCTTGAAGACCATAACTTTACTCTTCCCTACATTCACCTTTAGATTCCGTTTCTTACACACTCTCCCAAACTCATCCACCAAGCCTGGCAGCTCCCCTTCGTCTTCACTCAACAACACAGTATCATCTGCAAACAACAGTACAGGGAGTTTCCAAACACTATCCTCTCTCACCAGGGTCACTCCAACATCCACTACTCTACCTTGTAAATCTTTTATTAACCCATCCATGTACAGATTGAACAACCATGGAGACATGACACATCCCTGTTTCAACCCAACCTTCAAAGAGAAAAATTCACTTAGTTCACCATCCACACGCACTGCAGCCTTAGCACCATCGTACATACTCTTCACAGCATTCAACAACTTCCCATCTACTCCATATATTCTTAATACTTTCCACAATCCTTGTTTATCCACCCTGTCATATGCTTTCTCCAAATCCATGAAAGCCGCATACAACTTCTTTCCCTTCTCTAGAAACTTTTCCACTAAAGATCTAAGAATGAATATCTGATCTACACAACCTCTTCCCTTCCTAAAGCCTCCCTGTTCTTCTCCAACTAATTCCTCTGTTCTTTCTCTAACTCTGTCAATAAGTATCCTACCATACACTGATCTACACAACCTCTTCCCTTCCTAAAGCCTCCCTGTTCTTCTCCAACTAATTCCTCTGTTCTTTCTCTAACTCTGTCAATAAGTATCCTACCATACACTGATCTACACAACCTCTTCCCTTCCTAAAGCCTCCCTGTTCTTCTCCAACTAATTCCTCTGTTCTTTCTCTAACTCTGTCAATAAGTATCCTACCATACACTGATCTACACAACCTCTTCCCTTCCTAAAGCCTCCCTGTTCCTTTCCAACTAATTCCTCTGTTCTTTCCCTAACTCTGTCAATAAGTATCCTACCATACACTGATCTACACAACCTCTTCCCTTCCTAAAGCCTCCCTGTTCTTCTCCAACTAATTCCTCTGTTCTTTCCCTAACTCTGTCAATAAGTATCCTACCATACACTGATCTACACAACCTCTTCCCTTCCTAAAGCCTCCCTGTTCCTTTCCAACTAATTCCTCTGTTATTTCCCTAACTCTGTCAATAAGTATCCTAGGGTTTTTTTTCAAGAATACTCCCCCAGTATCCCTGCTTGTCGTAAAAGGCAACTAAAAGGGTTGGCGGAGGGTTAGTGCCCCTCCCCGGAAAACAACTAACTAAAAAAACAAACAAGAAAGAAGATAATAATAATAATAATAATAATAATCTCTCTTTCAGGTTACGTATCAGCTGAAAATCCTGACTACAGCCATATTCTCGTGGGTCCTATTGGGCAAGAGACTGACTTCCATCCATTGGCTATCCCTCTGCCTACTGATGCTGGGAGTGTCACTAGTTCAGGTATTATTATTATTATTATCATTATTATTATTATTATTATTATTATTACTACTGCTCCTACTGCCATTACTATCATCATCATTATTATTATTATTATTATTATTATTATTATTACTACTACTACTATTGCTCCTACTGCCATTACTATCATCATCATCATCATCATTATTATTATTATTATTATTATTATTATTACTACTACTACTACTACTGCTACTGCCATTACTACTACTACTATTATCATCATCATTATTATTATTATTATTACTACTACTATCATTATTATTATTATTATTATTATTATTACTACTACTACTACTACTATCATCATTATTATTATTATTATTATTATTATTAGTTGTTGTAATAATAGTGATAGTGGTAGTAGCAGTAGGAGAGAAAGACAAATGTGGACATGAAGGAGTGTTGTGGTGTGGATGTGATAGGAAGCGTTACGAGAAATTCACTGAGGAGGTTTGGCCATGTGGAGAGGATGGAGAGTGAGAGACTAATAAGGAGAGTATATGTGAGTGAGGTGGAGGTGGGGAGAGAGAGGTGGGAGGACTGAGTTGAGATGGAGGGATGGAGTGGAGAGGTATATGAGAGAGGGGGGTGTGAGTTGGGAGCAGGGCAGTGAAATGGCAGGGGACAGGGTGACATGGAGGCGATTTGTTTGTGGCCACCCCTTACAGGATTAAGGCATCTGGCAATAGATAGACAGATTTATTATTATTATTATTAATGTATCATTATTGTTTATATTCATATTGTATGTAAAGGCTCCAGCCTGCTTGCATTTGTCAGCCTTGATCACCTAATGGCAGCTCTCCACACTGCTCAATCTCTGGCAGCCTCCCTATTCAGTGCCTTATCGCTGAGGTCACACGCTATGACCTCATTCCAGGTCTTTTTCAGTCTGCCTCTCAACTCTTCCATCGTAAACCCAGCCCCCCCAGGCCTCACACTCAGGGACGCACTGCACATCCACCTAATCATTGTCATTTCTGTACGTTTGAGCTGGCGAATATCCTCTTCCTTTACTGCCCAGGTCTCACTACCATACAGCATTACATTCCTAACACATGCCACATAAAATTAATCACTTAGGGAAAGGTGTTAGGGAGCTTCCTTCACTGCGCAGGTCTCACTACCATACAGCATTACACTCCTAACACATGTGGCATAAATAAATCACTTAAGGAAGGGTGTTAGGGAGCTTCCTTCACTGCCCAGGTCACACTACCATACAGCATTACACTCCTAACACATGTGGCATAAATAAATCACTTAAGGAAGGGTGTTAGGGAGCTTCCTTCACTGCCCAGGTCACACTACCATACCACATTACTAACACATGCTACATACAAAGACCCCTTAGCACGTAGGGAGAGCCCTCTCAATGTCAGGAGAGGCAAGAGCTCCCTGAACTTCTTCCAACCACTTCTCACCCTAGCCACAGAGCTGCTCCAGCCCCACCTCCAGCACACAACATGTCTCCCAAATAACAAAACTCCTCCACACACTCAACAGACTCACCAGCAAGATCAGTCCCTTCACGCCTGACAATCTCCACCTGCTGTTCCTGACACACACATACACCTGCTCTCCCCGACACACCACACACACACACATGCTCTCCCCAACACACACACACACCTGCTCTCCCAGACACACCACACACACACACACACACACACACACACACACACACACACACACACACACACACACACACACACACATGCTTTCCCTGACACACCACACACACACACACACACACACACCTGCTCTCCCAGACACACCACAAACACACATACACACACACACATGCTCTTCCTGACACCACACACACACATACACACACACACATGCTTCCTGACACACCACACACATGAAATCCACATTATCTCACAGTCTACCTCTAACCACTACATCAGGTGAGTGGATGACGACCAGCGCCTAACCAAACCCTCAATATCTTACAGGTAGAAGGGAGCGGAGGTAACGGAGGCACCGGCAAGTTACAAACAGACGTCGACGCGATGAAAACAAACGACAACGCCGATTCCACCCACCCAAACGCCCACAACCTCGCCCACCCAAACACGGAGGTATCGAAACTCTTAGGCATCCTGGCGGTGTTTGTGTCGTGCATATCCAGCGGCTTTTCTGGCGTCTACTTTGAGCGGCTGGTCAAACGTGGCAGCCAAACGTCACTGCTGATTAGGAACATACAGCTGGGTGAGTTGGAATGAGGAGGAGGAGGAGGAGGAGGAGGAGGAGGAGAGGGTGATGATTTTGATGATGATAATACTGACAATAATAATAATAATAATAATAATGATGATGATGATGATAGTATTAGTAGTAGTGATAGTAGCAGTGGCAGTAGTAGCAGTAATAATAATAATAATAATAATAATAATAATAATAATAATAATAGTAGTAGTAGTAGTAGTAGTAGGAATGGTAGTAGCAGTAGTTGTAATAGTAATAATAATAATAATAAAAATAATAGTAGTAGTAGTAGCAGTAATAATAATAATAATAATAATAATAATAATAATAATAATAGTAGTAGTAGTAGTAATAGCAGTAACAGTAATAATAATAATAATAATAATAATAATAGTAGTAGTAGTAGTAGCAATAGTAGTAGTAGCAGTAATAATAATAATAATAATAGTAGTAGTAGTAGCAGCAATAGCAGTAACAGTAATAATAATAATAATAATAATAATAATAATAATAATAATAATAGTAGTAGTAGTAGTAGCAATAGCAGTAACAGTAATAATAATAATAATAATAATAATAGTAGTAGTAGTAGCAATAGCAGTAACAGTAATAATAATAATAATAATAATAATAATAATAATAATAATAGTAGTAGTAGTAGCAATAGCAGTAACAGTAATAATAATAATAATAATAATAATAATAATAGTAGTAGTAGTAGCAATAGCAGTAACAGTAATAATAATAATAATAATAATAATAATAGTAGTAGTAGTAGCAATAGCAGTAACAGTAATAATAAAAATAATAATAATAATAATAATAGTGGTAGTATTAGCAATAGCAGTAACAGTAATAATAATAATAATAATAGTAGTAGTAGTAGCAATAGCAGTAACAGTAATAATAATAATAATAATAATAATAATAATAATAGTAGTAGTAGTAGTAGCAATAGCAGTAACAGTAATAATAATAATAATAATAATAATAATAGTAGTAGTAGTAGCAATAGCAGTAACAGTAATAATAATAATAATAATAATAATAGTAGTAGTAGTAGCAATAGCAGTAACAGTAATAATAATAATAATAATAATAATAATAATAATAATAATAATAGTAGTAGTAGTAGCAATAGCAGTAACAGTAATAATAATAATAATAATAATAATAGTAGTAGTAGTAGTAGCAATAGCAGTAACAGTAATAATAATAATAATAATAATAATAATAATAATAATAGTAGTAGTAGTAGTAGCAATAGCAGTAACAGTAATAATAATAATAATAATAATAATAACTCCCTCATTCCAGGCATCTTCTCCATCACCTTTGCAGTAGTTGCCGTTGGGACTGACAGTAGGGCAATTAGAGAGGCAGGATTCTTTCAGGGATACTCGTTAACTACCTGGCTGGTCGTTGTGGTGCAGGTGAGTCTGCGATGTGCCGGCAAGGTCCCTAATCCAAGAACTGATTGATACGGTCTTTTTATCTATCTGTATATACCCTCCTATCTATCTATCTATCACCCATCTCTCTATCTATCTATCTATCTGACTGTCTTTGTTACTGATATATCTCTCTCTCTATATATACTCCTCTGTCTGTCTGTCTGTTATTTCCTCCCTCTCTCTCTCTCTCTCTCTCTCTCTCTGCAGTTATTGTTTTTTGATGGATGGAGAGTGAGAGACTAACTAGGAGAGTGTGTGTGAGTGTATGTATGTGGAGGAGAGACAGACAGACAAATAAGGAAGTGAAGGAGCGTTGTGGTATGGATGTGGATGAGAGACCGACAAGAAGAGTGTACGAGGAGTTACATGGAGAGACAGACTGACAAATGAGGAAGTGAAGGAGCATTGTGGTGTGGATGTGGATGAGAGACTGACTAGGAGAGTGTATGTGGAGTTACATGGAGAGACAGACTGACAAATGAGGAAGTGAAGGAGTGTTGTGGTGTGGATGTGGATGTGATAGGAAGCGTTAGGAGAAACACACTGAGGTGGTTTGGCCATGTGGAGAGGATGGAGAGTGAGAGACTGACTAGGAGAGTGTATGTGAGTGAGGTGGAGGGGGGGAGAGGGAGGGGGAGGCCAAGGATGAGATGGAGGGATGAAGAGGTATATGAGAGAGGGGGGTGTGAGCTGGGAGCAGGGCATTGAAATGGTGGGGGACAGGGTGACATGGAGGTGATTTGTGTGTGGCCACCCCTTATGGGATTACGGTGCCTGGCAGTAGATAGATAGATAGATAGATTTTCAATGTTTTTCAGGCCTTCGGAGGACTCATGGTCTCCGTGACGATGAAATACGCAGACAACATCCTCAAGGGATTCGCCACGTCGCTCTCCATCGTTATGTCAACACTGGTCTCCTGGCTGGCCCTCGGAGACGCCGCCCCCACACCACAATTCCTCACTGGGGCGGCCATCGTCATCGCATCGACGGTGCTCTACGGCCTCACGCCACCACGACAACAACAACAGCAGGGGGGCGTCAGATCATCAATCATCGGCGCCACGTCTCCCTCATCAATGCCCCACGCGTCAAGAGGACAGGTGTAAGACTGTGCCTGGTCTGGGTAGCATTGGTCTATCTATCTATCATTCTATCTATCTATCTATCTACCTATTTCATTTTTCTGTCTATCTTATCTATCTATCTATTTGTAATTTTTCTATCTATCTGTCTATCTCATTTTTCTATCTATCTGTCTGTCATTTTTCTATCTATCTGTCTATTTGTCATTTTTCTATCTATCTATCTATCTATTTGTCATTTTTCTATCTATCTATCTATTTGTCATTTTTCTATCTATCTATCTCTATTTGTCATTTTTCTGTCTATCTGTCTATCTATTTGTCATTTTTCTATCTATCTATCTATTTGTCATATTTCTATCTTTATCTATCTCATTTTTCTGTCTATCTATCTATCTATTTGTCATTTTTCTATCTATCCATCTGTTATTCCATCTATCTATCTGTCTATACATCTATCTTCTATATTTCATTGTTCTATCTATCCGTCTATCTCATTATTCTGTCTATCTATCTGTGTCATTATTCTGTCTTTTCTCTCTCTCCCTCCCTCCTCTCTTCTATCTTTTCTCTCTTTCTCTCCCTTCCCACTTCTATCTTTTCTCTCTTTCTCTTCCTTCCCTCTTCTATCTTTTCTCTCTCTCTCTCGTCCTTTCCTCTTCTGTCTGTCTCTCTCTTTCTCTCCCTTCCCTCTTCTATCTTTCCTCTCTCTCTCTCTCCCTCCCCTCTTCTATCTTTTCTCTCTCTCTCTCCCTTCCCTCTTCTGTCTTTTCTCTCTCTCTCTCTCTCTCTCATCTTTTCCTCTTCTGTCTTTGTCTCTCTCTCTCTCTCTCTCCCTCCCCTCTTCTATCTTTTCTCTCTCTCTCTCCCTCCCCTCTTCTATCTTTTCTCTCTCTTTCTCTCCCTCCTCCCCTATTTTTCTCTCCCCCCTCTCTCTCTTCATCTGTCTTTCTCTCTCCCTCTCCTCTTCTTTTTTCTCTCTCTCTACCTCCTCCTTCCTTCTCTCTACCCTCTCTCCCCTCCCTTTCTCTTCCCTCCCTCCCTCCCTTTCCATTCTGTCTCCTCCCTCTTTCCTCTCTCCACTTCCTGTTTTCTCTCCTTCCCTCTTCTCTCTCCTCTCTCTCTCTTCCTCTTCTTGTAAAAAGTTGTAACAATAGATTAACACTACAATATGATGCTAGTCACAAAGAAGTGCTATACTCTTTTTACTCTAACTTGGCCTAAAATTGGCATCTCTCCATCTTGAATGCTGATGCTAGTCACAAAGAAGTGCTATACTCTCTTTACTCTAACTTGGCCTAAAATTGGCATCTCTCCATCTTGAATGCTGATGCTAGTCACAAAGAAGTGCTATACTCTCTTTACTCTAACTTGGCCTAAAATTGCCATCTCTCCATCTTGAATGCTGATGCTAGTCACGAAGAAGTGCTGTGGAAAGGATGTAGAGCAGTAGTATTGGTGTATTAAATGCTAGTCACAAAGAAGTGCTATGGAGGGATGTATAGCCATAGTATTAACACTAGAATATGATGCTAGTCACAAAGAAGTGCTGTAGGAAGGAATTACAGCAGTAGTATTGGTGTATTAAATGCTAGTCACAAAGAAGTGCTATGGAGGGATGTGTAGTCATAGTATTAACACTAGAATATGATGCTAGTCACGAAGAAGTGCCGTGGAAAGGATGTAGAGCCATAGAAGGAATGTATGGGCCAAGTTAAGGTGATTTCGGCAGGTGTGAGAGACTAACTAGGAGAGTTTGAGTGGAGGGAGGGAGGGGGAGACCAAGGATGAGCTGGAGGTGAAGGGGAAGGGGGGGACTGAGGATGAGATGAAGGGATGGGGGTGGAGAGGATGGAGAATGAGAGACTGACAAGGAGAGTGTATGTGAGTGAGGTGGAGAGGGAGGGAGTATGTATGTATGTGCGTATCAACAATATGTATGTACGTATCAACAATGTGTATGTACGTATCAGCAATATGTGCGTATCAACATGTATGTACGTATCAGCAGTATGTGCGTATCAACATGTATGTACGTATCAGCAATATGTGCGTATCAACATGTATGTACGTATCAGCAATATGTGCGCATCAACATGTACGTACGTATCAGCAATATGTGCATATCAACAGTATGTACGTATCAGCAATATGTGTGTATCAACAGTATGTACGTATCAGCAGTATGTGCGTATCAACATGTATGTACGTATCAGCAATATGTGCGCATCAACATGTATGTACGTATCAGCAATATGTGCGCATCAACATGTACGTACGTATCAGCAATATGTGCATATCAACAGTATGTACATATCAGCAATATGTGCGTATCAACAGTATGTACGTATCAGCAGTATGTGCATATCAACATGTATGTACGTATCAGCAGTATGTGCGTATCAACAGTATGTATGTGCAGGGTGACATGGAGGCGATTTGTTTGTGGCCACCCCTTATGGGAATAAGGCATCTGGCTAAAGATTGATAGATACCTGGACAGATAGATAGATAGACAGACAGATAGATAGCTAGATAGATAAAGACAGATAGATAGACTGATAGATATAGATAGACAGACTGATAGATAGATATAGATAGATAGATATAGATAGATAGACTGATAAATAGATAGACTAATAGATAGATAGACTGACTGATAGATATAGATAGATAGACAGACTGATAGATAGATATAGATAGGTAGACTGATAGATAGATATAGATAGATAGACTGATAGATATTGATAGACAGACTGATAGATAGATATAGATAGATACTGATATAGATAGATAGACAGACAGGTAGATAGATAGACAGATAGATACAGACAGATAGATAGACTGATAGATAGATAGATTAATATATTTTTTTCATATATATAATTCTTTATCATTTGCATTTAATATTCATACTAATATCTCTCTCTCTCTCTCTCCCTCTCTCTCTCTCAACAGGAGGAAAAAAAGTTGGCATGAAATAGTGTGATGGAGGAAAGAAGAGGAAGAAGAGAAGAAGAAGAAGAGAGAGAAGAGGAAGAGGAGGAGAAGGGAGAGAAGAAGAAGAGGAGGAATTATGTGGAGAGACAGACAGACAAATGAAGAAGTGAAGGAGCATTGTGGTGTGGATGAGAGACTGACAAGAAGAGTGTATGTGGAGTTACATGGAGAGACAGACAGACAAATGAGGAAGTGAAGGAGCGTTGTGGTGTGGATGTGGATGAGAGACTGACAAGAAGAGTGTATGTGGAGTTACATGGAGAGACAGACAGACAAATGAGGAAGTGAAGGAGCGTTGTGGTGTGGATGTGGATGAGAGACTGACAAGAAGAGTGTATGTGGAGTTACATGGAGAGACAGACAGACAAATGAGGAAGTGAAGGAGCGTTGTGGTGTGGATGAGAGACTGACAAGAAGAGTGTATGTGGAGTTACATGGAGAGACAGACTGACAAATGAGGAAGTGAAGGAGATTTGTGGTGTGGATGTGGATGTGATAGGAAGCGTTAGGAGAAATACACTGAGGTGGTTTGGCCATGTGGAGAGGATGGAGAGTGAGAAACTGACTAGGAGAGTATTTTTATGTGATGTAGCAATGAATCTCCTTGGTTACTAGTCAAATCAAGCCTCCAATCTGACTACACCTGGCCATCAACTGAGCTGAAAGGGGTTAGGAATGAGTCTCCTTGGTTACTAGTCAAATCAAGCCTCCAATCTGACTACACCTGGCCATCAACTGAGCTGAAAGGGGTTAGGAATGAGTCTCCTTGGTTACTAGTCAAATCAAGCCTCCAATCTGACTACACCTGGCCATCAACTGAGCTGAAAGGGGTTAGGAATGAGTCTCCTTGGTTACTAGTCAAATCAAGCCTCCAATCTGACTACACCTGGCCATCAACTGAGCTGAAAGGGGTTAGGAATGAGTCTCCTTGGTTACTAGTCAAATCAAGCCTCCAATCTGACTACACCTGGCCATCAACTGAGCTGAAAGGGGTTAGGAATGAGTCTCCTTGGTTACTAGTCAAATCAAGCCTCCAATCTGACTACACCTGGCCATCAACTGAGCTGAAAGGGGTTAGGAATGAGTCTCCTTGGTTACTAGTCAAAATTAGCCTCCAATCTGACTACCCTTGGCCTAAATTGCCATCACTCCATCTTGAATTCTGAGTTGTAACAATGGATTGAATATGATGCTAGTCACAAAGAAGTGCTGTGGAAAGGATGGAGAGAGAGAGAGAGAGAGAGAGAAAAGAGAGAGAGATTGTTGTATGTTTTAATGTGAATTAGGTTGTTAAGTATTCTTCTCTTTCTCTTTTCTCTCCCTCTCCTCTCCTTTTCTCTCTCTCTCCTCCTCCTTTTCTCTCCCTCTCCTCTCCTTTTCTTTTATGTATAATAGAATTAGTGTGTGTGAGTGAGGTGGAGGGGGAGGCCGAGGATGAGATGGAGGGATGGAGTGGAGAGGTATATGAGAGAGGGAGGTGTGAGCTGGGGGGATGGAGAGTGAGAGACTAACGAGGAGAGTGTATGAGAAAGGTGGAGGGGGAAGAGGGAGGGGGAGGAAGAGGATTAGATGGAGGGATGGAGTGGAGAGGTATATGAGAGAGGGGGGTGTGAGCTGGGAGCAGGGCAGTGAAATGGCAGGGGATAGGGTGACATGGAGGCGATTTGTTTGTGGCCATC